>NW_027363883.1:0-404685 GCF_046119375.1 Phyllobates terribilis | reverse complement strand
CAATGAATATTGTAAATGCACAAACAGTAATATCTCCACATTGCAAGGTGCAATTCTGAAATTTTTTGCTTTTTCCTGCTAATCCTAGCATGATAAAGAAGATTCAAAGAGAGTGAGATGCCAGCTCCTTTCATTCAGTCAGTAGCTTCAAACATTTCTGGACGTTTTTCAATGGCAAAAATCAATGAATATTGTAAATGCACAAACAGTAATATCTCCACATTGCAAGGTGCAATTCTGAAATTTTTTGCTTTTTCCTGTTAATCCTAGCATGATAAAGAAGATTCAAAGAGAGTGAGATGCCAGCTCCTTTCATTCAGTCAGTAGCTTCAAACATTTCTGGTATATGAAAAACATGTTTTTCAATGGCAAAAATCAATGAATATTGTAAATGCACAAACAGTAATATCTCCACATTGCAAGGTGCAATTCTGAAATTTTTTGCTTTTTCCTGCTAATCCTAGCATGATAAAGAAGATTCAAAGAGAGTGAGATGCCAGCTCCTTTCATTCAGTCAGTAGCTTCAAACATTTCTGGTATATGAATAACATGATGTTTTTCAATGGCAAAAATCAATGAATATTGTAAATGCACAAACAGCAATATCTCCACATTGCAAGGTGCAATTCTGAAATTTTTTGCTTTTTCCTGCTAATCCTAGCATGATAAAGAAGATTCAAAGAGAGTGAGATGCCAGCTCCTTTCATTCAGTCAGTAGCTTCAAACATTTTTGGACGTTTTTCAATGGCAAAAATCAATGAATATTGTAAATGCACAAACAGTAATATCTCCACATTGCAAGGTGCAATTCTGAAATTTTTTGCTTTTTCCTGTTAATCCTAGCATGATAAAGAAGATTCAAAGAGAGTGAGATGCCAGCTCCTTTCATTCAGTCAGTAGCTTCAAACATTTCTGGTATATGAAAAACATGTTTTTCAATGGCAAAAATCAATGAATATTGTAAATGCACAAACAGTAATATCTCCACATTGCAAGGTGCAATTCTGAAATTTTTTGCTTTTTCCTGCTAATCCTAGCATGATAAAGAAGATTCAAAGAGAGTGAGATGCCAGCTCCTTTCATTCAGTCAGTAGCTTCAAACATTTCTGGTATATGAAAAACATGTTTTTCAATGGCAAAAATCAATGAATATTGTAAATGCACAAACAGTAATATCTCCACATTGCAAGGTGCAATTCTGAAATTTTTTGCTTTTTCCTGTTAATCCTAGCATGATAAAGAAGATTCAAAGAGAGTGAGATGCCAGCTCCTTTCATTCAGTCAGTAGCTTCAAACATTTCTGGTATATGAAAAACATGTTTTTCAATGGCAAAAATCAATGAATATTGTAAATGCACAAACAGTAATATCTCCACATTGCAAGGTGCAATTCTGAAATTTTTTGCTTTTTCCTGCTAATCCTAGCATGATAAAGAAGATTCAAAGAGAGTGAGATGCCAGCTCCTTTCATTCAGTCAGTAGCTTCAAACATTTCTGGTATATGAAAAACATGTTTTTCAATGGCAAAAATCAATGAATATTGTAAATGCACAAACAGTAATATCTCCACATTGCAAGGTGCAATTCGGAAATTTTTTGCTTTTTCCTGCTAATCCTAGCATGATAAAGAAGATTCAAAGAGAGTGAGATGCCAGCTCCTTTCATTCAGTCAGTAGCTTCAAACATTTCTGGTATATGAATAACATGATGTTTTTCAATGGCAAAAATCAATGAATATTGTAAATGCACAAACAGTAATATCTCCACATTGCAAGGTGCAATTCTGAAATTTTTTGCTTTTTCCTGCTAATCCTAGCATGATAAAGAAGATTCAAAGAGAGTGAGATGCCAGCTCCTTTCATTCAGTCAGTAGCTTCAAACATTTCTGGACGTTTTTCAATGGCAAAAATCAATGAATATTGTAAATGCACAAACAGTAATATCTCCACATTGCAAGGTGCAATTCTGAAATTTTTTGCTTTTTCCTGTTAATCCTAGCATGATAAAGAAGATTCAAAGAGAGTGAGATGCCAGCTCCTTTCATTCAGTCAGTAGCTTCAAACATTTCTGGTATATGAAAAACATGTTTTTCAATGGCAAAAATCAATGAATATTGTAAATGCACAAACAGTAATATCTCCACATTGCAAGGTGCAATTCTGAAATTTTTTGCTTTTTCCTGCTAATCCTAGCATGATAAAGAAGATTCAAAGAGTGAGATGCCAGCTCCTTTCATTCAGTCAGTAGCTTCAAACATTTCTGGTATATGAAAAACATGTTTTTCAATGGCAAAAATCAATGAATATTGTAAATGCACAAACAGTAATATCTCCACATTGCAAGGTGCAATTCTGAAATTTTTTGCTTTTTCCTGCTAATCCTAGCATGATAAAGAAGATTCAAAGAGAGTGAGATGCCAGCTCCTTTCATTCAGTCAGTAGCTTCAAACATTTCTGGTATATGAAAAACATGTTTTTCAATGGCAAAAATCAATGAATATTGTAAATGCACAAACAGTAATATCTCCACATTGCAAGGTGCAATTCGGAAATTTTTTGCTTTTTCCTGCTAATCCTAGCATGATAAAGAAGATTCAAAGAGAGTGAGATGCCAGCTCCTTTCATTCAGTCAGTAGCTTCAAACATTTCTGGACGTTTTTCAATGGCAAAAATCAATGAATATTGTAAATGCACAAACAGTAATATCTCCACATTGCAAGGTGCAATTCTGAAATTTTTTGCTTTTTCCTGTTAATCCTAGCATGATAAAGAAGATTCAAAGAGAGTGAGATGCCAGCTCCTTTCATTCAGTCAGTAGCTTCAAACATTTCTGGTATATGAAAAACATGTTTTTCAATGGCAAAAATCAATGAATATTGTAAATGCACAAACAGTAATATCTCCACATTGCAAGGTGCAATTCTGAAATTTTTTGCTTTTTCCTGCTAATCCTAGCATGATAAAGAAGATTCAAAGAGAGTGAGATGCCAGCTCCTTTCATTCAGTCAGTAGCTTCAAACATTTCTGGTATATGAAAAACATGTTTTTCAATGGCAAAAATCAATGAATATTGTAAATGCACAAACAGTAATATCTCCACATTGCAAGGTGCAATTCTGAAATTTTTTGCTTTTTCCTGCTAATCCTAGCATGATAAAGAAGATTCAAAGAGAGTGAGATGCCAGCTCCTTTCATTCAGTCAGTAGCTTCAAACATTTCTGGTATATGAAAAACATGTTTTTCAATGGCAAAAATCAATGAATATTGTAAATGCACAAACAGTAATATCTCCACATTGCAAGGTGCAATTCTGAAATTTTTAGCTTTTTCCTGTTAATCCTAGCATGATAAAGAAGATTCAAAGAGAGTGAGATGCCAGCTCCTTTCATTCAGTCAGTAGCTTCAAACATTTCTGGACGTTTTTCAATGGCAAAAATCAATGAATATTGTAAATGCACAAACAGTAATATCTCCACATTGCAAGGTGCAATTCTGAAATTTTTTGCTTTTTCCTGTTAATCCTAGCATGATAAAGAAGATTCAAAGAGAGTGAGATGCCAGCTCCTTTCATTCAGTCAGTAGCTTCAAACATTTCTGGTATATGAAAAACATGTTTTTCAATGGCAAAAATCAATGAATATTGTAAATGCACAAACAGTAATATCTCCACATTGCAAGGTGCAATTCTGAAATTTTTTGCTTTTTCCTGCTAATCCTAGCATGATAAAGAAGATTCAAAGAGAGTGAGATGCCAGCTCCTTTCATTCAGTCAGTAGCTTCAAACATTTCTGGTATATGAAAAACATGTTTTTCAATGGCAAAAATCAATGAATATTGTAAATGCACAAACAGTAATATCTCCACATTGGAAGGTGCAATTCTGAAATTTTTAGCTTTTTCCTGTTAATCCTAGCATGATAAAGAAGATTCAAAGAGAGTGAGATGCCAGCTCCTTTCATTCAGTCAGTAGCTTCAAACATTTCTGGACGTTTTTCAATGGCAAAAATCAATGAATATTGTAAATGCACAAACAGTAATATCTCCACATTGCAAGGTGCAATTCTGAAATTTTTTGCTTTTTCCTGTTAATCCTAGCATGATAAAGAAGATTCAAAGAGAGTGAGATGCCAGCTCCTTTCATTCAGTCAGTAGCTTCAAACATTTCTGGTATATGAAAAACATGTTTTTCAATGGCAAAAATCAATGAATATTGTAAATGCACAAACAGTAATATCTCCACATTGCAAGGTGCAATTCTGAAATTTTTTGCTTTTTCCTGCTAATCCTAGCATGATAAAGAAGATTCAAAGAGAGTGAGATGCCAGCTCCTTTCATTCAGTCAGTAGCTTCAAACATTTCTGGTATATGAAAAACATGTTTTTCAATGGCAAAAATCAATGAATATTGTAAATGCACAAACAGTAATATCTCCACATTGCAAGGTGCAATTCTGAAATTTTTTGCTTTTTCCTGCTAATCCTAGCATGATAAAGAAGATTCAAAGAGAGTGAGATGCCAGCTCCTTTCATTCAGTCAGTAGCTTCAAACATTTCTGGACGTTTTTCAATGGCAAAAATCAATGAATATTGTAAATGCACAAACAGTAATATCTCCACATTGCAAGGTGCAATTCTGAAATTTTTTGCTTTTTCCTGTTAATCCTAGCATGATAAAGAAGATTCAAAGAGAGTGAGATGCCAGCTCCTTTCATTCAGTCAGTAGCTTCAAACATTTCTGGTATATGAAAAACATGTTTTTCAATGGCAAAAATCAATGAATATTGTAAATGCACAAACAGTAATATCTCCACATTGCAAGGTGCAATTCTGAAATTTTTTGCTTTTTCCTGCTAATCCTAGCATGATAAAGAAGATTCAAAGAGAGTGAGATGCCAGCTCCTTTCATTCAGTCAGTAGCTTCAAACATTTCTGGTATATGAAAAACATGTTTTTCAATGGCAAAAATCAATGAATATTGTAAATGCACAAACAGTAATATCTCCACATTGCAAGGTGCAATTCTGAAATTCTTTGCTTTTTCCTGCTAATCCTAGCATGATAAAGAAGATTCAAAGAGAGTGAGATGCCAGCTCCTTTCATTCAGTCAGTAGCTTCAAACATTTCTGGTATATGAAAAACATGTTTTTCAATGGCAAAAATCAATGAATATTGTAAATGCACAAACAGTAATATCTCCACATTGCAAGGTGCAGTTCTGAAATTTTTAGCTTTTTCCTGTTAATCCTAGCATGATAAAGAAGATTCAAAGAGAGTGAGATGCCAGCTCCTTTCATTCAGTCAGTAGCTTCAAACATTTCTGGACGTTTTTCAATGGCAAAAATCAATGAATATTGTAAATGCACAAACAGTAATATCTCCACATTGCAAGGTGCAATTCTGAAATTTTTTGCTTTTTCCTGTTAATCCTAGCATGATAAAGAAGATTCAAAGAGAGTGAGATGCCAGCTCCTTTCATTCAGTCAGTAGCTTCAAACATTTCTGGTATATGAAAAACATGTTTTTCAATGGCAAAAATCAATGAATATTGTAAATGCACAAACAGTAATATCTCCACATTGCAAGGTGCAATTCTGAAATTTTTTGCTTTTTCCTGCTAATCCTAGCATGATAAAGAAGATTCAAAGAGAGTGAGATGCCAGCTCCTTTCATTCAGTCAGTAGCTTCAAACATTTCTGGTATATGAAAAACATGTTTTTCAATGGCAAAAATCAATGAATATTGTAAATGCACAAACAGTAATATCTCCACATTGCAAGGTGCAATTCTGAAATTTTTTGCTTTTTCCTGCTAATCCTAGCATGATAAAGAAGATTCAAAGAGAGTGAGATGCCAGCTCCTTTCATTCAGTCAGTAGCTTCAAACATTTCTGGACGTTTTTCAATGGCAAAAATCAATGAATATTGTAAATGCACAAACAGTAATATCTCCACATTGCAAGGTGCAATTCTGAAATTTTTTGCTTTTTCCTGCTAATCCTAGCATGATAAAGAAGATTCAAAGAGAGTGGGATGCCAGCTCCTTTCATTCAGTCAGTAGCTTCAAACATTTCTGGACGTTTTTCAATGGCAAAAATCAATGAATATTGTAAATGCACAAACAGTAATATCTCCACATTGCAAGGTGCAATTCTGAAATTTTTTGCTTTTTCCTGTTAATCCTAGCATGATAAAGAAGATTCAAAGAGAGTGAGATGCCAGCTCCTTTCATTCAGTCAGTAGCTTCAAACATTTCTGGTATATGAAAAACATGTTTTTCAATGGCAAAAATCAATGAATATTGTAAATGCACAAACAGTAATATCTCCACATTGCAAGGTGCAATTCTGAAATTTTTTGCTTTTTCCTGTTAATCCTAGCATGATAAAGAAGATTCAAAGAGAGTGAGATGCCAGCTCCTTTCATTCAGTCAGTAGCTTCAAACATTTCTGGTATATGAAAAACATGTTTTTCAATGGCAAAAATCAATGAATATTTTAAATGCACAAACAGTAATATCTCCACATTGCAAGGTGCAATTCTGAAATTTTTTGCTTTTTCCTGCTAATCCTAGCATGATAAAGAAGATTCAAAGAGAGTGAGATGCCAGCTCCTTTCATTCAGTCAGTAGCTTCAAACATTTCTGGACGTTTTTCAATGGCAAAAATCAATGAATATTGTAAATGCACAAACAGTAATATCTCCACATTGCAAGGTGCAATTCTGAAATTTTTTGCTTTTTCCTGTTAATCCTAGCATGATAAAGAAGATTCAAAGAGAGTGAGATGCCAGCTCCTTTCATTCAGTCAGTAGCTTCAAACATTTCTGGTATATGAAAAACATGTTTTTCAATGGCAAAAATCAATGAATATTGTAAATGCACAAACAGTAATATCTCCACATTGCAAGGTGCAATTCTGAAATTTTTTGCTTTTTCCTGTTAATCCTAGCATGATAAAGAAGATTCAAAGAGAGTGACATGCCAGCTCCTTTCATTCAGTCAGTAGCTTCAAACATTTCTGGTATATGAAAAACATGTTTTTCAATGGCAAAAATCAATGAATATTGTAAATGCACAAACAGTAATATCTCCACATTGCAAGGTGCAATTCTGAAATTTTTTGCTTTTTCCTGCTAATCCTAGCATGATATAGAAGATTCAAAGAGAGTGAGATGCCAGCTCCTTTCATTCAGTCAGTAGCTTCAAACATTTCTGGACGTTTTTCAATGGCAAAAATCAATGAATATTGTAAATGCACAAACAGTAATATCTCCACATTGCAAGGTGCAATTCTGAAATTTTTTGCTTTTTCCTGTTAATCCTAGCATGAAAAGAAGATTCAAAGAGAGTGAGATGCCAGCTCCTTTCATTCAGTCAGTAGCTTCAAACATTTCTGGTATATGAAAAACATGTTTTTCAATGGCAAAAATCAATGAATATTGTAAATGCACAAACAGTAATATCTCCACATTGCAAGGTGCAATTCTGAAATTTTTTGCTTTTTCCTGCTAATCCTAGCATGATAAAGAAGATTCAAAGAGAGTGAGATGCCAGCTCCTTTCATTCAGTCAGTAGCTTCAAACATTTCTGGTATATGAAAAACACATGTTTTTCAATGGCAAAAATCAATGAATATTGTAAATGCACAAACAGTAATATCTCCACATTGCAAGGTGCAATTCTGAAATTTTTTGCTTTTTCCTGGCATGATAAAGAAGATTCAAAGAGAGTGAGATGCCAGCTCCTTTCATTCAGTCAGTAGCTTCAAACATTTCTGGTATATGAAAAACATGTTTTTCAATGGCAAAAATCAATGAATATTGTAAATGCACAAACAGTAATATCTCCACATTGCAAGGTGCAATTCTGAAATTTTTAGCTTTTTCCTGTTAATCCTAGCATGATAAAGAAGATTCAAAGAGAGTGAGATGCCAGCTCCTTTCATTCAGTCAGTAGCTTCAAACATTTCTGGACGTTTTTCAATGGCAAAAATCAATGAATATTGTAAATGCACAAACAGTAATATCTCCACATTGCAAGGTGCAATTCTGAAATTTTTTGCTTTTTCCTGTTAATCCTAGCATGATAAAGAAGATTCAAAGAGAGTGAGATGCCAGCTCCTTTCATTCAGTCAGTAGCTTCAAACATTTCTGGTATATGAAAAACGTTTTTCAATGGCAAAAATCAATGAATATTGTAAATGCACAAACAGTAATATCTCCACATTGCAAGGTGCAATTCTGAAATTTTTTGCTTTTTCCTGATAATCCTAGCATGATAAAGAAGATTCAAAGAGAGTGAGATGCCAGCTCCTTTCATTCAGTCAGTAGGTTCAAACATTTCTGGTATATGAAAAACATGTTTTTCAATGGCAAAAATCAATGAATATTGTAAATGCACAAACAGTAATATCTCCACATTGCAAGGTGCAATTCTGAAATTTTTTGCTTTTTCCTGCTAATCCTAGCATGATAAAGAAGATTCAAAGAGAGTGAGATGCCAGCTCCTTTCATTCAGTCAGTAGCTTCAAACATTTCTGGATGTTTTTCAATGGCAAAAATCAATGAATATTGTAAATGCACAAACAGTAATATCTCCACATTGCAAGGTGCAATTCTGAAATTTTTTGCTTTTTCCTGTTAATCCTAGCATGATAAAGAAGATTCAAAGAGAGTGAGATGCCAGCTCCTTTCATTCAGTCAGTAGCTTCAAACATTTCTGGTATATGAAAAACGTTTTTCAATGGCAAAAATCAATGAATATTGTAAATGCACAAACAGTAATATCTCCACATTGCAAGGTGCAATTCTGAAATTTTTTGCTTTTTCCTGCTAATCCTAGCATGATAAAGAAGATTCAAAGAGAGTGAGATGCCAGCTCCTTTCATTCAGTCAGTAGCTTCAAACATTTCTGGTATATGAAAAACATGTTTTTCAATGGCAAAAATCAATGAATATTGTAAATGCACAAACAGTAATATCTCCACATTGCAAGGTGCAATTCTGAAATTTTTTGCTTTTTCCTGCTAATCCTAGCATGATAAAGAAGATTCAAAGAGAGTGAGATGCCAGCTCCTTTCATTCAGTCAGTAGCTTCAAACATTTCTGGACGTTTTTCAATGGCAAAAATCAATGAATATTGTAAATGCACAAACAGTAATATCTCCACATTGCAAGGTGCAATTCTGAAATTTTTTGCTTTTTCCTGTTAATCCTAGCATGATAAAGAAGATTCAAAGAGAGTGAGATGCCAGCTCCTTTCATTCAGTCAGTAGCTTCAAACATTTCTGGTATATGAAAAACATGTTTTTCAATGGCAAAAATCAATGAATATTGTAAATGCACAAACAGTAATATCTCCACATTGCAAGGTGCAATTCTGAAATTTTTTGCTTTTTCCTGTTAATCCTAGCATGATAAAGAAGATTCAAAGAGAGTGACATGCCAGCTCCTTTCATTCAGTCAGTAGCTTCAAACATTTCTGGTATATGAAAAACATGTTTTTCAATGGCAAAAATCAATGAATATTGTAAATGCACAAACAGTAATATCTCCACATTGCAAGGTGCAATTCTGAAATTTTTTGCTTTTTCCTGCTAATCCTAGCATGATAAAGAAGATTCAAAGAGAGTGAGATGCCAGCTCCTTTCATTCAGTCAGTAGCTTCAAACATTTCTGGACGTTTTTCAATGGCAAAAATCAATGAATATTGTAAATGCACAAACAGTAATATCTCCACATTGCAAGGTGCAATTCTGAAATTTTTTGCTTTTTCCTGTTAATCCTAGCATGATAAAGAAGATTCAAAGAGAGTGAGATGCCAGCTCCTTTCATTCAGTCAGTAGCTTCAAACATTTCTGGTATATGAAAAACATGTTTTTCAATGGCAAAAATCAATGAATATTGTAAATGCACAAACAGTAATATCTCCACATTGCAAGGTGCAATTCTGAAATTTTTTGCTTTTTCCTGCTAATCCTAGCATGATAAAGAAGATTCAAAGAGAGTGAGATGCCAGCTCCTTTCATTCAGTCAGTAGCTTCAAACATTTCTGGTATATGAAAAACACATGTTTTTCAATGGCAAAAATCAATGAATATTGTAAATGCACAAACAGTAATATCTCCACATTGCAAGGTGCAATTCTGAAATTTTTTGCATTTTCCTGCTAATCCTAGCATGATAAAGAAGATTCAAAGAGAGTGAGATGCCAGCTCCTTTCATTCAGTCAGTAGCTTCAAACATTTCTGGTATATGAAAAACATGTTTTTCAATGGCAAAATTCAATGAATATTGTAAATGCACAAACAGTAATATCTCCACATTGCAAGGTGCAATTCTGAAATTTTTAGCTTTTTCCTGTTAATCCTAGCATGATAAAGAAGATTCAAAGAGAGTGAGATGCCAGCTCCTTTCATTCAGTCAGTAGCTTCAAACATTTCTGGACGTTTTTCAATGGCAAAAATCAATGAATATTGTAAATGCACAAACAGTAATATCTCCACATTGCAAGGTGCAATTCTGAAATTTTTTGCTTTTTCCTGTTAATCCTAGCATGGTAAAGAAGATTCAAAGAGAGTGAGATGCCAGCTCCTTTCATTCAGTCAGTAGCTTCAAACATTTCTGGTATATGAAAAACGTTTTTCAATGGCAAAAATCAATGAATATTGTAAATGCACAAACAGTAATATCTCCACATTGCAAGGTGCAATTCTGAAATTTTTTGCTTTTTCCTGCTAATCCTAGCATGATAAAGAAGATTCAAAGAGAGTGAGATGCCAGCTCCTTTCATTCAGTCAGTAGCTTCAAACATTTCTGGTATATGAAAAACATGTTTTTCAATGGCAAAA
Organism: Phyllobates terribilis; assembly: GCF_046119375.1. Classification (NCBI taxonomy): domain Eukaryota; kingdom Metazoa; phylum Chordata; class Amphibia; order Anura; family Dendrobatidae; genus Phyllobates; species Phyllobates terribilis. The sequence goes on along the minus strand of NW_027363883.1, from coordinate 393,841 downwards.
ATCAATGAATATTGTAAATGCACAAACAGTAATATCTCCACATTGCAAGGTGCAATTCTGAAATTTTTTGCTTTTTCCTGCTAATCCTAGCATGATAAAGAAGATTCAAAGAGAGTGAGATGCCAGCTCCTTTCATTCAGTCAGTAGCTTCAAACATTTCTGGACGTTTTTCAATGGCAAAAATCAATGAATATTGTAAATGCACAAACAGTAATATCTCCACATTGCAAGGTGCAATTCTGAAATTTTTTGCTTTTTCCTGTTAATCCTAGCATGATAAAGAAGATTCAAAGAGAGTGAGATGCCAGCTCCTTTCATTCAGTCAGTAGCTTCAAACATTTCTGGTATATGAAAAACATGTTTTTCAATGGCAAAAATCAATGAATATTGTAAATGCACAAACAGTAATATCTCCACATTGCAAGGTGAAATTCTGAAATTTTTTGCTTTTTCCTGTTAATCCTAGCATGATAAAGAAGATTCAAAGAGAGTGAGATGCCAGCTCCTTTCATTCAGTCAGTAGCTTCAAACATTTCTGGTATATGAAAAACATGTTTTTCAATGGCAAAAATCAATGAATATTGTAAATGCACAAACAGTAATATCTCCACATTGCAAGGTGCAATTCTGAAATTTTTTGCTTTTTCCTGCTAATCCTAGCATGATAAAGAAGATTCAAAGAGAGTGAGATGCCAGCTCCTTTCATTCAGTCAGTAGCTTCAATCATTTCTGGACATTTTTCAATGGCAAAAATCAATGAATATTGTAAATGCACAAACAGTAATTTCTCCGCATTGCAAGGTGCAATTCTGAAATTTTTTGCTTTTTCCTGCTCCTCTTAGCATGATAAAGAAGATTCAAAGAGAGTGAGATGACAGCTCCTTTCATTCAGTCAGTAGCTTCAATCATTTCTGGACGTTTTTCAATGGCAAAAATCAATGAATATTGTAAATGCACAAACAGTAATTTCTCCGCATTGCAAGGTGCAATTCTGAAATTTTTTGCTTTTTCCTGCTCCTCTTAGCATGATAAAGAAGATTCAAAGAGAGTGAGATGCCAGCTCCTTTCATTCAGTCAGTAGCTTCAAACATTTCTGGTATATGAAAAACATGTTTTTCAATGGCAAAAATCAATGAATATTGTAAATGCACAAACAGTAATATCTCCACATTGCAAGGTGCAATTCTGAAATTCTTTGCTTTTTCCTGCTAATCCTAGCATGATAAAGAAGATTCAAAGAGAGTGAGATGCCAGCTCCTTTCATTCAGTCAGTAGCTTCAAACATTTCTGGTATATGAAAAACATGTTTTTCAATGGCAAAAATCAATGAATATTGTAAATGCACAAACAGTAATATCTCCACATTGCAAGGTGCAATTCTGAAATTTTTAGCTTTTTCCTGTTAATCCTAGCATGATAAAGAAGATTCAAAGAGAGTGAGATGCCAGCTCCTTTCATTCAGTCAGTAGCTTCAAACATTTCTGGACGTTTTTCAATGGCAAAAATCAATGAATATTGTAAATGCACAAACAGTAATATCTCCACATTGCAAGGTGCAATTCTGAAATTTTTTGCTTTTTCCTGTTAATCCTAGCATGATAAAGAAGATTCAAAGAGAGTGAGATGCCAGCTCCTTTCATTCAGTCAGTAGCTTCAAACATTTCTGGTATATGAAAAACATGTTTTTCAATGGCAAAAATCAATGAATATTGTAAATGCACAAACAGTAATATCTCCACATTGCAAGGTGCAATTCTGAAATTTTTTGCTTTTTCCTGCTAATCCTAGCATGATAAAGAAGATTCAAAGAGAGTGAGATGCCAGCTCCTTTCATTCAGTCAGTAGCTTCAAACAATTCTGGTATATGAAAAACATGTTTTTCAATGGCAAAAATCAATGAATATTGTAAATGCACAAACAGTAATATCTCCACATTGCAAGGTGCAATTCTGAATTTTTTTGCTTTTTCCTGCTAATCCTAGCATGATAAAGAAGATTCAAAGAGAGTGAGATGCCAGCTCCTTTCATTCAGTCAGTAGCTTCAAACATTTCTGGACGTTTTTCAATGGCAAAAATCAATGAATATTGTAAATGCACAAACAGTAATATCTCCACATTGCAAGTTGCAATTCTGAAATTTTTTGCTTTTTCCTGTTAATCCTAGCATGATAAAGAAGATTCAAAGAGAGTGAGATGCCAGCTCCTTTCATTCAGTCAGTAGCTTCAAACATTTCTGGACGTTTTTCAATGGCAAAAATCAATGAATATTGTAAATGCACAAACAGTAATATCTCCACATTGCAAGGTGCAATTCTGAAATTTTTTGCTTTTTCCTGTTAATCCTAGCATGATAAAGAAGATTCAAAGAGAGTGAGATGCCAGCTCCTTTCATTCAGTCAGTAGCTTCAAACATTTCTGGTATATGAAAAACATGTTTTTCAATGGCAAAAATCAATGAATATTGTAAATGCACAAACAGTAATATCTCCACATTGCAAGGTGCAATTCTGAAATTTTTTGCTTTTTCCTGTTAATCCTAGCATGATAAAGAAGATTCAAAGAGAGTGAGATGCCAGCTCCTTTCATTCAGTCAGTAGCTTCAAACATTTCTGGTATATGAAAAACATGTTTTTCAATGGCAAAAATCAATGAATATTTTAAATGCACAAACAGTAATATCTCCACATTGCAAGGTGCAATTCTGAAATTTTTTGCTTTTTCCTGCTAATCCTAGCATGATAAAGAAGATTCAAAGAGAGTGAGATGCCAGCTCCTTTCATTCAGTCAGTAGCTTCAAACATTTCTGGACGTTTTTCAATGGCAAAAATCAATGAATATTGTAAATGCACAAACAGTAATATCTCCACATTGCAAGGTGCAATTCTGAAATTTTTTGCTTTTTCCTGTTAATCCTAGCATCATAAAGAAGATTCAAAGAGAGTGAGATGCCAGCTCCTTTCATTCAGTCAGTAGCTTCAAACATTTCTGGTATATGAAAAACATGTTTTTCAATGGCAAAAATCAATGAATATTGTAAATGCACAAACAGTAATATCTCAACATTGCAAGGTGCAATTCTGAAATTTTTTGCTTTTTCCTGTTAATCCTAGCATGATAAAGAAGATTCAAAGAGAGTGACATGCCAGCTCCTTTCATTCAGTCAGTAGCTTCAAACATTTCTGGTATATGAAAAACATGTTTTTCAATGGCAAAAATCAATGAATATTGTAAATGCACAAACAGTAATATCTCCACATTGCAAGGTGCAATTCTGAAATTTTTTGCTTTTTCCTGCTAATCCTAGCATGATAAAGAAGATTGAAAGAGAGTGAGATGCCAGCTCCTTTCATTCAGTCAGTAGCTTCAAACATTTCTGGACGTTTTTCAATGGCAAAAATCAATGAATATTGTAAATGCACAAACAGTAATATCTCCACATTGCAAGGTGCAATTCTGAAATTTTTTGCTTTTTCCTGTTAATCCTAGCATGATAAAGAAGATTCAAAGAGAGTGAGATGCCAGCTCCTTTCATTCAGTCAGTAGCTTCAAACATTTCTGGTATATGAAAAACATGTTTTTCAATGGCAAAAATCAATGAATATTGTAAATGCACAAACAGTAATATCTCCACATTGCAAGGTGCAATTCTGAAATTTTTTGCTTTTTCCTGCTAATCCTAGCATGATAAAGAAGATTCAAAGAGAGTGAGATGCCAGCTCCTTTCATTCAGTCAGTAGCTTCAAACATTTCTGGTATATGAAAAACACATGTTTTTCAATGGCAAAAATCAATGAATATTGTAAATGCACAAACAGTAATATCTCCACATTGCAAGGTGCAATTCTGAAATTTTTTGCTTTTTCCTGCTAATCCTAGCATGATAAAGAAGATTCAAAGAGAGTGAGATGCCAGCTCCTTTCATTCAGTCAGTAGCTTCAAACATTTCTGGTATATGAAAAACATGTTTTTCAATGGCAAAAATCAATGAATATTGTAAATGCACAAACAGTAATATCTCCACATTGCAAGGTGCAATTCTGAAATTTTTAGCTTTTTCCTGTTAATTCTAGCATGATAAAGAAGATTCAAAGAGAGTGAGATGCCAGCTCCTTTCATTCAGTCAGTAGCTTCAAACATTTCTGGACGTTTTTCAATGGCAAAAATCAATGAATATTGTAAATGCACAAACAGTAATATCTCCACATTGCAAGGTGCAATTCTGAAATTTTTTGCTTTTTCCTGTTAATCCTAGCATGATAAAGAAGATTCAAAGAGAGTGAGATGCCAGCTCCTTTCATTCAGTCAGTAGCTTCAAACATTTCTGGTATATGAAAAACATGTTTTTCAATGGCAAAAATCAATGAATATTGTAAATGCACAAACAGTAATATCTCCACATTGCAAGGTGCAATTCTGAAATTTTTTGCTTTTTCCTGTTAATCCTAGCATGATAAAGAAGATTCAAAGAGAGTGACATGCCAGCTCCTTTCATTCAGTCAGTAGCTTCAAACATTTCTGGTATATGAAAAACATGTTTTTCAATGGCAAAAATCAATGAATATTGTAAATGCACAAACAGTAATATCTCCACATTGCAAGGTGCAATTCTGAAATTTTTTGCTTTTTCCTGCTAATCCTAGCATGATAAAGAAGATTCAAAGAGAGTGAGATGCCAGCTCCTTTCATTCAGTCAGTAGCTTCAAACATTTCTGGACGTTTTTCAATGGCAAAAATCAATGAATATTGTAAATGCACAAAGAGTAATATCTCCACATTGCAAGGTGCAATTCTGAAATTTTTTGCTTTTTCCTGTTAATCCTAGCATGATAAAGAAGATTCAAAGAGAGTGAGATGCCAGCTCCTTTCATTCAGTCAGTAGCTTCAAACATTTCTGGTATATGAAAAACATGTTTTTCAATGGCAAAAATCAATGAATATTGTAAATGCACAAACAGTAATATCTCCACATTGCAAGGTGCAATTCTGAAATTTTTTGCTTTTTCCTGCTAATCCTAGCATGATAAAGAAGATTCAAAGAGAGTGAGATGCCAGCTCCTTTCATTCAGTCAGTAGCTTCAAACATTTCTAGTATATGAAAAACACATGTTTTTCAATGGCAAAAATCAATGAATATTGTAAATGCACAAACAGTAATATCTCCACATTGCAAGGTGCAATTCTGAAATTTTTTGCTTTTTCCTGCTAATCCTAGCATGATAAAGAAGATTCAAAGAGAGTGAGATGCCAGCTCCTTTCATTCAGTCAGTAGCTTCAAACATTTCTGGTATATGAAAAACATGTTTTTCAATGGCAAAAATCAATGAATATTGTAAATGCACAAACAGTAATATCTCCACATTGCAAGGTGCAATTCTGAAATTTTTAGCTTTTTCCTGTTAATTCTAGCATGATAAAGAAGATTCAAAGAGAGTGAGATGCCAGCTCCTTTCATTCAGTCAGTAGCTTCAAACATTTCTGGACGTTTTTCAATGGCAAAAATCAATGAATATTGTAAATGCACAAACAGTAATATCTCCACATTGCAAGGTGCAATTCTGAAATTTTTTGCTTTTTCCTGTTAATCCTAGCATGATAAAGAAGATTCAAAGAGAGTGAGATGCCAGCTCCTTTCATTCAGTCAGTAGCTTCAAACATTTCTGGTATATGAAAAACATGTTTTTCAATGGCAAAAATCAATGAATATTGTAAATGCACAAACAGTAATATCTCCACATTGCAAGGTGAAATTCTGAAATTTTTTGCTTTTTCCTGTTAATCCTAGCATGATAAAGAAGATTCAAAGAGAGTGAGATGCCAGCTCCTTTCATTCAGTCAGTAGCTTCAAACATTTCTGGTATATGAAAAACATGTTTTTCAATGGCAAAAATCAATGAATATTGTAAATGCACAAACAGTAATATCTCCACATTGCAAGGTGCAATTCTGAAATTTTTTGCTTTTTCCTGCTAATCCTAGCATGATAAAGAAGATTCAAAGAGAGTGAGATGCCAGCTCCTTTCATTCAGTCAGTAGCTTCAATCATTTCTGGACATTTTTCAATGGCAAAAATCAATGAATATTGTAAATGCACAAACAGTAATATCTCCACATTGCAAGGTGCAATTCTGAAATTTTTTGCTTTTTCCTGTTAATCCTAGCATGATAAAGAAGATTCAAAGAGAGTGAGATGCCAGCTCCTTTCATTCAGTCAGTAGCTTCAAACATTTCTGGTATATGAAAAACATGTTTTTCAATGGCAAAAATCAATGAATATTGTAAATGCACAAACAGTAATATCTCCACATTGCAAGGTGAAATTCTGAAATTTTTTGCTTTTTCCTGTTAATCCTAGCATGATAAAGAAGATTCAAAGAGAGTGAGATGCCAGCTCCTTTCATTCAGTCAGTAGCTTCAAACATTTCTGGTATATGAAAAACATGTTTTTCAATGGCAAAAATCAATGAATATTGTAAATGCACAAACAGTAATATCTCCACATTGCAAGGTGCAATTCTGAAATTTTTTGCTTTTTCCTGCTAATCCTAGCATGATAAAGAAGATTCAAAGAGAGTGAGATGCCAGCTCCTTTCATTCAGTCAGTAGCTTCAAACATTTCTGGTATATGAAAAACACATGTTTTTCAATGGCAAAAATCAATGAATATTGTAAATGCACAAACAGTAATATCTCCACATTGCAAGGTGCAATTCTGAAATTTTTTGCTTTTTCCTGCTAATCCTAGCATGATAAAGAAGATTCAAAGAGAGTGAGATGCCAGCTCCTTTCATTCAGTCAGTAGCTTCAAACATTTCTGGTATATGAAAAACATGTTTTTCAATGGCAAAAATCAATGAATATTGTAAATGCACAAACAGTAATATCTCCACATTGCAAGGTGCAATTCTGAAATTTTTAGCTTTTTCCTGTTAATTCTAGCATGATAAAGAAGATTCAAAGAGAGTGAGATGCCAGCTCCTTTCATTCAGTCAGTAGCTTCAAACATTTCTGGACGTTTTTCAATGGCAAAAATCAATGAATATTGTAAATGCACAAACAGTAATATCTCCACATTGCAAGGTGCAATTCTGAAATTTTTTGCTTTTTCCTGTTAATCCTAGCATGATAAAGAAGATTCAAAGAGAGTGAGATGCCAGCTCCTTTCATTCAGTCAGTAGCTTCAAACATTTCTGGTATATGAAAAACATGTTTTTCAATGGCAAAAATCAATGAATATTGTAAATGCACAAACAGTAATATCTCCACATTGCAAGGTGAAATTCTGAAATTTTTTGCTTTTTCCTGTTAATCCTAGCATGATAAAGAAGATTCAAAGAGAGTGAGATGCCAGCTCCTTTCATTCAGTCAGTAGCTTCAAACATTTCTGGTATATGAAAAACATGTTTTTCAATGGCAAAAATCAATGAATATTGTAAATGCACAAACAGTAATATCTCCACATTGCAAGGTGCAATTCTGAAATTTTTTGCTTTTTCCTGCTAATCCTAGCATGATAAAGAAGATTCAAAGAGAGTGAGATGCCAGCTCCTTTCATTCAGTCAGTAGCTTCAAACATTTCTGGTATATGAAAAACACATGTTTTTCAATGGCAAAAATCAATGAATATTGTAAATGCACAAACAGTAATATCTCCACATTGCAAGGTGCAATTCTGAAATTTTTTGCTTTTTCCTGCTAATCCTAGCATGATAAAGAAGATTCAAAGAGAGTGAGATGCCAGCTCCTTTCATTCAGTCAGTAGCTTCAAACATTTCTGGTATATGAAAAACATGTTTTTCAATGGCAAAAATCAATGAATATTGTAAATGCACAAACAGTAATATCTCCACATTGCAAGGTGCAATTCTGAAATTTTTAGCTTTTTCCTGTTAATTCTAGCATGATAAAGAAGATTCAAAGAGAGTGAGATGCCAGCTCCTTTCATTCAGTCAGTAGCTTCAAACATTTCTGGACGTTTTTCAATGGCAAAAATCAATGAATATTGTAAATGCACAAACAGTAATATCTCCACATTGCAAGGTGCAATTCTGAAATTTTTTGCTTTTTCCTGTTAATCCTAGCATGATAAAGAAGATTCAAAGAGAGTGAGATGCCAGCTCCTTTCATTCAGTCAGTAGCTTCAAACATTTCTGGTATATGAAAAACATGTTTTTCAATGGCAAAAATCAATGAATATTGTAAATGCACAAACACTAATATCTCCACATTGCAAGGTGAAATTCTGAAATTTTTTGCTTTTTCCTGTTAATCCTAGCATGATAAAGAAGATTCAAAGAGAGTGAGATGCCAGCTCCTTTCATTCAGTCAGTAGCTTCAAACATTTCTGGTATATGAAAAACATGTTTTTCAATGGCAAAAATCAATGAATATTGTAAATGCACAAACAGTAATATCTCCACATTGCAAGGTGCAATTCTGAAATTTTTTGCTTTTTCCTGCTAATCCTAGCATGATAAAGAAGATTCAAAGAGAGTGAGATGCCAGCTCCTTTCATTCAGTCAGTAGCTTCAATCATTTCTGGACATTTTTCAATGGCAAAAATCAATGAATATTGTAAATGCACAAACAGTAATATCTCCACATTGCAAGGTGCAATTCTGAAATTTTTTGCTTTTTCCTGTTAATCCTAGCATGATAAAGAAGATTCAAAGAGAGTGAGATGCCAGCTCCTTTCATTCAGTCAGTAGCTTCAAACATTTCTGGTATATGAAAAACATGTTTTTCAATGGCAAAAATCAATGAATATTGTAAATGCACAAACAGTAATATCTCCACATTGCAAGGTGAAATTCTGAAATTTTTTGCTTTTTCCTGTTAATCCTAGCATGATAAAGAAGATTCAAAGAGAGTGAGATGCCAGCTCCTTTCATTCAGTCAATAGCTTCAAACATTTCTGGTATATGAAAAACATGTTTTTCAATGGCAAAAATCAATGAATATTGTAAATGCACAAACAGTAATATCTCCACATTGCAAGGTGCAATTCTGAAATTTTTTGCTTTTTCCTGCTAATCCTAGCATGATAAAGAAGATTCAAAGAGAGTGAGAAGCCAGCTCCTTTCATTCAGTCAGTAGCTTCAATCATTTCTGGACATTTTTCAATGGCAAAAATCAATGAATATTGTAAATGCACAAACAGTAATTTCTCCGCATTGCAAGGTGCAATTCTGAAATTTTTTGCTTTTTCCTGCTCCTCTTAGCATGATAAAGAAGATTCAAAGAGAGTGAGGTGCCAGCTCCTTTCATTCAGTCAGGAGCTTCAAACATTTCTGGTATATGAATAACATGTTTTTCAATGGCAAAAATCAATGAATATTGTAAATGCACAAACAGTAATTTCTCCGAATTGCAAGGTGCAATTCTGAAATTTTTTGATTTTTCCTGCTCCTCTTAGCATGATAAAGAAGATTCAAAGAGAGTGAGATGCCAGCTCCTTTCATTCAGTCAGTAGCTTCAATCATTTCTGGACGTTTTTCAATGGCAAAAATCAATGAATATTGTAAATGCACAAACAGTAATTTCTCCGCATTGCAAGGTGCAATTCTGAAATTTTTTGCTTTTTCCTGCTCCTCTTAGCATGATAAACAAGATTCAAAGAGAGTGAGATGCCAGCTCCTTTCATTCAGTCAGTAGCTTCAATCATTTCTGGACGTTTTTCAATGGCAAAAATCATTGAATATTGTAAATGCACAAACAGTAATTTCTCCGCATTGCAAGGTGCAATTCTGAAATTTTTTACTTTTTCCTGCTCCTCTTAGCATGATAAAGAAGATTCAAAGAGAGTGAGATGCCAGCTCCTTTCATTCAGTCAGTAGCTTCAATCATTTCTGGTATATGAATAACATGATGTTTTTCATTCGCAAAAATCAATGAATATTGTAAATGCACAAACAGTAATTTCTCCGCATTGCAAGGTGCAATTCTGAAATTTTTTGCTTTTTCCTGCTCCTCTTAGCATGATAAAGAAGATTCAAAGAGAGTGAGATGCCAGCTCCTTTCATTCAGTCAGTAGCTTCAATCATTTCTGGATGTTTTTCAATGGCAAAAATCAATGAATATTGTAAATGCACAAACAGTAATTTCTCCGCATTGCAAGGTGCAATTCTGAAATTTTTTGCTTTTTCCTGCTCCTCTTAGCATGATAAAGAAGATTCAAAGAGAGTGAGATGCCAGCTCCTTTCCTTCAGTCAGTAGCTTCAATCATTTCTGGTATATGAATAACATGATGTTTTTCAATGGCAAAAATCAATGAATATTGTAAATGCACAAACAGTAATTTCTCCGCATTGCAAGGTGCAATTCTGAAATTTTTTGCTTTTTCCTGCTCCTCTTAGCATGATAAAGAAGATTCAAAGAGAGTGAGATGCCAGCTCCTTTCATTCAGTCAGTAGCTTCAATCATTTCTGGACGTTTTTCAATGGCAAAAATCAATGAATATTGTAAATGCACAAACAGTAATTTCTCCGCATTGCAAGGTGCAATTCTGAAATTTTTTGCTTTTTCCTGCTCCTCTTAGCATGATAAAGAAGATTCAAAGAGAGTGAGATGCCAGCTCCTTTCATTCAGTCAGTACCTTCAATCATTTCTGGACGTTTTTCAATGGCAAAAATCAATGAATATTGTAAATGCACAAACAGTAATTTCTCCGCATTGCAAGGTGCAATTCTGAAATTTTTTGCTTTTTCCTGCTCCTCTTAGCATGATAAAGAAGATTCAAAGAGAGTGAGATGCCAGCTCCTTTCATTCAGTTAGTAGCTTCAATCATTTCTGGACGTTTTTCAATGGCAAAAATCAATGAATATTGTAAATGCACAAACTGTAATTTCTCCGCATTGCAAGGTGCAATTCTGAAATTTTTTGCTTTTTCCTGCTCCTCTTAGCATGATAAAGAAGATTCAAAGAGAGTGAGATGCCAGCTCCTTTCATTCTGTCAGTAGCTTCAATCATTTCTGGTATATGAATAACATGATGTTTTTCAATAGCAAAAATCAATGAATATTGTAAATGCACAAACAGTAATTTCTCCGCATTGCAAGGTGCAATTCTGAAATTTTTTGCTTTTTCCTGCTCCTCTTAGCATGATAAAGAAGATTCAAAGAGAGTGAGATGCCAGCTCCTTTCATTCAGTCAGTAGCTTCAATCATTTCTGGACATTTTTCAATGGCAAAAATCAATGAATATTGTAAATGCACAAACAGTAATTTCTCCGCATTGCAAGGTGCAATTCTGAAATTTTTTGCTTTTTCCTGCTCCTCTTAGCATGATAAACAAGATTCAAAGAGAGTGAGATGCCATCTCCTTTCATTCAGTCAGTAGCTTCAATCATTTCTGGACGTTTTTCAATGGCAAAAATCAATGAATATTGTAAATGCACAAACAGTAATTTCTCCGCATTGCAAGGTGCAATTCTGAAATTTTTTGCTTTTTCCTGCTCCTCTTAGCATGATAAAGAAGATTCAAAGAGAGTCAGATGCCAGCTCCTTTCATTCAGTCAGTAGCTTCAATCATTTCTGGTATATGAATAACATGATGTTTTTCAATGGCAAAAATCAATGAATATTGTAAATGCACAAACAGTAATTTCTCCGCATTGCAAGGTGCAATTCTGAAATTTTTTGCTTTTTCCTGCTCCTCTTAGCATGATAAAGAAGCTTCAAAGAGAGTGAGATGCCAGCTCCTTTCATTCAGTCAGTAGCTTCAATCATTTCTGGACGTTTTTCAATGGCAAAAATCAATGAATATTGTAAATGCACAAACAGTAATTTCTCCGCATTGCAAGGTGCAATTCTGAAATTTTTTGCTTTTTCCTGCTCCTCTTAGCATGATAAACAAGATTCAAAGAGAGTGAGATGCCAGCTCCTTTCATTCAGTCAGTAGCTTTAATCATTTCTGGACGTTTTTCAATGGCAAAAATCATTGAATATTGTAAATGCACAAACAGTAATTTCTCCGCATTGCAAGGTGCAATTCTGAAATTTTTTACTTTTTCCTGCTCCTCTTAGCATGATAAAGAAGATTCAAAGAGAGTGAGATGCCAGCTCCTTTCATTCAGTCAGTAGCTTCAATCATTTCTGGTATATGAATAACATGATGTTTTTCAATCGCAAAAATCAATGAATATTGTAAATGCACAAACAGTAATTTCTCCGCATTGCAAGGTGCAATTCTGAAATTTTTTGCTTTTTCCTGCTCCTCTTAGCATGATAAAGAAGATTCAAAGAGAGTGAGATGCCAGCTCCTTTCATTCAGTCAGTAGCTACAATCATTTCTGGATGTTTTTCAATGGCAAAAATCAATGAATATTGTAAATGCACAAACAGTAATTTCTCCGCATTGCAAGGTGCAATTCTGAAATTTTTTGCTTTTTCCTGCTCCTCTTAGCATGATAAAGAAGATTCAAAGAGAGTGAGATGCCAGCTCCTTTCCTTCAGTCAGTAGCTTCAATCATTTCTGGTATATGAATAACATGATGTTTTTCAATGGCAAAAATCAATGAATTTTGTAAATGCACAAACAGTAATTTCTCCGCATTGCAAGGCGCAATTCTGAAATTTTTTGCTTTTTCCTGCTCCTCTTAGCATGATAAAGAAGATTCAAAGAGAGTGAGATGCCAGCTCCTTTCATTCAGTCAGTAGCTTCAATCATTTCTGGACATTTTTCAATGGCAAAAATCAATGAATATTGTAAATGCACAAACAGTAATTTCTCCGCATTGCAAGGTGCAATTCTGAAATTTTTTGCTTTTTCCTGCTCCTCTTAGCATGATAAAGAAGATTCAAAGAGAGTGAGATGCCAGCTCCTTTCATTCAGTCAGTAGCTTCAATCATTTCTGGACGTTTTTCAATGGCAAAAATCAATGAATATTGTAAATGCACAAACAGTAATTTCTCCGCATTGCAAGGTGCAATTCTGAAATTTTTTGCTTTTTCCTGCTCCTCTTAGCATGATAAAAAAGATTCAAAGAGAGTGATATGCCAGCTCCTTTCATTCAGTCAGTACCTTCAATCATTTCTGGACGTTTTTCAATGGCAAAAATCAATGAATATTGTAAATGCACAAACAGTAATTTCTCCGCATTGCAAGGTGCAATTCTGAAATTTTTTGCTTTTTCCTGCTCCTCTTAGCATGATAAAGAAGATTCAAAGAGAGTGAGATGCCAGCTCCTTTCATTCAGTCAGTAGCTTCAATCATTTCTGGACGTTTTTCAATGGCAAAAATCAATGAATATTGTAAATGCACAAACTGTAATTTCTCCGCATTGCAAGGTGCAATTCTGAAATTTTTTGCTTTTTCCTGCTCCTCTTAGCATGATAAAGAAGATTCAAAGAGAGTGAGATGCCAGCTCCTTTCATTCAGTCAGTAGCTTCAATCATTTCTGGTGTATGAATAACATGATGTTTTTCAATAGCAAAAATCAATGAATATTGTAAATGCACAAACAGTAATTTCTCCGCATTGCAAGGTGCAATTCTGAAATTTTTTGCTTTTTCCTGCTCCTCTTAGCATGATAAAGAAGATTCAAAGAGAGTGAGATGCCAGCTCCTTTCATTCAGTCAGTAGCTTCAATCATTTCTGGACGTTTTTCAATGGCAAAAATCAATGAATATTGTAAATGCACAAACAGTAATTTCTCCACATTGCAAGGTGCAATTCTGAAATTTTTTGCTTTTTCCTGCTCCTCTTAGCATGATAAACAAGATTAAAAGAGAGTGAGATGCCAGCTCCTTTCATTCAGTCAGTAGCTTCAATCATTTCTGGACGTTTTTCAATGGCAAAAATCATTGAATATTGTAAATGCACAAACAGTAATTTCTCCGCATTGCAAGGTGCAATTCTGAAATTTTTTACTTTTTCCTGCTCCTCTTAGCATGATAAAGAAGATTCAAAGAGAGTGAGATGCCAGCTCCTTTCATTCAGTCAGTAGCTTCAATCATTTCTGGACGTTTTTCAATGGCAAAAATCAATGAATATTGTAAATGCACAAACAGTAATTTCTCCGCATTGCAAGGTGCAATTCTGAAATTTTTTGCTTTTTCCTGCTCCTCTTAGCATGATAAAGAAGATTCAAAGAGAGTGAGATGCCAGCTCCTTTCCTTCAGTCAGTAGCTTCAATCATTTCTGGTATATGAATAACATGATGTTTTTCAATGGCAAAAATCAATGAATTTTCTAAATGCACAAACAGTAATTTCTCCGCATTGCAAGGCGCAATTCTGAAATTTTTTGCTTTTTCCTGCTCCTCTTAGCATGATAAAGAAGATTCAACGAGAGTGAGATGCCAGCTCCTTTCATTCAGTCAGTAGCTTCAATCATTTCTGGACATTTTTCAATGGCAAAAATCAATGAATATTGTAAATGCACAAACAGTAATTTCTCCGCACTGCAAGGTGCAATTCTGAAATTTTTTGCTTTTTCCTGCTCCTCTTAGCATGATAAAGAAGATTCAAAGAGAGTGAGATGCCAGCTCCTTTCATTCAGTCAGTAGCTTCAATCATTTCTGGACGTTTTTCAATGGCAAAAATCAACGAATATTGTAAATGCACAAACAGTAATTTCTCCGCATTGCAAGGTGCAATTCTGAAATTTTTTGCTTTTTCCTGCTCCTCTTAGCATGATAAAGAAGATTCAAAGAGAGTGAGGTGCCAGCTCCTTTCATTCAGTCAGGAGCTTCAAACATTTCTGGTATATGAATAACATGTTTTTCAATGGCAAAAATCAATGAATATTGTAAATGCACAAACAGTAATTTCTCCGCATTGCAAGGTGCAATTCTGAAATTTTTTGCTTTTTCCTGCTCCTCTTAGCATGATAAAGAAGATTCAAAGAGAGTGAGATGCCAGCTCCTTTCATTCAGTCAGTAGCCTCAATCATTTCTGGACGTTTTTCAATGGCAAAAATCAATGAATATTGTAAATGCACAAACTGTAATTTCTCCGCATTGCAAGGTGCAATTCTGAAATTTTTTGCTTTTTCCTGCTCCTCTTAGCATGATAAAGAAGATTCAAAGAGAGTGAGATGCCAGCTCCTTTCATTCAGTCAGTAGCTTCAATCATTTCTGGACGTTTTTCAATGGCAAAAATCAACGAATATTGTAAATGCACAAACAGTAATTTATCCGCATTGCAAGGTGCAATTCTGAAATTTTTTGCTTTTTCCTGCTCCTCTTAGCATGATAAAGAAGATTCAAAGAGAGTGAGATGCCAGCTCCTTTCATTCAGTCAGTAGCTTCAATCATTTCTGGACGTTTTTCAATGGCAAAAATCAATGAATATTGTAAATGCACAAACTGTAATTTCTCCGCATTGCAAGGTGCAATTCTGAAATTTTTTGCTTTTTCCTGCTCCTCTTAGCATGATAAAGAAGATTCAAAGAGAGTGAGATGCCAGCTCCTTTCATTCAGTCAGTAGCTTCAATCATTTCTGGACGTTTTTCAATGGCAAAAATCAATGAATATTGTAAATGCACAAACAGTAATTTCTCCGCATTGCAAGGTGCAATTCTGAAATTTTTTGCTTTTTCCTGCTCCTCTTAGCATGATAAAGAAGATTCAAAGAGAGTGAGATGCCAGCTCCTTTCATTCAGTCAGTACCTTCAATCATTTCTGGACGTTTTTCAATGGCAAAAATCAATGAATATTGTAAATGCACAAACAGTAATTTCTCCGCATTGCAAGGTGCAATTCTGAAATTTTTTGCTTTTTCCTGCTCCTCTTAGCATGATAAAGAAGATTCAAAGAGAGTGAGATGCCAGCTCCTTTCATTCAGTCAGTAGCTTCAAACATTTCTGGTATATGAATAACATGATGTTTTTCAATGGCAAAAATCAATGAATATTGTAAATGCACAAACAGTAATTTCTCCGCATTGCAAGGTGCAAGTCTGAAATTTTTTGCTTTTTCCTGCTCCTCTTAGCATGATAAAGAAGATTCAAAGAGAGTGAGATGCCAGCTCCTTTCATTCAGTCAGTAGCTTCAAACATTTCTGGTATATGAATAACATGATGTTTTTCAATGGCAAAAATCAATGAATTTTGTAAATGCACAAACAGTAATTTCTCCGCATTGCAAGGTGCAATTCTGAAATTTTTTGCTTTTTCCTGCTCCTCTTAGCATGATAAAGAAGCTTCAAAGAGAGTGAGATGCCAGCTCCTTTCATTCAGTCAGTAGCTTCAATCATTTCTGGACGTTTTTCAATGGCAAAAATCAATGAATATTGTAAATGCACAAACAGTAATTTCTCCGCATTGCAAGGTGCAATTCTGAAATTTTTTGCTTTTTCCTGCTCCTCTTAGCATGATAAACAAGATTCAAAGAGAGTGAGATGCCAGCTCCTTTCATTCAGTCAGTAGCTTTAATCATTTCTGGACGTTTTTCAATGGCAAAAATCATTGAATATTGTAAATGCACAAACAGTAATTTCTCCGCATTGCAAGGTGCAATTCTGAAATTTTTTACTTTTTCCTGCTCCTCTTAGCATGATAAAGAAGATTCAAAGAGAGTGAGATGCCAGCTCCTTTCATTCAGTCAGTAGCTTCAATCATTTCTGGTATATGAATAACATGATGTTTTTCAATCGCAAAAATCAATGAATATTGTAAATGCACAAACAGTAATTTCTCCGCATTGCAAGGTGCAATTCTGAAATTTTTTGCTTTTTCCTGCTCCTCTTAGCATGATAAAGAAGATTCAAAGAGAGTGAGATGCCAGCTCCTTTCATTCAGTCAGTAGCTACAATCATTTCTGGATGTTTTTCAATGGCAAAAATCAATGAATATTGTAAATGCACAAACAGTAATTTCTCCGCATTGCAAGGTGCAATTCTGAAATTTTTTGCTTTTTCCTGCTCCTCTTAGCATGATAAAGAAGATTCAAAGAGAGTGAGATGCCAGCTCCTTTCCTTCAGTCAGTAGCTTCAATCATTTCTGGTATATGAATAACATGATGTTTTTCAATGGCAAAAATCAATGAATTTTGTAAATGCACAAACAGTAATTTCTCCGCATTGCAAGGCGCAATTCTGAAATTTTTTGCTTTTTCCTGCTCCTCTTAGCATGATAAAGAAGATTCAAAGAGAGTGAGATGCCAGCTCCTTTCATTCAGTCAGTAGCTTCAATCATTTCTGGACATTTTTCAATGGCAAAAATCAATGAATATTGTAAATGCACAAACAGTAATTTCTCCGCATTGCAAGGTGCAATTCTGAAATTTTTTGCTTTTTCCTGCTCCTCTTAGCATGATAAAGAAGATTCAAAGAGAGTGAGATGCCAGCTCCTTTCATTCAGTCAGTAGCTTCAATCATTTCTGGACGTTTTTCAATGGCAAAAATCAATGAATATTGTAAATGCACAAACAGTAATTTCTCCGCATTGCAAGGTGCAATTCTGAAATTTTTTGCTTTTTCCTGCTCCTCTTAGCATGATAAAGAAGATTCAAAGAGAGTGATATGCCAGCTCCTTTCATTCAGTCAGTACCTTCAATCATTTCTGGACGTTTTTCAATGGCAAAAATCAATGAATATTGTAAATGCACAAACAGTAATTTCTCCGCATTGCAAGGTGCAATTCTGAAATTTTTTGCTTTTTCCTGCTCCTCTTAGCATGATAAAGAAGATTCAAAGAGAGTGAGATGCCAGCTCCTTTCATTCAGTCAGTAGCTTCAATCATTTCTGGACGTTTTTCAATGGCAAAAATCAATGAATATTGTAAATGCACAAACTGTAATTTCTCCGCATTGCAAGGTGCAATTCTGAAATTTTTTGCTTTTTCCTGCTCCTCTTAGCATGATAAAGAAGATTCAAAGAGAGTGAGATGCCAGCTCCTTTCATTCAGTCAGTAGCTTCAATCATTTCTGGTGTATGAATAACATGATGTTTTTCAATAGCAAAAATCAATGAATATTGTAAATGCACAAACAGTAATTTCTCCGCATTGCAAGGTGCAATTCTGAAATTTTTTGCTTTTTCCTGCTCCTCTTAGCATGATAAAGAAGATTCAAAGAGAGTGAGATGCCAGCTCCTTTCATTCAGTCAGTAGCTTCAATCATTTCTGGACGTTTTTCAATGGCAAAAATCAATGAATATTGTAAATGCACAAACAGTAATTTCTCCACATTGCAAGGTGCAATTCTGAAATTTTTTGCTTTTTCCTGCTCCTCTTAGCATGATAAACAAGATTAAAAGAGAGTGAGATGCCAGCTCCTTTCATTCAGTCAGTAGCTTCAATCATTTCTGGACGTTTTTCAATGGCAAAAATCATTGAATATTGTAAATGCACAAACAGTAATTTCTCCGCATTGCAAGGTGCAATTCTGAAATTTTTTACTTTTTCCTGCTCCTCTTAGCATGATAAAGAAGATTCAAAGAGAGTGAGATGCCAGCTCCTTTCATTCAGTCAGTAGCTTCAATCATTTCTGGACGTTTTTCAATGGCAAAAATCAATGAATATTGTAAATGCACAAACAGTAATTTCTCCGCATTGCAAGGTGCAATTCTGAAATTTTTTGCTTTTTCCTGCTCTTCTTAGCATGATAAAGAAGATTCAAAGAGAGTGAGATGCCAGCTCCTTTCCTTCAGTCAGTAGCTTCAATCATTTCTGGTATATGAATAACATGATGTTTTTCAATGGCAAAAATCAATGAATTTTCTAAATGCACAAACAGTAATTTCTCCGCATTGCAAGGCGCAATTCTGAAATTTTTTGCTTTTTCCTGCTCCTCTTAGCATGATAAAGAAGATTCAACGAGAGTGAGATGCCAGCTCCTTTCATTCAGTCAGTAGCTTCAATCATTTCTGGACATTTTTCAATGGCAAAAATCAATGAATATTGTAAATGCACAAACAGTAATTTCTCCGCACTGCAAGGTGCAATTCTGAAATTTTTTGCTTTTTCCTGCTCCTCTTAGCATGATAAAGAAGATTCAAAGAGAGTGAGATGCCAGCTCCTTTCATTCAGTCAGTAGCTTCAATCATTTCTGGACGTTTTTCAATGGCAAAAATCAATGAATATTGTAAATGCACAAACAGTAATTTCTCCGCATTGCAAGGTGCAATTCTGAAATTTTTTGCTTTTTCCTGCTCCTCTTAGCATGATAAAGAAGATTCAAAGAGAGTGAGGTGCCAGCTCCTTTCATTCAGTCAGGAGCTTCAAACATTTCTGGTATATGAATAACATGTTTTTCAATGGCAAAAATCAATGAATATTGTAAATGCACAAACAGTAATTTCTCCGCATTGCAAGGTGCAATTCTGAAATTTTTTGCTTTTTCCTGCTCCTCTTAGCATGATAAAGAAGATTCAAAGAGAGTGAGATGCCAGCTCCTTTCATTCAGTCAGTAGCCTCAATCATTTCTGGACGTTTTTCAATGGCAAAAATCAATGAATATTGTAAATGCACAAACTGTAATTTCTCCGCATTGCAAGGTGCAATTCTGAAATTTTTTGCTTTTTCCTGCTCCTCTTAGCATGATAAAGAAGATTCAAAGAGAGTGAGATGCCAGCTCCTTTCATTCAGTCAGTAGCTTCAATCATTTCTGGACGTTTTTCAATGGCAAAAATCAACGAATATTGTAAATGCACAAACAGTAATTTATCCGCATTGCAAGGTGCAATTCTGAAATTTTTTGCTTTTTCCTGCTCCTCTTAGCATGATAAAGAAGATTCAAAGAGAGTGAGATGCCAGCTCCTTTCATTCAGTCAGTAGCTTCAATCATTTCTGGACGTTTTTCAATGGCAAAAATCAATGAATATTGTAAATGCACAAACTGTAATTTCTCCGCATTGCAAGGTGCAATTCTGAAATTTTTTGCTTTTTCCTGCTCCTCTTAGCATGATAAAGAAGATTCAAAGAGAGTGAGATGCCAGCTCCTTTCATTCAGTCAGTAGCTTCAATCATTTCTGGACGTTTTTCAATGGCAAAAATCAATGAATATTGTAAATGCACAAACAGTAATTTCTCCGCATTGCAAGGTGCAATTCTGAAATTTTTTGCTTTTTCCTGCTCCTCTTAGCATGATAAAGAAGATTCAAAGAGAGTGAGATGCCAGCTCCTTTCATTCAGTCAGTACCTTCAATCATTTCTGGACGTTTTTCAATGGCAAAAATCAATGAATATTGTAAATGCACAAACAGTAATTTCTCCGCATTGCAAGGTGCAATTCTGAAATTTTTTGCTTTTTCCTGCTCCTCTTAGCATGACAAAGAAGATTCAAAGAGAGTGAGATGCCAGCTCCTTTCATTCAGTCAGTAGCTTCAAACATTTCTGGTATATGAATAACATGATGTTTTTCAATAGCAAAAATCAATGAATATTGTAAATGCACAAACAGTAATTTCTCCGCATTGCAAGGTGCAAGTCTGAAATTTTTTGCTTTTTCCTGCTCCTCTTAGCATGATAAAGAAGATTCAAAGAGAGTGAGATGCCAGCTCCTTTCATTCAGTCAGTAGCTTCAAACATTTCTGGTATATGAATAACATGATGTTTTTCAATGGCAAAAATCAATGAATTTTGTAAATGCACAAACAGTAATTTCTCCGCATTGCAAGGCGCAATTCTGAAATTTTTTGCTTTTTCCTGCTCCTCTTAGCATGATAAAGAAGATTCAAAGAGAGTGAGATGCCAGCTCCTTTCATTCAGTCAGTAGCTTCAATCATTTCTGGACATTTTTCAATGGCAAAAATCAATGAATATTGTAAATGCACAAACAGTAATTTCTCCGCATTGCAAGGTGCAATTCTGAAATTTTTTGCTTTTTCCTGCTCCTCTTAGCATGATAAAGAAGATTCAAAGAGAGTGAGATGCCAGCTCCTTTCATTCAGTCAGTAGCTTCAATCATTTCTGGACGTTTTTCAATGGCAAAAATCAATGAATATTGTAAATGCACAAACAGTAATTTCTCCGCATTGCAAGGTGCAATTCTGAAATTTTTTGCTTTTTCCTGCTTCTCTTAGCATGATAAAGAAGATTCAAAGAGAGTGAGGTGCCAGCTCCTTTCATTCAGTCTGGAGCTTCAAACATTTCTGGTATATGAATAACATGTTTTTCAATGGCAAAAATCAATGAATATTGTAAATGCACAAACAGTAATTTCTCCGCATTGCAAGGTGCAATTCTGAAATTTTTTGCTTTTTCCTGCTCCTCTTAGCATGATAAAGAAGATTCAAAGAGAGTGAGATGCCAGCTCCTTTCATTCAGTCAGTAGCTTCAATCATTTCTGGACGTTTTTCAATGGCAAAAATCAATGAATATTGTAAATGCACAAACTGTAATTTCTCCGCATTGCAAGGTGCAATTCTGAAATTTTTTGCTTTTTCCTGCTCCTCTTAGCATGATAAAGAAGATTCAAAGAGAGTGAGATGCCAGCTCCTTTCATTCAGTCAGTAGCTTCAATCATTTCTGGACGTTTTTCAATGGCAAAAATCAACGAATATTGTAAATGCACAAACAGTAATTTCTCCGCATTGCAAGGTGCAATTCTGAAATTTTTTGCTTTTTCCTGCTCCTCTTAGCATGATAAAGAAGATTCAAAGAGAGTGAGATGCCAGCTCCTTTCATTCAGTCAGTAGCTTCAATCATTTCTGGACGTTTTTCAATGGCAAAAATCAATGAATATTGTAAATGCACAAACTGTAATTTCTCCGCATTGCAAGGTGCAATTCTGAAATTTTTTGCTTTTTCCTGCTCCTCTTAGCATGATAAAGAAGATTCAAAGAGAGTGAGATGCCAGCTCCTTTCATTCAGTCAGTAGCTTCAATCATTTCTGGACGTTTTTCAATGGCAAAAATCAATGAATATTGTAAATGCACAAACAGTAATTTCTCCGCATTGCAAGGTGCAATTCTGAAATTTTTTGCTTTTTCCTGCTCCTCTTAGCATGATAAAGAAGATTCAAAGAGAGTGAGATGCCAGCTCCTTTCATTCAGTCAGTACCTTCAATCATTTCTGGACGTTTTTCAATGTCAAAAATCAATGAATATTGTAAATGCACAAACAGTAATTTCTCCGCATTGCAAGGTGCAATTCTGAAATTTTTTGCTTTTTCCTGCTCCTCTTAGCATGATAAAGAAGATTCAAAGAGAGTGAGATGCCAGCTCCTTTCATTCAGTCAGTAGCTTCAAACATTTCTGGTATATGAATAACATGATGTTTTTCAATGGCAAAAATCAATGAATATTGTAAATGCACAAACAGTAATTTCTCCGCATTGCAAGGTGCAAGTCTGAAATTTTTTGCTTTATCCTGCTCCTCTTAGCATGATAAAGAAGATTCAAAGAGAGTGAGATGCCAGCTCCTTTCATTCAGTCAGTAGCTTCAATCATTTCTGGTATATGAATAACATGATGTTTTTCAATGGCAAAAATCAATGAATATTGTAAATGCACAAACAGTAATTTCTCCGCATTGCAAGGTGCAATTCTGAAATTTTTTGCTTTTTCCTGCTCCTCTTAGCATGATAAAGAAGATTCAAAGAGAGTGAGATGCCAGCTCCTTTCATTCAGTCAGTAGCTTCAAACATTTCTGGTATATGAATAACATGATGTTTTTCAATGGCAAAAATCAATGAATATTGTAAATGCACAAACAGTAATTTCTCCGCATTGCAAGGTGCAATTCTGAAATTTTTTGCTTTTTCCTGCTCCTCTTAGCATGATAAAGAAGATTCAAAGAGAGTGAGATGCCAGCTCCTTTCATTCAGTCAGTAGCTTCAATCATTTCTGGACGTTTTTCAATGGCAAAAATCAATGAATATTGTAAATGCACAAACAGTAATTTCTCCGCATTGCAAGGTGCAATTCTGAAAATTTTTGCTTTTTCCTGCTCCTCTTAGCATGATAAAGAAGTTTCAAAGAGAGTGAGATGCCAGCTCCTTTCATTCAGTCAGTAGCTTCAATAATTTCTGGACGTTTTTCAATGGCAAAAATCAATGAATATTGTAAATGCACAAACAGTAATTTCTCCGCATTGCAAGGTGCAATTCTGAAATTTTTTGCTTTTTCCTGCTCCTCTTAGCATGATAAACAAGATTCAAAGAGAGTGAGATGCCAGCTCCTTTCATTCAGTCAGTAGCTTCAATCATTTCTGGACATTTTTCAATGGCAAAAATCAATGAATATTGTAAATGCACAAACAGTAATTTATCCGCATTGCAAGGTGCAATTCTGAAATTTTTTGCTTTTTCCTGCTCCTCTTAGCATGATAAAGAAGATTCAAAGAGAGTGAGATGCCAGCTCCTTTCATTCAGTCAGTAGCTTCAAACATTTCTGGTATATGAATAACATGATGTTTTTCAATGGCAAAAATCAATGAATATTGTAAATGCACAAACAGTAATTTCTCCGCATTGCAAGGTGCAATTCTGAAATTTTTTGCTTTTTCCTGCTCCTCTTAGCATGATAAAGAAGATTCAAAGAGAGTGAGATGCCAGCTCCTTTCATTCAGTCAGTAGCTTCAATCATTTCTGGACGTTTTTCAATGGCAAAAATCAATGAATATTGTAAATGCACAAACAGTAATTTCTCCGCATTGCAAGGTGCAATTCTGAAATTTTTTGCTTTTTCCTGCTCCTCTTAGCATGATAAAGAAGATTCAAAGAGAGTGAGATGCCAGCTCCTTTCATTCAGTCAGTACCTTCAATCATTTCTGGACGTTTTTCAATGGCAAAAATCAATGAATATTGTAAATGCACAAACAGTAATTTCTCCGCATTGCAAGGTGCAATTCTGAAATTTTTTGCTTTTTCCTGCTCCTCTTAGCATGATAAAGAAGATTCAAAGAGAGTGAGATGCCAGCTCCTTTCATTCAGTCAGTAGCTTCAAACATTTCTGGTATATGAATAACATGATGTTTTTCAATGGCAAAAATCAATGAATATTGTAAATGCACAAACAGTAATTTCTCCGCATTGCAAGGTGCAAGTCTGAAATTTTTTGCTTTTTCCTGCTCCTCTTAGCATGATAAAGAAGATTCAAAGAGAGTGAGATGCCAGCTCCTTTCATTCAGTCAGTAGCTTCAAACATTTCTGGTATATGAATAACATGATGTTTTTCAATGGCAAAAATCAATGAATTTTGTAAATGCACAAACAGTAATTTCTCCGCATTGCAAGGCGCAATTCTGAAATTTTTTGCTTTTTCCTGCTCCTCTTAGCATGATAAAGAAGATTCAAAGAGAGTGAGATGCCAGCTCCTTTCATTCAGTCAGTAGCTTCAATCATTTCTGGACATTTTTCAATGGCAAAAATCAATGAATATTGTAAATGCACAAACAGTAATTTCTCCGCATTGCAAGGTGCAATTCTGAAATTTTTTGCTTTTTCCTGCTCCTCTTAGCATGATAAAGAAGATTCAAAGAGAGTGAGATGCCAGCTCCTTTCATTCAGTCAGTAGCTTCAATCATTTCTGGACGTTTTTCAATGGCAAAAATCAATGAATATTGTAAATGCACAAACAGTAATTTCTCCGCATTGCAAGGTGCAATTCTGAAATTTTTTGCTTTTTCCTGCTTCTCTTAGCATGATAAAGAAGATTCAAAGAGAGTGAGGTGCCAGCTCCTTTCATTCAGTCAGGAGCTTCAAACATTTCTGGTATATGAATAACATGTTTTTCAATGGCAAAAATCAATGAATATTGTAAATGCACAAACAGTAATTTCTCCGCATTGCAAGGTGCAATTCTGAAATTTTTTGCTTTTTCCTGCTCCTCTTAGCATGATAAAGAAGATTCAAAGAGAGTGAGATGCCAGCTCCTTTCATTCAGTCAGTAGCTTCAATCATTTCTGGACGTTTTTCAATGGCAAAAATCAATGAATATTGTAAATGCACAAACTGTAATTTCTCCGCATTGCAAGGTGCAATTCTGAAATTTTTTGCTTTTTCCTGCTCCTCTTAGCATGATAAACAAGATTCAAAGAGAGTGAGATGCCAGCTCCTTTCATTCAGTCAGTAGCTTCAATCATTTCTGGACGTTTTTCAATGGCAAAAATCAACGAATATTGTAAATGCACAAACAGTAATTTCTCCGCATTGCAAGGTGCAATTCTGAAATTTTTTGCTTTTTCCTGCTCCTCTTAGCATGATAAAGAAGATTCAAAGAGAGTGAGATGCCAGCTCCTTTCATTCAGTCAGTAGCTTCAATCATTTCTGGACGTTTTTCAATGGCAAAAATCAATGAATATTGTAAATGCACAAACTGTAATTTCTCCGCATTGCAAGGTGCAATTCTGAAATTTTTTGCTTTTTCCTGCTCCTCTTAGCATGATAAAGAAGATTCAAAGAGAGTGAGATGCCAGCTCCTTTCATTCAGTCAGTAGCTTCAATCATTTCTGGACGTTTTTCAATGGCAAAAATCAATGAATATTGTAAATGCACAAACAGTAATTTCTCCGCATTGCAAGGTGCAATTCTGAAATTTTTTGCTTTTTCCTGCTCCTCTTAGCATGATAAAGAAGATTCAAAGAGAGTGAGATGCCAGCTCCTTTCATTCAGTCAGTACCTTCAATCATTTCTGGACGTTTTTCAATGGCAAAAATCAATGAATATTGTAAATGCACAAACAGTAATTTCTCCGCATTGCAAGGTGCAATTCTGAAATTTTTTGCTTTTTCCTGCTCCTCTTAGCATGATAAAGAAGATTCAAAGAGAGTGAGATGCCAGCTCCTTTCATTCAGTCAGTAGCTTCAAACATTTCTGGTATATGAATAACATGATGTTTTTCAATGGCAAAAATCAATGAATATTGTAAATGCACAAACAGTAATTTCTCCGCATTGCAAGGTGCAAGTCTGAAATTTTTTGCTTTTTCCTGCTCCTCTTAGCATGATAAAGAAGATTCAAAGAGAGTGAGATGCCAGCTCCTTTCATTCAGTCAGTAGCTTCAAACATTTCTGGTATATGAATAACATGATGTTTTTCAATGGCAAAAATCAATGAATATTGTAAATGCACAAACAGTAATTTCTCCGCATTGCAAGGTGCAAGTCTGAAATTTTTTGCTTTATCCTGCTCCTCTTAGCATGATAAAGAAGATTCAAAGAGAGTGAGATGCCAGCTCCTTTCATTCAGTCAGTAGCTTCAATCATTTCTGGTATATGAATAACATGATGTTTTTCAATGGCAAAAATCAATGAATATTGTAAATGCACAAACAGTAATTTCTCCGCATTGCAAGGTGCAATTCTGAAATTTTTTGCTTTTTCCTGCTCCTCTTAGCATGATAAAGAAGATTCAAAGAGAGTGAGATGCCAGCTCCTTTCATTCAGTCAGTAGCTTCAAACATTTCTGGTATATGAATAACATGATGTTTTTCAATGGCAAAAATCAATGAATATTGTAAATGCACAAACAGTAATTTCTCCGCATTGCAAGGTGCAATTCTGAAATTTTTTGCTTTTTCCTGCTCCTCTTAGCATGATAAAGAAGATTCAAAGAGAGTGAGATGCCAGCTCCTTTCATTCAGTCAGTAGCTTCAATCATTTCTGGACGTTTTTCAATGGCAAAAATCAATGAATATTGTAAATGCACAAACAGTAATTTCTCCGCATTGCAAGGTGCAATTCTGAAAATTTTTGCTTTTTCCTGCTCCTCTTAGCATGATAAAGAAGTTTCAAAGAGAGTGAGATGCCAGCTCCTTTCATTCAGTCAGTAGCTTCAATAATTTCTGGACGTTTTTCAATGGCAAAAATCAATGAATATTGTAAATGCACAAACAGTAATTTCTCCGCATTGCAAGGTGCAATTCTGAAATTTTTTGCTTTTTCCTGCTCCTCTTAGCATGATAAACAAGATTCAAAGAGAGTGAGATGCCAGCTCCTTTCATTCAGTCAGTAGCTTCAATCATTTCTGGACATTTTTCAATGGCAAAAATCAATGAATATTGTAAATGCACAAACAGTAATTTATCCGCATTGCAAGGTGCAATTCTGAAATTTTTTGCTTTTTCCTGCTCCTCTTAGCATGATAAAGAAGATTCAAAGAGAGTGAGATGCCAGCTCCTTTCATTCAGTCAGTAGCTTCAAACATTTCTGGTATATGAATAACATGATGTTTTTCAATGGCAAAAATCAATGAATATTGTAAATGCACAAACAGTAATTTCTCCGCATTGCAAGGTGCAATTCTGAAATTTTTTGCTTTTTCCTGCTCCTCTTAGCATGATAAAGAAGATTCAAAGAGAGTGAGATGCCAGCTCCTTTCATTCAGTCAGTAGCTTCAATCATTTCTGGACGTTTTTCAATGGCAAAAATCAATGAATATTGTAAATGCACAAACAGTAATTTCTCCGCATTGCAAGGTGCAATTCTGAAATTTTTTGCTTTTTCCTGCTCCTCTTAGCATTATGAAGAAGATTCAAAGAGAGTGAGATGCCAGCTCCTTTCATTCAGTCAGTAGCTTCAAACATTTCTGGTATATGAATAACATGATGTTTTTCAATGGCAAAAATCAATGAATATTGTAAATGCACAAACAGTAATTTCTCCGCATTGCAAGGTGCAATTCTGAAATTTTTTGCTTTTTCCTGCTCCTCTTAGCATGATAAAGAAGATTCAAAGAGAGTGAGATGCCAGCTCCTTTCGTTCAGTCAGTAGCTTCAATCATTTCTGGACGTTTTTCAATGGCAAAAATCATTGAATTTTGTAAATGCACAAACAGTAATTTCTCCGCATTGCAAGGTGCAATTCTGAAATTTTTTACTTTTTCCTGCTCCTCTTAGCATGATAAAGAAGATTCAAAGAGTGTGAGATGCCAGCTCCTTTCATTCAGTCAGTAGCTTCAATCATTTCTGGTATATGAATAACATGATGTTTTTCAATGGCAAAAATCAATGAATATTGTAAATGCACAAACAGTAATTTCTCCGCATTGCAAGGTGCAATTCTGAAATTTTTTGCTTTTTCCTGCTCCTCTTAGCATGATAAACAAGATTCAAAGAGAGTGAGATAACAGCTCCTTTCATTCAGTCAGTAGCTTCAATCATTTCTGGACGTTTTTCAATGGCAAAAATCAATGAATATTGTAAATGCACAAACAGTAATTTCTCCGCATTGCAAGGTGCAATTCTGAAATTTTTTGCTTTTTCCTGCTCCTCTTAACATGATAAAGAAGATTCAAAGAGAGTGAGATGCCAGCTCCTTTCATTCAGTCAGTAGCTTCAATCATTTCTGGACGTTTTTCAATTGCAAAAATCAATGAATATTGTAAATGCACAAACAGTAATTTCTCCGCATTGCAGGGTGCAATTCTGAAATTTTTTGCTTTTTCCTGCTCCTCTTAGCATGATAAAGAAGATTCAAAGAGAGTGAGTTGCCAGCTTCTTTCATTCAGTCAGTAGCTTCAAACATTTCTGGGATATAAATAACATGATGTTTTTCAATGGCAAAAATCAATGAATATTGTAAATGCACAAACAGTAATTTCTCCGCATTGCAAGGTGCAATTCTGAAATTTTTTGCTTTTTCCTGCTCCTCTTAGCATGATAAAGAAGATTCAAAGAGAGTGAGATGCCAGCTCCTTTCATTCAGTCAGTAGCTTCAATCATTTCTGGACGTTTTTCAATGGCAAAAATCAATGAATATTGTAAATGCACAAACTGTAATTTCTCCGCATTGCAAGGTGCAATTCTGAAATTTTTTGCTTTTTCCTGCTCCTCTTAGCATGATAAACAAGATTCAAAGAGAGTGAGATGCCAGCTCCTTTCATTCAGTCAGTAGCTTCAATCATTTCTGGACGTTTTTCAATGGCAAAAATCAACGAATATTGTAAATGCACAAACAGTAATTTCTCCGCATTGCAAGGTGCAATTCTGAAATTTTTTGCTTTTTCCTGCTCCTCTTAGCATGATAAAGAAGATTCAAAGAGAGTGAGATGCCAGCTCCTTTCATTCAGTCAGTAGCTTCAATCATTTCTGGACGTTTTTCAATGGCAAAAATCAATGAATATTGTAAATGCACAAACTGTAATTTCTCCGCATTGCAAGGTGCAATTCTGAAATTTTTTGCTTTTTCCTGCTCCTCTTAGCATGATAAAGAAGATTCAAAGAGAGTGAGATGCCAGCTCCTTTCATTCAGTCAGTAGCTTCAATCATTTCTGGACGTTTTTCAATGGCAAAAATCAATGAATATTGTAAATGCACAAACAGTAATTTCTCCGCATTGCAAGGTGCAATTCTGAAATTTTTTGCTTTTTCCTGCTCCTCTTAGCATGATAAAGAAGATTCAAAGAGAGTGAGATGCCAGCTCCTTTCATTCAGTCAGTACCTTCAATCATTTCTGGACGTTTTTCAATGGCAAAAATCAATGAATATTGTAAATGCACAAACAGTAATTTCTCCGCATTGCAAGGTGCAATTCTGAAATTTTTTGCTTTTTCCTGCTCCTCTTAGCATGATAAAGAAGATTCAAAGAGAGTGAGATGCCAGCTCCTTTCATTCAGTCAGTAGCTTCAAACATTTCTGGTATATGAATAACATGATGTTTTTCAATGGCAAAAATCAATGAATATTGTAAATGCACAAACAGTAATTTCTCCGCATTGCAAGGTGCAAGTCTGAAATTTTTTGCTTTTTCCTGCTCCTCTTAGCATGATAAAGAAGATTCAAAGAGAGTGAGATGCCAGCTCCTTTCATTCAGTCAGTAGCTTCAAACATTTCTGGTATATGAATAACATGATGTTTTTCAATGGCAAAAATCAATGAATATTGTAAATGCACAAACAGTAATTTCTCCGCATTGCA
Organism: Phyllobates terribilis; assembly: GCF_046119375.1. Classification (NCBI taxonomy): domain Eukaryota; kingdom Metazoa; phylum Chordata; class Amphibia; order Anura; family Dendrobatidae; genus Phyllobates; species Phyllobates terribilis. The sequence goes on along the minus strand of NW_027363883.1, from coordinate 364,106 downwards.
AGGTGCAAGTCTGAAATTTTTTGCTTTATCCTGCTCCTCTTAGCATGATAAAGAAGATTCAAAGAGAGTGAGATGCCAGCTCCTTTCATTCAGTCAGTAGCTTCAATCATTTCTGGTATATGAATAACATGATGTTTTTCAATGGCAAAAATCAATGAATATTGTAAATGCACAAACAGTAATTTCTCCGCATTGCAAGGTGCAATTCTGAAATTTTTTGCTTTTTCCTGCTCCTCTTAGCATGATAAAGAAGATTCAAAGAGAGTGAGATGCCAGCTCCTTTCATTCAGTCAGTAGCTTCAAACATTTCTGGTATATGAATAACATGATGTTTTTCAATGGCAAAAATCAATGAATATTGTAAATGCACAAACAGTAATTTCTCCGCATTGCAAGGTGCAATTCTGAAATTTTTTGCTTTTTCCTGCTCCTCTTAGCATGATAAAGAAGATTCAAAGAGAGTGAGATGCCAGCTCCTTTCATTCAGTCAGTAGCTTCAATCATTTCTGGACGTTTTTCAATGGCAAAAATCAATGAATATTGTAAATGCACAAACAGTAATTTCTCCGCATTGCAAGGTGCAATTCTGAAAATTTTTGCTTTTTCCTGCTCCTCTTAGCATGATAAAGAAGTTTCAAAGAGAGTGAGATGCCAGCTCCTTTCATTCAGTCAGTAGCTTCAATAATTTCTGGACGTTTTTCAATGGCAAAAATCAATGAATATTGTAAATGCACAAACAGTAATTTCTCCGCATTGCAAGGTGCAATTCTGAAATTTTTTGCTTTTTCCTGCTCCTCTTAGCATGATAAACAAGATTCAAAGAGAGTGAGATGCCAGCTCCTTTCATTCAGTCAGTAGCTTCAATCATTTCTGGACATTTTTCAATGGCAAAAATCAATGAATATTGTAAATGCACAAACAGTAATTTATCCGCATTGCAAGGTGCAATTCTGAAATTTTTTGCTTTTTCCTGCTCCTCTTAGCATGATAAAGAAGATTCAAAGAGAGTGAGATGCCAGCTCCTTTCATTCAGTCAGTAGCTTCAAACATTTCTGGTATATGAATAACATGATGTTTTTCAATGGCAAAAATCAATGAATATTGTAAATGCACAAACAGTAATTTCTCCGCATTGCAAGGTGCAATTCTGAAATTTTTTGCTTTTTCCTGCTCCTCTTAGCATGATAAAGAAGATTCAAAGAGAGTGAGATGCCAGCTCCTTTCATTCAGTCAGTAGCTTCAATCATTTCTGGACGTTTTTCAATGGCAAAAATCAATGAATATTGTAAATGCACAAACAGTAATTTCTCCGCATTGCAAGGTGCAATTCTGAAATTTTTTGCTTTTTCCTGCTCCTCTTAGCATTATGAAGAAGATTCAAAGAGAGTGAGATGCCAGCTCCTTTCATTCAGTCAGTAGCTTCAAACATTTCTGGTATATGAATAACATGATGTTTTTCAATGGCAAAAATCAATGAATATTGTAAATGCACAAACAGTAATTTCTCCGCATTGCAAGGTGCAATTCTGAAATTTTTTGCTTTTTCCTGCTCCTCTTAGCATGATAAAGAAGATTCAAAGAGAGTGAGATGCCAGCTCCTTTCGTTCAGTCAGTAGCTTCAATCATTTCTGGACGTTTTTCAATGGCAAAAATCATTGAATTTTGTAAATGCACAAACAGTAATTTCTCCGCATTGCAAGGTGCAATTCTGAAATTTTTTACTTTTTCCTGCTCCTCTTAGCATGATAAAGAAGATTCAAAGAGTGTGAGATGCCAGCTCCTTTCATTCAGTCAGTAGCTTCAATCATTTCTGGTATATGAATAACATGATGTTTTTCAATGGCAAAAATCAATGAATATTGTAAATGCACAAACAGTAATTTCTCCGCATTGCAAGGTGCAATTCTGAAATTTTTTGCTTTTTCCTGCTCCTCTTAGCATGATAAACAAGATTCAAAGAGAGTGAGATAACAGCTCCTTTCATTCAGTCAGTAGCTTCAATCATTTCTGGACGTTTTTCAATGGCAAAAATCAATGAATATTGTAAATGCACAAACAGTAATTTCTCCGCATTGCAAGGTGCAATTCTGAAATTTTTTGCTTTTTCCTGCTCCTCTTAACATGATAAAGAAGATTCAAAGAGAGTGAGATGCCAGCTCCTTTCATTCAGTCAGTAGCTTCAATCATTTCTGGACGTTTTTCAATTGCAAAAATCAATGAATATTGTAAATGCACAAACAGTAATTTCTCCGCATTGCAGGGTGCAATTCTGAAATTTTTTGCTTTTTCCTGCTCCTCTTAGCATGATAAAGAAGATTCAAAGAGAGTGAGTTGCCAGCTTCTTTCATTCAGTCAGTAGCTTCAAACATTTCTGGGATATAAATAACATGATGTTTTTCAATGGCAAAAATCAATGAATATTGTAAATGCACAAACAGTAATTTCTCCGCATTGCAAGGTGCAATTCTGAAATTTTTTGCTTTTTCCTGCTCCTCTTAGCATGATAAAGAAGATTCAAAGAGAGTGAGATGCCAGCTCCTTTCATTCAGTCAGTAGCTTCAATCATTTCTGGACGTTTTTCAATGGCAAAAATCAATGAATATTGTAAATGCACAAACAGTAATTTCTCCGCATTGCAAGGTGCAATTCTGAAATTTTTTGCTTTTTCCTGCTCCTCTTAGCATGATAAAGAAGATTCAAAGAGAGTGAGATGCCAGCTCCTTTCATTCAGTCAGTAGCTTCAATCATTTCTGGACGTTTTTCAATGGCAAAAATCAATGAATATTGTAAATGCACAAACAGTAATTTCTCCGCATTGCAAGGTGCAATTCTGAAATTTTTTGCTTTTTCCTGCTCCTCTTAGCATGATAAAGAAGATTCAAAGAGAGTGAGATGCCAGCTCCTTTCATTCAGTCAGTAGCTTCAATCATTTCTGGTATATGAATAACATGATGTTTTTCAATGGCAAAAATCAATGAATATGTAAATGCACAAACAGTAATTTCTCCGCATTGCAAGTTGCAATTCTGAAATTTTTTGCTTTTTCCTGCTCCTCTTAGCATGATAAAGAAGATTCAAAGAGAGTGAGATGCCAGCTCCTTTCATTCAGTCAGTAGCTTCAATCATTTCTGGACGTTTTTCAATGGCAAAAATCAATGAATATTGTAAATGCACAAACAGTAATTTCTCCGCATTGCAAGGTGCAATTCTGAAATTTTTTGCTTTTTCCTGCTCCTCTTAGCATGATAAAGAAGATTCAAAGAGAGTGAGATGCCAGCTCCTTTCATTCAGTCAGTAGCTTCAATCATTTCTGGACGTTTTTCAATGGCAAAAATCAATGAATATTGTAAATGCACAAACAGTAATTTCTCCGCATTGCAAGGTGCAATTCTGAAATTTTTTGCTTTTTCCTGCTCCTCTTAGCATTATGAAGAAGATTCAAAGAGAGTGAGATGCCAGCTCCTTTCATTCAGTCAGTACCTTCAATCATTTCTGGACGTTTTTCAATGGCAAAAATCAATGAATATTGTAAATGCACAAACAGTAATTTCTCCGCATTGCAAGGTGCAATTCTGAAATTTTTTGCTTTTTCCTGCTCCTCTTAGCATGATAAAGAAGATTCAAAGAGAGTGAGATGCCAGCTCCTTTCATTCAGTCAGTAGCTTCAAACATTTCTGGTATATGAATAACATGATGTTTTTCAATGGCAAAAATCAATGAATATTGTAAATGCACAAACAGTAATTTCTCCGCATTGCAAGGTGCAAGTCTGAAATTTTTTGCTTTTTCCTGCTCCTCTTAGCATGATAAAGAAGATTCAAAGAGAGTGAGATGCCAGCTCCTTTCATTCAGTCAGTAGCTTCAAACATTTCTGGTATATGAATAACATGATGTTTTTCAATGGCAAAAATCAATGAATATTGTAAATGCACAAACAGTAATTTCTCCGCATTGCAAGGTGCAAGTCTGAAATTTTTTGCTTTATCCTGCTCCTCTTAGCATGATAAAGAAGATTCAAAGAGAGTGAGATGCCAGCTCCTTTCATTCAGTCAGTAGCTTCAATCATTTCTGGTATATGAATAACATGATGTTTTTCAATGGCAAAAATCAATGAATATTGTAAATGCACAAACAGTAATTTCTCCGCATTGCAAGGTGCAATTCTGAAATTTTTTGCTTTTTCCTGCTCCTCTTAGCATGATAAAGAAGATTCAAAGAGAGTGAGATGCCAGCTCCTTTCATTCAGTCAGTAGCTTCAAACATTTCTGGTATATGAATAACATGATGTTTTTCAATGGCAAAAATCAATGAATATTGTAAATGCACAAACAGTAATTTCTCCGCATTGCAAGGTGCAATTCTGAAATTTTTTGCTTTTTCCTGCTCCTCTTAGCATGATAAAGAAGATTCAAAGAGAGTGAGATGCCAGCTCCTTTCATTCAGTCAGTAGCTTCAATCATTTCTGGACGTTTTTCAATGGCAAAAATCAATGAATATTGTAAATGCACAAACAGTAATTTCTCCGCATTGCAAGGTGCAATTCTGAAAATTTTTGCTTTTTCCTGCTCCTCTTAGCATGATAAAGAAGTTTCAAAGAGAGTGAGATGCCAGCTCCTTTCATTCAGTCAGTAGCTTCAATAATTTCTGGACGTTTTTCAATGGCAAAAATCAATGAATATTGTAAATGCACAAACAGTAATTTCTCCGCATTGCAAGGTGCAATTCTGAAATTTTTTGCTTTTTCCTGCTCCTCTTAGCATGATAAACAAGATTCAAAGAGAGTGAGATGCCAGCTCCTTTCATTCAGTCAGTAGCTTCAATCATTTCTGGACATTTTTCAATGGCAAAAATCAATGAATATTGTAAATGCACAAACAGTAATTTATCCGCATTGCAAGGTGCAATTCTGAAATTTTTTGCTTTTTCCTGCTCCTCTTAGCATGATAAAGAAGATTCAAAGAGAGTGAGATGCCAGCTCCTTTCATTCAGTCAGTAGCTTCAAACATTTCTGGTATATGAATAACATGATGTTTTTCAATGGCAAAAATCAATGAATATTGTAAATGCACAAACAGTAATTTCTCCGCATTGCAAGGTGCAATTCTGAAATTTTTTGCTTTTTCCTGCTCCTCTTAGCATGATAAAGAAGATTCAAAGAGAGTGAGATGCCAGCTCCTTTCATTCAGTCAGTAGCTTCAATCATTTCTGGACGTTTTTCAATGGCAAAAATCAATGAATATTGTAAATGCACAAACAGTAATTTCTCCGCATTGCAAGGTGCAATTCTGAAATTTTTTGCTTTTTCCTGCTCCTCTTAGCATTATGAAGAAGATTCAAAGAGAGTGAGATGCCAGCTCCTTTCATTCAGTCAGTAGCTTCAAACATTTCTGGTATATGAATAACATGATGTTTTTCAATGGCAAAAATCAATGAATATTGTAAATGCACAAACAGTAATTTCTCCGCATTGCAAGGTGCAATTCTGAAATTTTTTGCTTTTTCCTGCTCCTCTTAGCATGATAAAGAAGATTCAAAGAGAGTGAGATGCCAGCTCCTTTCGTTCAGTCAGTAGCTTCAATCATTTCTGGACGTTTTTCAATGGCAAAAATCATTGAATTTTGTAAATGCACAAACAGTAATTTCTCCGCATTGCAAGGTGCAATTCTGAAATTTTTTACTTTTTCCTGCTCCTCTTAGCATGATAAAGAAGATTCAAAGAGTGTGAGATGCCAGCTCCTTTCATTCAGTCAGTAGCTTCAATCATTTCTGGTATATGAATAACATGATGTTTTTCAATGGCAAAAATCAATGAATATTGTAAATGCACAAACAGTAATTTCTCCGCATTGCAAGGTGCAATTCTGAAATTTTTTGCTTTTTCCTGCTCCTCTTAGCATGATAAACAAGATTCAAAGAGAGTGAGATAACAGCTCCTTTCATTCAGTCAGTAGCTTCAATCATTTCTGGACGTTTTTCAATGGCAAAAATCAATGAATATTGTAAATGCACAAACAGTAATTTCTCCGCATTGCAAGGTGCAATTCTGAAATTTTTTGCTTTTTCCTGCTCCTCTTAACATGATAAAGAAGATTCAAAGAGAGTGAGATGCCAGCTCCTTTCATTCAGTCAGTAGCTTCAATCATTTCTGGACGTTTTTCAATTGCAAAAATCAATGAATATTGTAAATGCACAAACAGTAATTTCTCCGCATTGCAGGGTGCAATTCTGAAATTTTTTGCTTTTTCCTGCTCCTCTTAGCATGATAAAGAAGATTCAAAGAGAGTGAGTTGCCAGCTTCTTTCATTCAGTCAGTAGCTTCAAACATTTCTGGGATATAAATAACATGATGTTTTTCAATGGCAAAAATCAATGAATATTGTAAATGCACAAACAGTAATTTCTCCGCATTGCAAGGTGCAATTCTGAAATTTTTTGCTTTTTCCTGCTCCTCTTAGCATGATAAAGAAGATTCAAAGAGAGTGAGATGCCAGCTCCTTTCATTCAGTCAGTAGCTTCAATCATTTCTGGACGTTTTTCAATGGCAAAAATCAATGAATATTGTAAATGCACAAACAGTAATTTCTCCGCATTGCAAGGTGCAATTCTGAAATTTTTTGCTTTTTCCTGCTCCTCTTAGCATGATAAAGAAGATTCAAAGAGAGTGAGATGCCAGCTCCTTTCATTCAGTCAGTAGCTTCAATCATTTCTGGACGTTTTTCAATGGCAAAAATCAATGAATATTGTAAATGCACAAACAGTAATTTCTCCGCATTGCAAGGTGCAATTCTGAAATTTTTTGCTTTTTCCTGCTCCTCTTAGCATGATAAAGAAGATTCAAAGAGAGTGAGATGCCAGCTCCTTTCATTCAGTCAGTAGCTTCAATCATTTCTGGTATATGAATAACATGATGTTTTTCAATGGCAAAAATCAATGAATATGTAAATGCACAAACAGTAATTTCTCCGCATTGCAAGTTGCAATTCTGAAATTTTTTGCTTTTTCCTGCTCCTCTTAGCATGATAAAGAAGATTCAAAGAGAGTGAGATGCCAGCTCCTTTCATTCAGTCAGTAGCTTCAATCATTTCTGGACGTTTTTCAATGGCAAAAATCAATGAATATTGTAAATGCACAAACAGTAATTTCTCCGCATTGCAAGGTGCAATTCTGAAATTTTTTGCTTTTTCCTGCTCCTCTTAGCATGATAAAGAAGATTCAAAGAGAGTGAGATGCCAGCTCCTTTCATTCAGTCAGTAGCTTCAATCATTTCTGGACGTTTTTCAATGGCAAAAATCAATGAATATTGTAAATGCACAAACAGTAATTTCTCCGCATTGCAAGGTGCAATTCTGAAATTTTTTGCTTTTTCCTGCTCCTCTTAGCATTATGAAGAAGATTCAAAGAGAGTGAGATGCCAGCTCCTTTCATTCAGTCAGTAGCTTCAAACATTTCTGGTATATGAATAACATGATGTTTTTCAATGGCAAAAATCAATGAATATTGTAAATGCACAAACAGTAATTTCTCCGCATTGCAAGGTGCAATTCTGAAATTTTTTGCTTTTTCCTGCTCCTCTTAGCATGATAAAGAAGATTCAAAGAGAGTGAGATGCCAGCTCCTTTCGTTCAGTCAGTAGCTTCAATCATTTCTGGACGTTTTTCAATGGCAAAAATCATTGAATATTGTAAATGCACAAACAGTAATTTCTCCGCATTGCAAGGTGCAATTCTGAAATTTTTTACTTTTTCCTGCTCCTCTTAGCATGATAAAGAAGATTCAAAGAGTGTGAGATGCCAGCTCCTTTCATTCAGTCAGTAGCTTCAATCATTTCTGGTATATGAATAACATGATGTTTTTCAATGGCAAAAATCAATGAATATTGTAAATGCACAAACAGTAATTTCTCCGCATTGCAAGGTGCAATTCTGAAATTTTTTGCTTTTTCCTGCTCCTCTTAGCATGATAAACAAGATTCAAAGAGAGTGAGATAACAGCTCCTTTCATTCAGTCAGTAGCTTCAATCATTTCTGGACGTTTTTCAATGGCAAAAATCAATGAATATTGTAAATGCACAAACAGTAATTTCTCCGCATTGCAAGGTGCAATTCTGAAATTTTTTGCTTTTTCCTGCTCCTCTTAACATGATAAAGAAGATTCAAAGAGAGTGAGATGCCAGCTCCTTTCATTCAGTCAGTAGCTTCAATCATTTCTGGACGTTTTTCAATTGCAAAAATCAATGAATATTGTAAATGCACAAACAGTAATTTCTCCGCATTGCAAGGTGCAATTCTGAAATTTTTTGCTTTTTCCTGCTCCTCTTAGCATGATAAAGAAGATTCAAAGAGAGTGAGTTGCCAGCTTCTTTCATTCAGTCAGTAGCTTCAAACATTTCTGGGATATGAATAACATGATGTTTTTCAATGGCAAAAATCAATGAATATTGTAAATGCACAAACAGTAATTTCTCCGCATTGCAAGGTGCAATTCTGAAATTTTTTGCTTTTTCCTGCTCCTCTTAGCATGATAAAGAAGATTCAAAGAGAGTGAGATGCCAGCTCCTTTCATTCAGTCAGTAGCTTCAATCATTTCTGGACGTTTTTCAATGGCAAAAATCAATGAATATTGTAAATGCACAAACAGTAATTTCTCCGCATTGCAAGGTGCAATTCTGAAATTTTTTGCTTTTTCCTGCTCCTCTTAGCATGATAAAGAAGATTCAAAGAGAGTGAGATGCCAGCTCCTTTCATTCAGTCAGTAGCTTCAATCATTTCTGGACGTTTTTCAATGGCAAAAATCAATGAATATTGTAAATACACAAACAGTAATTTCTCCGCATTGCAAGGTGCAATTCTGAAATTTTTTGCTTTTTCCTGCTCCTCTTAGCATGATAAAGAAGATTCAAAGAGAGTGAGATGCCAGCTCCTTTCATTCAGTCAGTAGCTTCAATCATTTCTGGTATATGAATAACATGATGTTTTTCAATGGCAAAAATCAATGAATATTGTAAATGCACAAACAGTAATTTCTCCGCATTGCAAGTTGCAATTCTGAAATTTTTTGCTTTTTCCTGCTCCTCTTAGCATGATTAAGAAGATTCAAAGAGAGTGAGATGCCAGCTCCTTTCATTCAGTCAGTAGCTTCAATCATTTCTGGACGTTTTTCAATGGCAAAAATCAATGAATATTGTAAATGCACAAACAGTAATTTCTCCGCATTGCAAGGTGCAATTCTGAAATTTTTTGCTTTTTCCTGCTCCTCTTAGCATGATAAAGAAGATTCAAAGAGAGTGAGATGCCAGCTCCTTTCATTCAGTCAGTAGCTTCAATCATTTCTGGACGTTTTTCAATGGCAAAAATCAATGAATATTGTAAATGCACAAACAGTAATTTCTCCGCATTGCAAGGTGCAATTCTGAAATTTTTTGCTTTTTCCTGCTCCTCTTAGCATGATAAAGAAGATTCAAAGAGAGTGAGATGCCAGCTCCTTTCATTCAGTCAGTAGCTTCAATCATTTCTGGTATATGAATAACATGATGTCTTTCAATGGCAAAAATCAATGAATATTGTAAATGCACAAACAGTAATTTCTCCGCATTGCAAGGTGCAATTCTGAAATTTTTTGCTTTTTCCTGCTCCTCTTAGCATGATAAAGAAGATTCAAAGAGAGTGAGATGCCAGCTCCTTTCATTCAGTCAGTAGCTTCAATCATTTCTGGACGTTTTTCAATGGCAAAAATCAATGAATATTGTAAATGCACAAACAGTAATTTCTCCGCATTGCAAGGTGCAATTCTGAAATTTTTTGCTTTTTCCTGCTCCTCTTAGCATGATAAAGAAGATTCAAAGAGAGTGAGATGCCAGCTCCTTTCATTCAGTCAGTAGCTTCAATCATTTCTGGTATATGAATAACATGATGTTTTTCAATGGCAAAAATCAATGAATATTGTAAATGCACAAACAGTAATTTCTCCGCATTGCAAGGTGCAATTCTGAAATTTTTTGCTTTTTCCTGCTCCTCTTAGCATGATAAACAAGATTCAAAGAGAGTGAGATAACAGCTCCTTTCATTCAGTCAGTAGCTTCAATCATTTCTGGACGTTTTTCAATGGCAAAAATCAATGAATATTGTAAATGCACAAACAGTAATTTCTCCGCATTGCAAGGTGCAATTCTGAAATTTTTTGCTTTTTCCTGCTCCTCTTAACATGATAAAGAAGATTCAAAGAGAGTGAGATGCCAGCTCCTTTCATTCAGTCAGTAGCTTCAATCATTTCTGGACGTTTTTCAATTGCAAAAATCAATGAATATTGTAAATGCACAAACAGTAATTTCTCCGCATTGCAAGGTGCAATTCTGAAATTTTTTGCTTTTTCCTGCTCCTCTTAGCATGATAAAGAAGATTCAAAGAGAGTGAGTTGCCAGCTTCTTTCATTCAGTCAGTAGCTTCAAACATTTCTGGGATATGAATAACATGATGTTTTTCAATGGCAAAAATCAATGAATATTGTAAATGCACAAACAGTAATTTCTCCGCATTGCAAGGTGCAATTCTGAAATTTTTTGCTTTTTCCTGCTCCTCTTAGCATGATAAAGAAGATTCAAAGAGAGTGAGATGCCAGCTCCTTTCATTCAGTCAGTAGCTTCAATCATTTCTGGACGTTTTTCAATGGCAAAAATCAATGAATATTGTAAATGCACAAACAGTAATTTCTCCGCATTGCAAGGTGCAATTCTGAAATTTTTTGCTTTTTCCTGCTCCTCTTAGCATGATAAAGAAGATTCAAAGAGAGTGAGATGCCAGCTCCTTTCATTCAGTCAGTAGCTTCAATCATTTCTGGACGTTTTTCAATGGCAAAAATCAATGAATATTGTAAATACACAAACAGTAATTTCTCCGCATTGCAAGGTGCAATTCTGAAATTTTTTGCTTTTTCCTGCTCCTCTTAGCATGATAAAGAAGATTCAAAGAGAGTGAGATGCCAGCTCCTTTCATTCAGTCAGTAGCTTCAATCATTTCTGGTATATGAATAACATGATGTTTTTCAATGGCAAAAATCAATGAATATTGTAAATGCACAAACAGTAATTTCTCCGCATTGCAAGTTGCAATTCTGAAATTTTTTGCTTTTTCCTGCTCCTCTTAGCATGATAAAGAAGATTCAAAGAGAGTGAGATGCCAGCTCCTTTCATTCAGTCAGTAGCTTCAATCATTTCTGGACGTTTTTCAATGGCAAAAATCAATGAATATTGTAAATGCACAAACAGTAATTTCTCCGCATTGCAAGGTGCAATTCTGAAATTTTTTGCTTTTTCCTGCTCCTCTTAGCATGATAAAGAAGATTCAAAGAGAGTGAGATGCCAGCTCCTTTCATTCAGTCAGTAGCTTCAATCATTTCTGGACGTTTTTCAATGGCAAAAATCAATAAATATTGTAAATGCACAAACAGTAATTTCTCCGCATTGCAAGGTGCAATTCTGAAATTTTTTGCTTTTTCCTGCTCCTCTTAGCATGATAAAGAAGATTCAAAGAGAGTGAGATGCCAGCTCCTTTCTTTCAGTCAGTAGCTTCAATCATTTCTGGTATATGAATAACATGATGTTTTTCAATGGCAAAAATCAATGAATATTGTAAATGCACAAACAGTAATTTCTCCGCATTGCAAGGTGCAATTCTGAAATTTTTTGCTTTTTCCTGCTCCTCTTAGCATGATAAAGAAGATTCAAAGAGAGTGAGATGCCAGCTCCTTTCATTCAGTCAGTAGCTTCAATCATTTCTGGACGTTTTTCAATGGCAAAAATCAATGAATATTGTAAATGCACAAACAGTAATTTCTCCACATTGCAAGGTGCAATTCTGAAATTTTTTGCTTTTTCCTGCTCCTCTTAGCATGATAAAGAAGATTCAAAGAGAGTGAGATGCCAGCTCCTTTCATTCAGTCAGTAGCTTCAAACATTTCTGGTATAAACATTTCTGGACATTTTTCAATGGCAAAAATCAATGAATATTGTAAATGCACAAACAGTAATATCTCCACATTGCAAGGTGCAATTCTGAAATTTTTTGCTTTTTCCTGCTAATCCTAGCATGATAAAGAAGATTCAAATAGAGTGAGATGCCAGCTCCTTTCATTCAGTCAGTAGCTTCAAACATTTCTGGACGTTTTTCAATGGCAAAAATCAATGAATATTGTAAATGCACAAACAGTAATATCTCCACATTGCAAGGTGCAATTCTGAAATTTTTTGCTTTTTCCTGCTAATCCTAGCATGATAAAGAAGATTCAAAGAGAGTGAGATGCCAGCTCCTTTCATTCAGTCAGTAGCTTCAAACATTTCTGGACGTTTTTCAATGGCATAAATCAATGAATATTGTAAATGCACAAACAGTAATATCTCCACATTGCAAGGTGCAATTCTGAAATTTTTTGCTTTTTCCTGCTACTCCTAGCATGATAAAGAAGATTCAAAGAGAGTGAGATGCCTGCTCCTTTCATTCAGTCAGTAGCTTCAAACATTTCTGGACATTTTTCAATGGCAAAAATCAATGAATATTGTAAATGCACAAACAGTAATATCTCCACATTGCAAGGTGCAATTCTGAAATTTTTTGCTTTTTCCTGCTAATCCTAGCATGATAAAGAAGATTCAAAGAGAGTAAGATGCCAGCTCCTTTCATTCAGTCAGTAGCTTCAAACATTTCTGGACGTTTTTCAATGGCAAAAATCAATGAATATTGTAAATGCACAAACAGTAATTTCTCCGCATTGCAAGGTGCAATTCTGAAATTTTTTGCTTTTTCCTGCTCCTCTTAGCATGATAAAGAAGATTCAAAGAGAGTGAGATGCCAGCTCCTTTCATTCAGTCAGTAGCTTCAATCATTTCTGGACGTTTTTCAATGGCAAAAATCAATGAATATTGTAAATGCACAAACAGTAATTTCTCCGCATTGTAAGGTGCAATTCTGAAATTTTTTGCTTTTTCCTGCTCCTCTTAGCATGATAAAGAAGATTCAAAGATAGTGAGATGCCAGCTTCTTTCATTCAGTCAGTAGCTTCAAACATTTCTGGTATATGAATAACATGATGTTTTTCAATGGCAAAAATCAATGAATATTGTAAATGCACAAACAGTAATTTCTCCGCATTGCAAGTTGCAATTCTGAAATTTTTTGCTTTTTCCTGCTCCTCTTAGCATGATAAAGAAGATTCAAAGAGAGTGAGATGCCAGCTCCTTTCATTCAGTCAGTAGCTTCAATCATTTCTGGACGTTTTTCAATGGCAAAAATCAATGAATATTGTAAATGCACAAACAGTAATTTCTCCGCATTGCAAGGTGCAATTCTGAAATTTTTTGCTTTTTCCTGCTCCTCTTAGCATGATAAAGAAGATTCAAAGAGAGTGAGATGCCAGCTCCTTTCATTCAGTCAGTAGCTTCAATCATTTCTGGACGTTTTTCAATGGCAAAAATCAATGAATATTGTAAATGCACAAACAGTAATTTCTCCGCATTGCAAGTTGCAATTCTGAAATTTTTTGCTTTTTCCTGCTCCTCTTACCATGATAAAGAAGATTCAAAGAGAGTGAGATGCCAGCTCCTTTCATTCAGTCAGTAGCTTCAATCATTTCTGTACGTTTTTCAATGGCAAAAATCAATGAATATTGTAAATGCACAAACAGTAATTTCTCCGCATTGCAAGGTGCAATTCTGAAATTTTTTGCTTTTTCCTGCTCCTCTTAGCATGATAAAGAAGATTCAAAAAGAGTGAGATGCCAGCTCCTTTCATTCAGTCAGTAGCTTCAATCATTTCTGGACGTTTTTCAATGGCAAAAATCAATGAATATTGTAAATGCACAAACAGTAATTTCTCCGCATTGCAAGGTGCAATTCTGTAATTTTTTGCTTTTTCCTGCTCCTCTTAGCATGATAAAGAAGATTCAAAGAGAGTGAGATGCCAGCTCCTTTCATTCAGTCAGTAGCTTCAATCATTTCTGGTATATGAATAACATGATGTTTTTCAATGGCAAAATCAATGAATATTGTAAATGCACAAACAGTAATTTCTCCGCATTGCAAGGTGCAATTCTGAAATTTTTTGCTTTTTCCTGCTCCTCTTAGCATGATAAAGAAGATTCAAAGAGAGTGAGATGCCAGCTCCTTTCATTCAGTCAGTAGCTTCAATCATTTCTGGACGTTTTTCAATGGCAAAAATCAATGAATATTGTAAATGCACAAACAGTAATTTCTCCGCATTGCAAGGTGCAATTCTGAAATTTTTTGCTTTTTCCTGCTCCTCTTAGCATCATAAAGAAGATTCAAAGAGAGTGAGATGCCAGCTGCTTTCATTCAGTCAATAGCTTCAATCATTTCTGGACGTTTTTCAATGGCAAAAATCAATGAATATTGTAAATGCACAAACAGTAATTTCTCCGCATTGCAAGGTGCAATTCTGAAATTTTTTGCTTTTTCCTGCTCCTCTTAGCATTATGAAGAAGATTCAAAGAGAGTGAGATGCCAGCTCCTTTCATTCAGTCAGTAGCTTCAAACATTTCTGGTATATGAATAACATGATGTTTTTCAATGGCAAAAATCAATGAATATTGTAAATGCACAAACAGTAATTTCTCCGCATTGCAAGGTGCAATTCTGAAATTTTTTGCTTTTTCCTGCTCCTCTTAGCATGATAAAGAAGATTCAAAGAGAGTGAGATGCCAGCTCCTTTCATTCAGTCAGTAGCTTCAATCATTTCTGGACGTTTTTCAATGGCAAAAATCATTGAATATTGTAAATGCACAAACAGTAATTTCTCCGCATTGCAAGGTGCAATTCTGAAATTTTTTACTTTTTCCTGCTCCTCTTAGCATGATAAAGAAGATTCAAAGAGTGTGAGATGCCAGCTCCTTTCATTCAGTCAGTAGCTTCAATCATTTCTGGTATATGAATAACATGATGTTTTTCAATGGCAAAAATCAATGAATATTGTAAATGCACAAACAGTAATTTCTCCGCATTGCAAGGTGCAATTCTGAAATTTTTTGCTTTTTCCTGCTCCTCTTAGCATGATAAACAAGATTCAAAGAGAGTGAGATAACAGCTCCTTTCATTCAGTCAGTAGCTTCAATCATTTCTGGACGTTTTTCAATGGCAAAAATCAATGAATATTGTAAATGCACAAACAGTAATTTCTCCGCATTGCAAGGTGCAATTCTGAAATTTTTTGCTTTTTCCTGCTCCTCTTAACATGATAAAGAAGATTCAAAGAGAGTGAGATGCCAGCTCCTTTCATTCAGTCAGTAGCTTCAATCATTTCTGGACGTTTTTCAATTGCAAAAATCAATGAATATTGTAAATGCACAAACAGTAATTTCTCCGCATTGCAAGGTGCAATTCTGAAATTTTTTGCTTTTTCCTGCTCCTCTTAGCATGATAAAGAAGATTCAAAGAGAGTGAGTTGCCAGCTTCTTTCATTCAGTCAGTAGCTTCAAACATTTCTGGGATATGAATAACATGATGTTTTTCAATGGCAAAAATCAATGAATATTGTAAATGCACAAACAGTAATTTCTCCGCATTGCAAGGTGCAATTCTGAAATTTTTTGCTTTTTCCTGCTCCTCTTAGCATGATAAAGAAGATTCAAAGAGAGTGAGATGCCAGCTCCTTTCATTCAGTCAGTAGCTTCAATCATTTCTGGACGTTTTTCAATGGCAAAAATCAATGAATATTGTAAATGCACAAACAGTAATTTCTCCGCATTGCAAGGTGCAATTCTGAAATTTTTTGCTTTTTCCTGCTCCTCTTAGCATGATAAAGAAGATTCAAAGAGAGTGAGATGCCAGCTCCTTTCATTCAGTCAGTAGCTTCAATCATTTCTGGACGTTTTTCAATGGCAAAAATCAATGAATATTGTAAATACACAAACAGTAATTTCTCCGCATTGCAAGGTGCAATTCTGAAATTTTTTGTTTTTCCTGCTCCTCTTAGCATGATAAAGAAGATTCAAAGAGAGTGAGATGCCAGCTCCTTTCATTCAGTCAGTAGCTTCAATCATTTCTGGTATATGAATAACATGATGTTTTTCAATGGCAAAAATCAATGAATATTGTAAATGCACAAACAGTAATTTCTCCGCATTGCAAGTTGCAATTCTGAAATTTTTTGCTTTTTCCTGCTCCTCTTAGCATGATAAAGAAGATTCAAAGAGAGTGAGATGCCAGCTCCTTTCATTCAGTCAGTAGCTTCAATCATTTCTGGACGTTTTTCAATGGCAAAAATCAATGAATATTGTAAATGCACAAACAGTAATTTCTCCGCATTGCAAGGTGCAATTCTGAAATTTTTTGCTTTTTCCTGCTCCTCTTAGCATGATAAAGAAGATTCAAAGAGAGTGAGATGCCAGCTCCTTTCATTCAGTCAGTAGCTTCAATCATTTCTGGACGTTTTTCAATGGCAAAAATCAATGAATATTGTAAATGCACAAACAGTAATTTCTCCGCATTGCAAGGTGCAATTCTGAAATTTTTTGCTTTTTCCTGCTCCTCTTAGCATGATAAAGAAGATTCAAAGAGAGTGAGATGCCAGCTCCTTTCATTCAGTCAGTAGCTTCAATCATTTCTGGTATATGAATAACATGATGTTTTTCAATGGCAAAAATCAATGAATATTGTAAATGCACAAACAGTAATTTCTCCGCATTGCAAGGTGCAATTCTGAAATTTTTTGCTTTTTCCTGCTCCTCTTAGCATGATAAAGAAGATTCAAAGAGAGTGAGATGCCAGCTCCTTTCATTCAGTCAGTAGCTTCAATCATTTCTGGACGTTTTTCAATGGCAAAAATCAATGAATATTGTAAATGCACAAACAGTAATTTCTCCGCATTGCAAGGTGCAATTCTGAAATTTTTTGCTTTTTCCTGCTCCTCTTAGCATGATAAAGAAGATTCAAAGAGAGTGAGATGCCAGCTCCTTTCATTCAGTCAGTAGATTCAAACATTTCTGGTATAAACATTTCTGGACGTTTTTCAATGGCAAAAATCAATGAATATTGTAAATGCACAAACAGTAATATCTCCACATTGCAAGGTGCAATTCTGAAATTTTTTGCTTTTTCCTGCTAATCCTAGCATGATAAAGAAGATTCAAATAGAGTGAGATGCCAGCTCCTTTCATTCAGTCAGTAGCTTCAAACATTTCTGGACGTTTTTCAATGGCAAAAATCAATGAATATTGTAAATGCACAAACAGTAATATCTCCACATTGCAAGGTGCAATTCTGAAATTTTTTGCTTTTTCCTGCTAATCCTAGCATGATAAAGAAGATTCAAAGAGAGTGAGATGCCAGCTCCTTTCATTCAGTCAGTAGCTTCAAACATTTCTGGACGTTTTTCAATGGCATAAATCAATGAATATTGTAAATGCACAAACAGTAATATCTCCACATTGCAAGGTGCAATTCTGAAATTTTTTGCTTTTTCCTGCTACTCCTAGCATGATAAAGAAGATTCAAAGAGAGTGAGATGCCTGCTCCTTTCATTCAGTCAGTAGCTTCAAACATTTCTGGACATTTTTCAATGGCAAAAATCAATGAATATTGTAAATGCACAAACAGTAATATCTCCACATTGCAAGGTGCAATTCTGAAATTTTTTGCTTTTTCCTGCTAATCCTAGCATGATAAAGAAGATTCAAAGAGAGTAAGATGCCAGCTCCTTTCATTCAGTCAGTAGCTTCAAACATTTCTGGACGTTTTTCAATGGCAAAAATCAATGAATATTGTAAATGCACAAACAGTAATTTCTCCGCATTGCAAGGTGCAATTCTGAAATTTTTTGCTTTTTCCTGCTCCTCTTAGCATGATAAAGAAGATTCAAAGAGAGTGAGATGCCAGCTCCTTTCATTCAGTCAGTAGCTTCAATCATTTCTGGACGTTTTTCAATGGCAAAAATCAATGAATATTGTAAATGCACAAACAGTAATTTCTCCGCATTGTAAGGTGCAATTCTGAAATTTTTTGCTTTTTCCTGCTCCTCTTAGCATGATAAAGAAGATTCAAAGATAGTGAGATGCCAGCTTCTTTCATTCAGTCAGTAGCTTCAAACATTTCTGGTATATGAATAACATGATGTTTTTCAATGGCAAAAATCAATGAATATTGTAAATGCACAAACAGTAATTTCTCCGCATTGCAAGTCGCAATTCTGAAATTTTTTGCTTTTTCCTGCTCCTCTTAGCATGATAAAGAAGATTCAAAGAGAGTGAGATGCCAGCTCCTTTCATTCAGTCAGTAGCTTCAATCATTTCTGGACGTTTTTCAATGGCAAAAATCAATGAATATTGTAAATGCACAAACAGTAATTTCTCCGCATTGCAAGGTGCAATTCTGAAATTTTTTGCTTTTTCCTGCTCCTCTTAGCATGATAAAGAAGATTCAAAGAGAGTGAGATGCCAGCTCCTTTCATTCAGTCAGTAGCTTCAATCATTTCTGGACGTTTTTCAATGGCAAAAATCAATGAATATTGTAAATGCACAAACAGTAATTTCTCCGCATTGCAAGTTGCAATTCTGAAATTTTTTGCTTTTTCCTGCTCCTCTTACCATGATAAAGAAGATTCAAAGAGAGTGAGATGCCAGCTCCTTTCATTCAGTCAGTAGCTTCAATCATTTCTGTACGTTTTTCAATGGCAAAAATCAATGAATATTGTAAATGCACAAACAGTAATTTCTCCGCATTGCAAGGTGCAATTCTGAAATTTTTTGCTTTTTCCTGCTCCTCTTAGCATGATAAAGAAGATTCAAAAAGAGTGAGATGCCAGCTCCTTTCATTCAGTCAGTAGCTTCAATCATTTCTGGACGTTTTTCAATGGCAAAAATCAATGAATATTGTAAATGCACAAACAGTAATTTCTCCGCATTGCAAGGTGCAATTCTGTAATTTTTTGCTTTTTCCTGCTCCTCTTAGCATGATAAAGAAGATTCAAAGAGAGTGAGATGCCAGCTCCTTTCATTCAGTCAGTAGCTTCAATCATTTCTGGTATATGAATAACATGATGTTTTTCAATGGCAAAATCAATGAATATTGTAAATGCACAAACAGTAATTTCTCCGCATTGCAAGGTGCAATTCTGAAATTTTTTGCTTTTTCCTGCTCCTCTTAGCATGATAAAGAAGATTCAAAGAGAGTGAGATGCCAGCTCCTTTCATTCAGTCAGTAGCTTCAATCATTTCTGGACGTTTTTCAATGGCAAAAATCAATGAATATTGTAAATGCACAAACAGTAATTTCTCCGCATTGCAAGGTGCAATTCTGAAATTTTTTGCTTTTTCCTGCTCCTCTTAGCATGATAAAGAAGATTCAAAGAGAGTGAGATGCCAGCTCCTTTCATTCAGTCAGTAGCTTCAATCATTTCTGGACGTTTTTCAATGGCAAAAATCAATGAATATTGTAAATGCACAAACAGTAATTTCTCCGCATTGCAAGGTGCAATTCTGAAATTTTTTGCTTTTTCCTGCTCCTCTTAGCATGATAAAGAAGATTCAAAGAGAGTGAGATGCCAGCTCCTTTCATTCAGTCAGTAGCTTCAATTATTTCTGGTATATGAATAACATGATGTTTTTCAATGTCAAAAATCAATGAATATTGTAAATGCACAAACAGTAATTTCTCCGCATTGCAAGGTGCAATTCTGAAATTTTTTGCTTTTTCCTGCTCCTCTTAGCATGGTAAAGAAGATTCAAAGAGAGTGAGATGCCAACTCCTTTCATTCAGTCAGTAGCTTCAATCATTTCTGGACGTTTTTCAATGGCAAAAATCAATGAATATTGTAAATGCACAAACAGTAATTTCTCCGCATTGCAAGGTGCAATTCTGAAATTTTTTGCTTTTTCCTGCTCCTCTTAGCATGATAAAGAAGATTCAAAGAGAGTGAGATGCCAGCTCCTTTCATTCAGTCAGTAGCTTCAATCATTTCTGGACGTTTTTCAATGGCAAAAATCAATGAATATTGTAAATGCACAAACAGTAATTTCTCCGCATTGCAAGGTGCAATTCTGAAATTTTTTGCTTTTTCCTGCTCCTCTTAGCATGATAAAGAAGATTCAAAGAGAGTGAGATGCCAGCTCCTTTCATTCAGTCAGTAGCTTCAATCATTTCTGGGTATGAATAACATGATGTTTTTCAATGGCAAAAATCAATGAATATTGTAAATGCACAAACAGTAATTTCTCCGCATTGCAAGGTGCAATTCTGAAATTTTTTGCTTTTTCCTGCTCCTCTTAGCATGATAAAGAAGATTCAAAGAGAGTGAGATGCCAGCTCCTTTCATTCAGTCAGTAGCTTCAATCATTTCTGGACGTTTTTCAATGGCAAAAATCAATGAATATTGTAAATGCACAAACAGTAATTTCTCCGCATTGCAAGGTGCAATTCTGAAATTTTTTGCTTTTTCCTGCTCCTCTTAGCATGATAAAGAAGATTCAAAGAGAGTGAGATGCCAGCTCCTTTCATTCAGTCAGTAGTTTCAATCATTTCTGGACGTTTTTCAATGGCAAAAATCAATGAATATTGTAAATGCACAAACAGTAATTTCTCCGCATTGCAAGGTGCAATTCTGAATTTTTTTGCTTTTTCCTGCTCCTCTTAGCATGATAAAGAAGATTCAAAGAGAGTGAGATGCCAGCTCCTTTCATTCAGTCAGTAGCTTCAAACATTTCTGGTATAAACATTTCTGGACGTTTTTCAATGGCAAAAATCAATGAATATTGTAAATGCACAAACAGTAATATCTCCACATTGCAAGGTGCAATTCTGAAATTTTTTGCTTTTTCCTGCTAATCCTAGCATGATAAAGAAGATTCAAATAGAGTGAGATGCCAGCTCCTTTCATTCAGTCAGTAGCTTCAAACATTTCTGGACGTTTTTCAATGGCAAAAATCAATGAATATTGTAAATGCACAAACAGTAATATCTCCACATTGCAAGGTGCAATTCTGAAATTTTTTGCTTTTTCCTGCTAATCCTAGCATGATAAAGAAGATTCAAAGAGAGTGAAATGCCAGCTCCTTTCATTCAGTCAGTAGCTTCAAACATTTCTGGTATATGAATAACATGATGTTTTTCAATGGCAAAAATCAATGAATATTGTAAATGCACAAACAGTAATATCTCCACATTGCAAGGTGCAATTCTGAAATTTTTTGCTTTTTCCTGCTAATCCTAGCATTATAAAGAAGATTCAAAGAGAGTGAGATGCCAGCTCCTTTCATTCAGTCAGTAGCTTCAAATATTTCTGGACGTTTTTCAATGGAAAAAATCAATGAATATTGTAAATGCACAAACAGTAATATCTCCACATTGCAAGGTGCAATTCTGAAATTTTTTGCTTTTTCCTGCTACTCCTAGCATGATAAAGAAGATTCAAAGAGAGTGATATGCCAGCTCCTTTCATTCAGTCAGTAGCTTCAAACATTTCTGGACGTTTTTCAATGGCAAAAATCAATGAATATTGTAAATGTACAAACAGTAATATCTCCACATTGCAAGGTGCAATTCTGAAATTTTTTGCTTTTTCCTGCTAATCCTAGCATGATAAAGAAGATTCAAAGAGAGTGAGATGCCAGCTCCTTTCATTCAGTCAGTAGCTTCAAACATTTCTGGACGTTTTTCAATGGCAAAAATCAATGAATATTGTAAATGCACAAACAGTAATATCTCCACATTGCAAGGTGCAATTCTGAAATTTTTTGCTTTTTCCTGCTAATCCTAGCATGATAAAGAAGATTCAAGGAGAGTGAGATGCCAGCTCCTTTCATTCAGTCAGTAGCTTCAATCATTTCTGGTATATGAATAACATGATGTTTTTCAATGGCAAAAATCAATGAATATTGTAAATGCACAAACAGTAATTTCTCCGCATTGCAAGGTGCAATTCTGAATTTTTTTGCTTTTTCCTGCTCCTCTTAGCATGATAAAGAAGATTCAAAGAGAGTGAGATGCCAGCTCCTTTCATTCAGTCAGTAGCTTCAAACATTTCTGGTATAAACATTTCTGGACGTTTTTCAATGGCAAAAATCAATGAATATTGTAAATGCACAAACAGTAATATCTCCACATTGCAAGGTGCAATTCTGAAATTTTTTGCTTTTTCCTGCTAATCCTATCATGATAAAGAAGATTCAAAGAGAGTGAGATGCCAGCTCCTTTCATTCAGTCAGTAGCTTCAAACATTTCTGGACGTGTTTCAATGGCAAAAATCAATGAATATTGTAAATGCACAAACAGTAATTTCTCCGCATTGCAAGGTGCAATTCTGAATTTTTTTGCTTTTTCCTGCTCCTCTTAGCATAATAAAGAAGATTCAAAGAGAGTGAGATGCCAGCTCCTTTCATTCAGTCAGTAGCTTCAAACATTTCTGGTATAAACATTTCTGGACGTTTTTCAATGGCAAAAATCAATGAATATTGTAAATGCACAAACAGTAATATCTCCACATTGCAAGGTGCAATTCTGAAATTTTTTGCTTTTTACTGCTAACCCTAGCATGATAAAGAAGATTCAAAGAGAGTGAGATGCCAGCTCCTTGCATTCAGTCAGTAGCTTCAAACATTTCTGGACGTTTTTCAATGGCAAAAATCAATGAATATTGTAAATGCACAAACAGCAATATCTCCACATTGCAAGGTGCAATTCTGAAATTTTTTGCTTTTTCCTGCTCCTCTTAGCATGATAAAGAAGATTCAAAGAGAGTGAGATGCCAGCTCCTTTCATTCAGTCAGTAGCTTCAATCATTTCTGGACGTTTTTCAATGGCAAAAATCAATGAATATTGTAAATGCACAAGCAGTAATTTCTCCGCATTGCAAGGTGCAATTCTGAAATTTTTTGCTTTTTCCTGCTCCTCTTAGCATGAAAAAGAAGATTCAAAGAGAGTGAGATGCCAGCTCCTTTCATTCAGTCAGTAGCTTCAATCATTTCTGGTATATGAATAACATGATGTTTTTCAATGGCAAAAATCAATGAATATTGTAAATGCACAAACAGTAATTTCTCCGCATTGCAAGGTGCAATTCTGAATTTTTTTGCTTTTTCCTGCTCCTCTTAGCATGATAAAGAAGATTCAAAGAGAGTGAGATGCCAGCTCCTTTCATTCAGTCAGTAGCTTCAATCATTTCTGGACGTTTTTCAATGGCAAAAATCAATGAATATTGTAAATGCACAAACAGCAATTTCTCCGCATTGCAAGGTGCAATTCTGAAATTTTTTGCTTTTTCCTGCTCCTCTTAGCATGATAAAGAAGATTCAAAGAGAGTGAGATGCCAGCTCCTTTCATTCAGTCAGTAGCTTCAATCATTTCTGGACGTTTTTCAATGGCAAAAATCAATGAATATTGTAAATGCACAAACAGTAATTTCTCCGCATTGCAAGGTGCAATTCTGAAATTTTTTGCTTTTTCCTGCTCCTCTTAGCATGATAAAGAAGATTCAAAGAGAGTGAGATGCCAGCTCCTTTCATTCAGTCAGTAGCTTCAAACATTTCTGGTATATGAATAACATGATGTTTTTCAATGGCAAAAATCAATGAATATTGTAAATGCACAAACAGTAATTTCTCCGCATTGCAAGGTGCAATTCTGAAATTTTTTGCTTTTTCCTGCTCCTATTAGCATGATAAAGAAGATTCAAAGAGAGTGAGATGCCAGCTCCTTTCATTCAGTCAGTAGCTTCAATCATTTCTGGACGTTTTTCAATGGCAAAAATCAATGAATATTGTAAATGCACAAACAGTAATTTCTCCGCATTGCAAGGTTTCAGAATTGCACCTTGCAATGTGGAGATCTTACTGTTTGTGCATTTACAGTATTCATTGATTTTTGCCATTGAAAAACGTCCAGAAATGTTTGAAGCTACTGACTGAATGAAGGGAGCTGGCATCTCACTCACTTTGAATGTTCTTTATCATGCTAGGATTAGCAGGAAAAAGCAAAAAATTTCAGAATTGCACCTTGCAATGTGGAGATATTACTGTTTGTGCATTTACAATATTCATTGATTTTTGCCATTGAAAAACGTCCAGAAATGTTTGAAGCTACTGACTGAATGAAAGGAGCTGGCATCTCACTCTCTTTGAATCTTCTTTATCATGCTAGGAGTAGCAGGAAAAAGCAAAAAATTTCAGAATTGCACCTTGCAATGTGGAGATATTACTGTTTGTGCATTTACAATATTCATTGATTTTTGCCATTGAAAAACGTCCAGAAATGTTTGAAGCTACTGACTGAATGAAAGGAGCTGGCATCTCACTCTCTTTGAATCTTCTTTATCATGCTAGGATTAGCAGGAAAAAGCAAAAAATTTCAGAATTGCACCTTGCAATGTGGAGATATTACTGTTTGTGCATTTACAATATTCATTGATTTTTGCCATTGAAAAACATCATGTTATTCATATACCAGAAATGTTTGAGGCTACTGACTGAATGAAAGGACCTGGCATCTCACTCTCTTTGAATCTTCTTTATCATGCTAGGATTAGCAGGAAAAAGCAAAAAATTTCAGAATTGCACCTTGCAATGTGGAGATATTACTGTTTGTGCATTTACAATATTCATTGATTTTTGCCATTGAAAAACGTCCAGAAATGTTTGAAGCTACTGACTGAATGAAAGGAGCTGGCATCTCACTCTATTTGAATATTCTTTATCATGCTAGGATTAGCAGGAAAAAGCAAAAAATTTCAGAATTGCACCTTGCAATGTGGAGATATTACTGTTTGTGCATTTACAATATTCATTGATTTTTGCCATTGAAAAACGTCCAGAAATGTTTATACCAGAAATGTTTGAAGCTACTGACTGAATGAAAGGAGCTGGCATCTCACTCTCTTTGAATCTTCTTTATCATGCTAAGAGGAGCAGGAAAAAGCAAAAAAATTCAGAATTGCACCTTGCAATGCGGAGAAATTACTGTTTGTGCATTTACAATATTCATTGATTTTTGCCATTGAAAAATGTCCAGAAATGATTGAAGCTACTGACTGAATGAAAGGAGCTGGCATCTCACTCACTTTGAATCTTCTTTATCATGCTAAGAGGAGCAGGAAAAAGCAAAAAATTTCAGAATTGCACCTTGCAATGCGGAGAAATTACTGTTTGTGCATTTACAATATTCATTGATTTTTGCCATTGAAAAACGTCCAGAAATGATTGAAGCTACTGACTGAATGAAAGGAGCTGGCATCTCACTCTCTTTGAATCTTCTTTATCATGCTAAGAGGAGCAGGAAAAAGCAAAAAATTTCAGAATTGCACCTTGCAATGTGGAGAAATTACTGTTTGTGCATTTACAATGTTCATTGATTTTTGCCATTGAAAAACATCATGTTATTCATACCCAGAAATGATTGAAGCTACTGACTGAATGAAAGGAGCTGGCATCTCACTCTCTTTGAATCTTCTTTATCATGCTAAGAGGAGCAGGAAAAAGCAAAACATTTCAGAATTGCACCTTGCAATGCGGAGAAATTACTGTTTGTGCATTTACAATATTCATTGATTTTTGCCATTGAAAAACGTCCAGAAATGATTGAAGCTACTGACTGAATGAAAGGAGCTGGCATCTCACTCTCTTTGAATCTTCTTTAACATGCTAAGAGGAGCAGGAAAAAGCAAAAAATTTCAGAATTGCACCTTGCAATGCGGAGAAATTACTGTTTGTGCATTTACAATATTCATTGATTTTTGCCATTGAAAAACGTCCAGAAATGATTGAAGCTACTGACTGAATGAAAGGAGCTGGCATCTCACTCTCTTTGAATCTTCTTTACCATGCTAAGAGGAGCAGGAAAAAGCAAAAAATTTCAGAATTGCACCTTGCAATGCGGAGAAATTACTGTTTGTGCATTTACAATATTCATTGATTTTTGCCATTGAAAAACGTCCAGAAATGATTGAAGCTACTGACTGAATGAAAGGAGCTGGCATCTCACTCTCTTTGAATCTTCTTTATCATGCTAAGAGGAGCAGGAAAAAGCAAAAAATTTCAGAATTGCACCTTGCAATGTGGAGAAATTACTGTTTGTGCATTTACAATATTCATTGATTTTTGCCATTGAAAAACATCATGTTATTCATACCCAGAAATGATTGAAGCTACTGACTGAATGAAAGGAGCTGGCATCTCACTCTCTTTGAATCTTCTTTATCATGCTAAGAGGAGCAGGAAAAAGCAAAACATTTCAGAATTGCACCTTGCAATGCGGAGAAATTACTGTTTGTGCATTTACAATATTCATTGATTTTTGCCATTGAAAAACGTCCAGAAATGATTGAAGCTACTGACTGAATGAAAGGAGCTGGCATCTCACTCTCTTTGAATCTTCTTTATCATGCTAAGAGGAGCAGGAAAAAGCAAAAAATTTCAGAATTGCACCTTGCAATGCGGAGAAATTACTGTTTGTGCATTTACAATATTCATTGATTTTTGCCATTGAAAAACGTCCAGAAATGATTGAAGCTACTGACTGAATGAAAGGAGCTGGCATCTCACTCTCTTTGAATCTTCTTTACCATGCTAAGAGGAGCAGGAAAAAGCAAAAAATTTCAGAATTGCACCTTGCAATGCGGAGAAATTACTGTTTGTGCATTTACAATATTCATTGATTTTTGCCATTGAAAAACATCATGTTATTCATATACCAGAAATGATTGAAGCTACTGACTGAATGAAAGGAGCTGGCATCTCACTCTCTTTGAATCTTCTTTATCATGCTAAGAGGAGCAGGAAAAAGCAAAAAATTTCAGAATTGCACCTTGCAATGCGGAGAAATTACTGTTTGTGCATTTACAATATTCATTGATTTTTGCCATTGAAAAACGTCCAGAAGTGATTGAAGCTACTGACTGAATGAAAGGAGCTGGCATCTCACTCTCTTTGAATCTTCTTTATCATGCTAAGAGGAGCAGGAAAAAGCAAAAAATTTCAGAATTGCACCTTGCAATGCGGAGAAATTACTGTTTGTGCATTTACAATATTCATTGATTTTTGCCATTGAAAAACGTCCAGAAATGATTGAAGCTACTGACTGAATGAAAGGAGCTGGCATCTCACTCTCTTTGAATCTTCTTTACCATGCTAAGAGGAGCAGGAAAAAGCAAAAAATTTCAGAATTGCACCTTGCAATGCGGAGAAATTACTGTTTGTGCAGTTACAATATTCATTGATTTTTGCCATTGAAAAACATCATGTTATTCATATACCAGAAATGATTGAAGCTACTGACTGAATGAAAGGAGCTGGCATCTCACTCTCTTTGAATCTTCTTTATCATGCTAAGAGGAGCAGGAAAAAGCAAAAAATTTCAGAATTGCACCTTGCAATGCGGAGAAATTACTGTTTGTGCATTTACAATATTCATTGATTTTTGCCATTGAAAAACGTCCAGAAATGATTGAAGCTACTGACTGAATGAAAGGAGCTGGCATCTCACTCTCTTTGAATCTTCTTTATCATGCTAAGAGGAGCAGGAAAAAGCAAAAAATTTCAGAATTGCACCTTGCAATGCGGAGAAATTACTGTTTGTGCATTTACAATATTCATTGATTTTTGCCATTGAAAAACGTCCAGAAATGATTGAAGCTACTGACTGAATGAAAGGAGCTGGCATGTAACTCTCTTGGAGTCTTCTTTATCATGCTAAGAGGAGCAGGAAAAAGCAAAAAATTTCAGAATTGCACCTTGCAATGCGGAGAAATTACTCTTTGTGCATTTACAATATTCATTGATTTTTGCCATTGAAAAACATCATGTTATTCATTTACCAGAAATGTTTGAAGCTACTGACTGAATGAAAGAAGCTGGCATCTCACTATCTTTGAATCTTCTTTATCATGCTAAGAGGAGCAGGAAAAAGCAAAAAATTTCAGAATTCCACCTTACAATGCGGAGAAATTACTGTTTGTGCATATACAATATTCATTGATTTTTGCCTTTGAAAAACGTCCAGAAAAGATTGAAGCTACTGACTGAATGAAAGGAGCTGGCATCTCACTCTCTTTGAATCTTCTTTATCATGCTAAGAGGAGCAGGAAAAAGCAAAAAATTTCAGAATTGCACCTTGCAATGCGGAGAAATTACTGTTTGTGCATTTACAATATTCATTGATTTTTGCCATTGAAAAATATCATGTTATTCATATACCAGAAATGTTTGAAGCTACTGACTGAATGAAAGGAGCTGGCATCTCACTCTCTTTGAATCTTCTTTATCATGCTAAGAGGAGCAGGAAAAAGCAAAAAATTTCAGAATTGCACCTTGCAATGCGGAGAAATTACTGTTTGTGCATTTACAATATTCATTGATTTTTGCCATTGAAAAACGTCCAGAAATGATTGAAGCTACTGACTGAATGAAAGGAGCTGGCATCTCACTCTCTTTGAATCTTCTTTATCATGCTAAGAGGAGCAGGAAAAAGCAAAAAAATTCAGAATTGCACCTTGCAATGCGGAGAAATTACTGTTTGTGCATTTACAATATTCATTGATTTTTGCCATTGAAAAACATCATGTTATTCATATACCAGAAATGATTGAAGCTACTGACTGAATGAAAGGAGCGGGCATCTCACTCTCTTTGAATCTTCTTTATCATGCTAAGAGGAGCAGGAAAAAGCAAAAAATTTCAGAATTGCACGTTGCAATGCGGAGAAATTACTGTTTGTGCATTTACAATATTCATTGATTTTTGCCATTGAAAAACGTCCAGAAATGATTGAAGCTACTGACTGAATGAAAGGAGCTGGCATCTCACTCTCTTTGAATCTTCTTTATCATGCTAGGATTAGCAGGAAAAAGCAAAAAATTTCAGAATTGCACCTTGCAATGTGGAGATATTACTGTTTGTGCATTTACAATATTCATTGATTTTTGCCATTGAAAAACGTCCAGAAATGTTTGAAGCTACTGACTGAATGAAAGGAGCTGGCATCTCACTCTCTTTGAATCTTCTTTATCATGCTAGGATTAGCAGGAAAAAGCAAAAAATTTCAGAATTGCACCTTGCAATGTGGAGATATTACTGTTTGTGCATTTACAATATTCATTGATTTTTGCCATTGAAAAACGTACAGAAATGTTTGAAGCTACTGACTGAATGAAAGGAGCTGGCATCTCACTCTCTTTGAATCTTCTTTATCATGCTAGGATTAGCAGGAAAAAGCAAAAAATTTCAGAATTGCACCTTGCAATGTGGAGATATTACTGTTTGTGCATTTACAATATTCATTGATTTTTGCCATTGAAAAACGTCCAGAAATGTTTGAAGCTACTGACTGAATGAAAGGAGCTGGCATCTCACTCTCTTTGAATCTTCTTTATCATGCTAGGATTAGCAGGAAAAAGCAAAAAATTTCAGAATTGCACCTTGCAATGTGGAGATATTACTGTTTGTGCATTTACAATATTCATTGATTTTTGCCATTGAAAAACGTACAGAAATGTTTGAAGCTACTGACTGAATGAAAGGAGCTGGCATCTCACTCTCTTTGAATCTTCTTTATCATGCTAGGAGTAGCAGGAAAAAGCAAAAAATTTCAGAATTGCACCTTGCAATGTGGAGATATTACTGTTTGTGCATTTACAATATTCATTGATTTTTGCCATTGAAAAACGTACAGAAATGTTTGAAGCTACTGACTGAATGAAAGGAGCTGGCATCTCACTCTCTTTGAATCTTCTTTATCATGCTAGGAGTAGCAGGAAAAAGCAAAAAATTTCAGAATTGCACCTTGCAATGTGGAGATATTACTGTTTGTGCATTTACAATATTCATTGATTTTTGCCATTGAAAAACGTCCAGAAATGTTTGAAGCTACTGACTGAATGAAAGGAGCTGGCATCTCACTCTCTTTGAATCTTCTTTATCATGCTAGGATTAGCAGGAAAAAGCAAAAAATTTCAGAATTGCACCTTGCAATGTGGAGATATTACTGTTTGTGCATTTACAATATTCATTGATTTTTGCCATTAAAAAACATCATGTTATTCATATACCAGAAATGTTTGAGGCTACTGACTGAATGAAAGGACCTGGCATCTCACTCTCTTTGAATCTTCTTTATCATGCTAGGATTAGCAGGAAAAAGCAAAAAATTTCAGAATTGCACCTTGCAATGTGGAGATATTACTGTTTGTGCATTTACAATATTCATTGATTTTTGCCATTGAAAAACGTCCAGAAATGTTTGAAGCTACTGACTGAATGAAAGGAGCTGGCATCTCACTCTATTTGAATATTCTTTATCATGCTAGGATTAGCAGGAAAAAGCAAAAAATTTCAGAATTGCACCTTGCAATGTGGAGATATTACTGTTTGTGCATTTACAATATTCATTGATTTTTGCCATTGAAAAACGTCCAGAAATGTTTATACCAGAAATGTTTGAAGTTACTGACTGAATGAAAGGAGCTGGCATCTCACTCTCTTTGAATCTTCTTTATCATGCTAAGAGGAGCAGGAAAAAGCAAAAAAATTCAGAATTGCACCTTGCAATGCGGAGAAATTACTGTTTGTGCATTTTCAATATTCATTGATTTTTGCCATTGAAAAACGTCCAGAAATGATTGAAGCTACTGACTGAATGAAAGGAGCTGGCATCTCACTCTCTTTGAATCTTCTTTATCATGCTAAGAGGAGCAGGAAAAAGCAAAAAATTTCAGAATTGCACCTTGCAATGCGGAGAAATTACTGTTTGTGCATTTACAATATTCATTGATTTTTGCCATTGAAAAACGTCCAGAAATGATTGAAGCTACTGACTGAATGAAAGGAGCTGGCATCTCACTCTCTTTGAATCTTCTTTATCATGCTAAGAGGAGCAGGAAAAAGCAAAAAATTTCAGAATTGCACCGTGCAATGTGGAGAAATTACTGTTTGTGCATTTACAATATTCATTGATTTTTGCCATTGAAAAACATCATGTTATTCATACCCAGAAATGATTGAAGCTACCGACTGAATGAAAGGAGCTGGCATCTCACTCTCTTTGAATCTTCTTTATCATGCTAAGAGGAGCAGGAAAAAGCAAAAAATTTCAGAATTGCACCTTGCAATGCGGAGAAATTACTGTTTGTGCATTTACAATATTCATTGATTTTTGCCATTGAAAAACGTCCAGAAATGATTGAAGCTACTGACTGAATGAAAGGAGCTGGCATCTCACTCTCTTTGAATCTTCTTTACCATGCTAAGAGGAGCAGGAAAAAGCAAAAAATTTCAGAATTGCACCTTGCAATGCGGAGAAATTACTGTTTGTGCATTTACAATATTCATTGATTTTTGCCATTGAAAAACATCATGTTATTCATATACCAGAAATGATTGAAGCTACTGACTGAATGAAAGGAGCTGGCATCTCACTCTCTTTGAATCTTCTTTATCATGCTAAGAGGAGCAGGAAAAAGCAAAAAATTTCAGAATTGCACCTTGCAATGCGGAGAAATTACTGTTTGTGCATTTACAATATTCATTGATTTTTGCCATTGAAAAACGTCCAGAAAAGATTGAAGCTACTGACTGAATGAAAGGAGCTGGCATCTCACTCTCTTTGAATCTTCTTTATCATGCTAAGAGGAGCAGAAAAAAGCAAAAAATTTCAGAATTGCACCTTGCAATGCGGAGAAATTACTGTTTGTGCATTTACAATATTCATTGATTTTTGCCATTGAAAAACATCATGTTATTCATATACCAGAAATGTTTGAAGCTACTGACTGAATGAAAGGAGCTGGCATCTCACTCTCTTTGAATCTTCTTTATCATGCTAAGAGGAGCAGGAAAAAGCAAAAAATTTCAGAATTGCACCTTGCAATGCGGAGAAATTACTGTTTGTGCATTTACAATATTCATTGATTTTTGCCATTGAAAAACGTCCAGAAATGATTGAAGCTACTGACTGAATGAAAGGAGCTGGCATCTCACTCTCTTTGAATCTTCTTTATCATGCTAAGAGGAGCAGGAAAAAGCAAAAAAATTCAGAATTGCACCTTGCAATGCGGAGAAATTACTGTTTGTGCATTTACAATATTCATTGATTTTTGCCATTGAAAAACATCATGTTATTCATATACCAGAAATGATTGAAGCTACTGACTGAATGAAAGGAGCGGGCATCTCATTCTCTTTGAATCTTCTTTTTCATGCTAAGAGGAGCAGGAAAAAGCAAAAAATTTCAGAATTGCACCTTGCAATGCGGAGAAATTACTGTTTGTGCATTTACAATATTCATTGATTTTTGCCATTGAAAAACGTCCAGAAATGATTGAAGCTACTGACTGAATGAAAGGAGCTGGCATCTCACTCTCTTTGAATCTTCTTTATCATGCTAAGAGGAGCAGGAAAAAGCAAAAAATTTCAGAATTGCACCTTGCAATGCGGAGAAATTACTGCTTGTGCATTTACAATATTCATTGATTTTTGCCATTGAAAAACGTCCAGAAATGATTGAAGCTACTGACTGAATGAAAGGAGATGGCATCTCACTCTCTTTGAATCTTTATCATGCTAAGAGGAGCAGGAAAAAGCAAAAAATTTCAGAATTGCACCTTGCAATGCGGAGAAATTACTGTTTGTGCATTTACAATATTCATAGATTTTTGCCATTGAAAAACGTCCAGAAATGTTTGAAGCTACTGACTGAATGAAAGGAGCTGGCATCTCACTCTCTTTGAATCTTCTTTATCATGCTAGGATTAGCAGGAAAAAGCAAAAAATTTCAGAATTGCACCTTGCAATGTGGAGATATTACTGTTTGTGCATTTACAATATTCATTGATTTTTGCCATTGAAAAACGTCCAGAAATGTTTGAAGCTACTGACTGAATGAAAGGAGCTGGCATCTCACTCTCTTTGAATCTTCTTTATCATGCTAGGAGTAGCATTAAAAAGCAAAAAATTTCAGAATTGCACCTTGCAATGTGGAGATATTACTGTTTGTGCATTTACAATATTCATTGATTTTTGCCATTGAAAAACGTCCAGAAATGTTTGAAGCTACTGACTGAATGAAAGGAGCTGGCATCTCACTCTCTTTGAATCTTCTTTATCATGCTAGGATTAGCAGGAAAAAGCAAAAAATTTCAGAATTGCACCTTGCAATATGGAGATATTACTGTTTGTGCATTTACAATATTCATTGATTTTTGCCATTGAAAAACATCATGTTATTCATATACCAGAAATGTTTGAAGCTACTGACTGAATGAAAGGAGCTGGCATCTTATTCTCTTTGAATCTTCTTTATCATGCTAGGATTAGCAGGAA
Organism: Phyllobates terribilis; assembly: GCF_046119375.1. Taxonomy (NCBI): domain Eukaryota; kingdom Metazoa; phylum Chordata; class Amphibia; order Anura; family Dendrobatidae; genus Phyllobates; species Phyllobates terribilis. The sequence goes on along the minus strand of NW_027363883.1, from coordinate 330,815 downwards.
AAAGCAAAAAATTTCAGAATTGAACCTTGCAATGTGGAGATATTACTGTTTGTGCATTTACAATATTCATTGATTTTGCCATTGAAAAACGTCCAGAAATGTTTGAAGCTACTGACTGAATGAAAGGAGCTGGCATCTCACTCTATTTGAATCTTCTTTATCATGCTAGGATTAGCAGGAAAAAGCAAAAAATTTCAGAATTGCACCTTGCAATGTGGAGATATTACTGTTTGTGCATTTACAATATTCATTGATTTTTGCCATTGAAAAACGTCCAGAAATGTTTATACCAGAAATGTTTGAAGCTACTGACTGAATGAAAGGAGCTGGCATCTCACTCTCTTTGAATCTTCTTTATCATGCTAAGAGGAGCAGGAAAAAGCAAAGAATTTCAGAATTGCACCTTGCAATGCGGAGAAATTACTGTTTGTGCATTTACAATATTCATTGATTTTTGCCATTGAAAAATGTCCAGAAATGACTGAAGCTACTGACTGAATGAAAGGAGCTGGCATCTCACTCTCTTTGAATCTTCTTTATCATGCTAAGAGGAGCAGGAAAAAGCAAAAAATTTCAGAATTGCACCTTGCAATGCGGAGAAATTACTGTTTGTGCATTTACAATATTCATTGATTTTTGCCATTGAAAAACGTCCAGAAATGATTGAAGCTACTGACTGAATGAAAAGAGCTGGCATCTCACTCTCTTTGAATCTTCTTTATCATGCTAAGAGGAGCAGGAAAAAGCAAAAAATTTCAGAATTGCAGCTTGCAATGCGGAGAAATTACTGTTTGTGCATTTACAATATTCATTGATTTTTGCCATTGAAAAACATCATGTTATTCATATACCAGAAATGATTGAAGCTACTGACTGAATGAAAGGAGCTGGCATCTCACTCTCTTTGAATCTTCTTTATCATGCTAAGAGGAGCAGGAAAAAGCAAAAAATTTCAGAATTGCACCTTGCAATGCGGAGAAATTACTGTTTGTGCATTTACAATATTCATTGATTTTTGCCATTGAAAAACGTCCAGAAATGATTGAAGCTACTGACTGAATGAAAGGAGCTGGCATCTCACTCTCTTTGAATCTTCTTTATCATGCTAAGAGGAGCAGGAAAAAGCAAAAAATTTCAGAATTGCACCTTGCAATGCGGAGAAATTACTGTTTGTGCATTTACAATATTCATTGATTTTTGCCATTGAAAAACGTCCAGAAATGATTGAAGCTACTGACTGAATGAAAGGAGCTGGCATTTCACTCTCTTTGAATCTTCTTTATCATGCTAAGAGGAGCAGGAAAAAGCAAAAAAATTCAGAATTGCACCTTGCAATGCGGAGAAATTACTGTTTGTGCATTTACAATATTCATTGATTTTTGCCATTGAAAAACATCATGTTATTCATATACCAGAAATGATTGAAGCTACTGACTGAATGAAAGGAGCGGGCATCTCATTCTCTTTGAATCTTCTTTTTCATGCTAAGAGGAGCAGGAAAAAGCAAAAAATTTCAGAATTGCACCTTGCAATGCGGAGAAATTACTGTTTGTGCATTTACAATATTCATTGATTTTTGCCATTGAAAAACGTCCAGAAATGATTGAAGCTACTGACTGAATGAAAGGAGCTGGCATCTCACTCTCTTTGAATCTTCTTTATCATGCTAAGAGGAGCAGGAAAAAGCAAAAAATTTCAGAATTGCACCTTGCAATGCGGAGAAATTACTGCTTGTGCATTTACAATATTCATTGATTTTTGCCATTGAAAAACGTCCAGAAATGATTGAAGCTACTGACTGAATGAAAGGAGATGGCATCTCACTCTCTTTGAATCTTTATCATGCTAAGAGGAGCAGGAAAAAGCAAAAAATTTCAGAATTGCACCTTGCAATGCGGAGAAATTACTGTTTGTGCATTTACAATATTCATAGATTTTTGCCATTGAAAAACGTCCAGAAATGTTTGAAGCTACTGACTGAATGAAAGGAGCTGGCATCTCACTCTCTTTGAATCTTCTTTATCATGCTAGGATTAGCAGGAAAAAGCAAAAAATTTCAGAATTGCACCTTGCAATGTGGAGATATTACTGTTTGTGCATTTACAATATTCATTGATTTTTGCCATTGAAAAACGTCCAGAAATGTTTGAAGCTACTGACTGAATGAAAGGAGTTGGCATCTCACTCTCTTTGAATCTTCTTTATCATGCTAGGAGTAGCATTAAAAAGCAAAAAATTTCAGAATTGCACCTTGCAATGTGGAGATATTACTGTTTGTGCATTTACAATATTCATTGATTTTTGCCATTGAAAAACGTCCAGAAATGTTTGAAGCTACTGACTGAATGAAAGGAGCTGGCATCTCACTCTCTTTGAATCTTCTTTATCATGCTAGGATTAGCAGGAAAAAGCAAAAAATTTCAGAATTGCACCTTGCAATATGGAGATATTACTGTTTGTGCATTTACAATATTCATTGATTTTTGCCATTGAAAAACATCATGTTATTCATATACCAGAAATGTTTGAAGCTACTGACTGAATGAAAGGAGCTGGCATCTCATTCTCTTTGAATCTTCTTTATCATGCTAGGATTAGCAGGAAAAAGCAAAAAATTTCAGAATTGAACCTTGCAATGTGGAGATATTACTGTTTGTGCATTTACAATATTCATTGATTTTTGCCATTGAAAAACGTCCAGAAATGTTTGAAGCTACTGACTGAATGAAAGGAGCTGGCATCTCACTCTATTTGAATCTTCTTTATCATGCTAGGATTAGCAGGAAAAAGCAAAAAATTTCAGAATTGCACCTTGCAATGTGGAGATATTACTGTTTGTGCATTTACAATATTCATTGATTTTTGCCATTGAAAAACGTCCAGAAATGTTTATACCAGAAATGTTTGAAGCTACTGACTGAATGAAAGGAGCTGGCATCTCACTCTCTTTGAATCTTCTTTATCATGCTAAGAGGAGCAGGAAAAAGCAAAGAATTTCAGAATTGCACCTTGCAATGCGGAGAAATTACTGTTTGTGCATTTACAATATTCATTGATTTTTGCCATTGAAAAACGTCCAGAAATGACTGAAGCTACTGACTGAATGAAAGGAGCTGGCATCTCACTCTCTTTGAATCTTCTTTATCATGCTAAGAGGAGCAGGAAAAAGCAAAAAATTTCAGAATTGCACCTTGCAATGCGGAGAAATTACTGTTTGTGCATTTACAATATTCATTGATTTTTGCCATTGAAAAACGTCCAGAAATGATTGAAGCTACTGACTGAATGAAAAGAGCTGGCATCTCACTCTCTTTGAATCTTCTTTATCATGCTAAGAGGAGCAGGAAAAAGCAAAAAATTTCAGAATTGCACCTTGCAATGCGGAGAAATTACTGTTTGTGCATTTACAATATTCATTGATTTTTGCCATTGAAAAACATCATGTTATTCATATACCAGAAATGATTGAAGCTACTGACTGAATGAAAGGAGCTGGCATCTCACTCTCTTTGAATCTTCTTTATCATGCTAAGAGGAGCAGGAAAAAGCAAAAAATTTCAGAATTGCACCTTGCAATGCGGAGAAATTACTGTTTGTGCATTTACAATATTCATTGATTTTTGCCATTGAAAAACGTCCAGAAATGATTGAAGCTACTGACTGAATGAAAGGAGCTGGCATCTCACTCTCTTTGAATCTTCTTTATCATGCTAAGAGGAGCAGGAAAAAGCAAAAAATTTCAGAATTGCACCTTGCAATGCGGAGAAATTACTGTTTGTGCATTTACAATATTCATTGATTTTTGCCATTGAAAAACGTCCAGAAATGATTGAAGCTACTGACTGAATGAAAGGAGCTGGCATTTCACTCTCTTTGAATCTTCTTTATCATGCTAAGAGGAGCAGGAAAAAGCAAAAAAATTCAGAATTGCACCTTGCAATGCGGAGAAATTACTGTTTGTGCATTTACAATATTCATTGATTTTTGCCATTGAAAAACATCATGTTATTCATATACCAGAAATGATTGAAGCTACTGACTGAATGAAAGGAGCGGGCATCTCATTCTCTTTGAATCTTCTTTTTCATGCTAAGAGGAGCAGGAAAAAGCAAAAAATTTCAGAATTGCACCTTGCAATGCGGAGAAATTACTGTTTGTGCATTTACAATATTCATTGATTTTTGCCATTGAAAAACGTCCAGAAATGATTGAAGCTACTGACTGAATGAAAGGAGCTGGCATCTCACTCTCTTTGAATCTTCTTTATCATGCTAAGAGGAGCAGGAAAAAGCAAAAAATTTCAGAATTGCACCTTGCAATGCGGAGAAATTACTGCTTGTGCATTTACAATATTCATTGATTTTTGCCATTGAAAAACGTCCAGAAATGATTGAAGCTACTGACTGAATGAAAGGAGATGGCATCTCACTCTCTTTGAATCTTTATCATGCTAAGAGGAGCAGGAAAAAGCAAAAAATTTCAGAATTGCACCTTGCAATGCGGAGAAATTACTGTTTGTGCATTTACAATATTCATAGATTTTTGCCATTGAAAAACGTCCAGAAATGTTTGAAGCTACTGACTGAATGAAAGGAGCTGGCATCTCACTCTCTTTGAATCTTCTTTATCATGCTAGGATTAGCAGGAAAAAGCAAAAAATTTCAGAATTGCACCTTGCAATGTGGAGATATTACTGTTTGTGCATTTACAATATTCATTGATTTTTGCCATTGAAAAACGTCCAGAAATGTTTGAAGCTACTGACTGAATGAAAGGAGCTGGCATCTCACTCTCTTTGAATCTTCTTTATCATGCTAGGAGTAGCATTAAAAAGCAAAAAATTTCAGAATTGCACCTTGCAATGTGGAGATATTACTGTTTGTGCATTTACAATATTCATTGATTTTTGCCATTGAAAAACGTCCAGAAATGTTTGAAGCTACTGACTGAATGAAAGGAGCTGGCATCTCACTCTCTTTGAATCTTCTTTATCATGCTAGGATTAGCAGGAAAAAGCAAAAAATTTCAGAATTGCACCTTGCAATATGGAGATATTACTGTTTGTGCATTTACAATATTCATTGATTTTTGCCATTGAAAAACATCATGTTATTCATATACCAGAAATGTTTGAAGCTACTGACTGAATGAAAGGAGCTGGCATCTCATTCTCTTTGAATCTACTTTATCATGCTAGGATTAGCAGGAAAAAGCAAAAAATTTCAGAATTGAACCTTGCAATGTGGAGATATTACTGTTTGTGCATTTACAATATTCATTGATTTTTGCCATTGAAAAACGTCCAGAAATGTTTGAAGCTACTGACTGAATGAAAGGAGCTGGCATCTCACTCTATTTGAATCTTCTTTATCATGCTAGGATTAGCAGGAAAAAGCAAAAAAATTCAGAATTGCACCTTGCAATGTGGAGATATTACTGTTTGTGCATTTACAATATTCATTGATTTTTGCCATTGAAAAACGTCCAGAAATGTTTATACCAGAAATGTTTGAAGCTACTGACTGAATGAAAGGAGCTGGCATCTCACTCTCTTTGAATCTTCTTTATCATGCTAAGAGGAGCAGGAAAAAGCAAAGAATTTCAGAATTGCACCTTGCAATGCGGAGAAATTACTGTTTGTGCATTTACAATATTCATTGATTTTTGCCATTGAAAAACGTCCAGAAATGACTGAAGCTACTGACTGAATGAAAGGAGCTGGCATCTCACTCTCTTTGAATCTTCTTTATCATGCTAAGAGGAGCAGGAAAAAGCAAAAAATTTCAGAATTGCACCTTGCAATGCGGAGAAATTACTGTTTGTGCATTTACAATATTCATTGATTTTTGCCATTGAAAAACGTCCAGAAATGATTGAAGCTACTGACTGAATGAAAAGAGCTGGCATCTCACTCTCTTTGAATCTTCTTTATCATGCTAAGAGGAGCAGGAAAAAGCAAAAAATTTCAGAATTGCACCTTGCAATGCGGAGAAATTACTGTTTGTGCATTTACAATATTCATTGATTTTTGCCATTGAAAAACATCATGTTATTCATATACCAGAAATGATTGAAGCTACTGACTGAATGAAAGGAGCTGGCATCTCACTCTCTTTGAATCTTCTTTATCATGCTAAGAGGAGCAGGAAAAAGCAAAAAATTTCAGAATTGCACCTTGCAATGCGGAGAAATTACTGTTTGTGCATTTACAATATTCATTGATTTTTGCCATTGAAAAACGTCCAGAAATGATTGAAGCTACTGACTGAATGAAAGGAGCTGGCATCTCACTCTCTTTGAATCTTCTTTATCATGCTAAGAGGAGCAGGAAAAAGCAAAAAATTTCAGAATTGCACCTTGCAATGTGGAGATATTACTGTTTGTGCATTTACAATATTCATTGATTTTTGCCATTGAAAAACGTCCAGAAATGTTTATACCAGAAATGTTTGAAGCTACTGACTGAATGAAAGGAGCTGGCATCTCACTCTCTTTGAATCTTCTTTATCATGCTAAGAGGAGCAGGAAAAAGCAAAAAATTTCAGAATTGCACCTTGCAATGCGGAGAAATTACTGTTTGTGCATTTACAATATTCATTGATTTTTGCCATTGAAAAACGTCCAGAAATGACTGAAGCTACTGACTGAATGAAAGGAGCTGGCATCTCACTCTCTGAATCTTCTTTATCATGCTAAGAGGAGCAGGAAAAAGCAAAAAATTTCAGAATTGCACCTTGCAATGCGGAGAAATTACTGTTTGTGCATTTACAATATTCATTGATTTTTGCCATTGAAAAACATCCAGAAATGATTGAAGCTACTGACTGAATGAAAGGAGCTGGCATCTCACTCTCTTTGAATCTTCTTTATCATGCTAAGAGGAGCAGGAAAAAGCAAAAAATTTCAGAATTGCACCTTGCAATGCGGAGAAATTACTGTTTGTGCATTTACAATATTCATTGATTTTTGCCATTGAAAAACATCATGTTATTCATATACCAGAAATGATTGAAGCTACTGACTGAATGAAAGGAGCTGGCATCTCATTCTCTTTGAATCATCTTTATCATGCTAAGAGGAGCAGGAAAAAGCAAAACATTTCAGAATTGCACCTTGCAATGCGGAGAAATTACTGTTTGTGCATTTACAATATTCATTGATTTTTGCCATTGAAAAACGTCCAGAAATGATTGAAGCTACTGACTGAATGAAAGGAGCTGGCATCTCACTCTCTTTGAATCTTCTTTATCATGCTAAGAGGAGCAGGAAAAAGCAAAAAATTTCAGAATTGCAATTTGCAATGCGGAGAAATTACTGTTTGTGCATTTACAATATTCATTGATTTTTGCCATTGAAAAACGTCCAGAAATGATTGAAGCTACTGACTGAATGAAAGGAGCTGGCATCTCACTCTCTTTGAATCTTCTTTATCATGCTAAGAGGAGCAGGAAAAAGCAAAAAATTTCAGAATTGCACCTTGCAATGCGGAGAAATTACTGTTTGTGCATTTACAATATTCATTGATTTTTGCCATTGAAAAACGTCCAGAAATGATTGAAGCTACTGACTGAATGAAAGGAGCTGGCATCTCACTCTCTTTGAATCTTCTTTATCATGCTAAGAGGAGCAGGAAAAAGCAAAAAAATTCAGAATTGCACCTTGCAATGCGGAGAAATTACTGTTTGTGCATTTACAATATTCATTGATTTTTGCCATTGAAAAACGTCCAGAAATGACTGAAGCTACTGACTGAATGAAAGGAGCTGGCATCTCACTCTCTTTGAATCTTCTTTATCATGCTAAGAGGAGCAGGAAAAAGCAAAAAATTTCAGAATTGCACCTTGCAATGCGGAGAAATTACTGTTTGTGCATTTACAATATTCATTGATTTTTGCCATTGAAAAACGTCCAGAAATGATTGAAGATACTGACTGAATGAAAGGAGCTGGCATCTCACTCTCTTTGAATCTTCTTTATCATGCTAAGAGGAGCAGGAAAAAGCAAAAAATTTCAGAATTGCACCTTTCAATGCGGAGAAATTACTGTTTGTGCATTTACAATATTCATTGATTTTTGCCATTGAAAAACATCATGTTATTCATATACCAGAAATGATTGAAGCTACTGACTGAATGAAAGGAGCTGGCATCTCACTCTCTTTGAATCTTCTTTATCATGCTAAGAGGAGCAGGAAAAATCAAAAAATTTCAGAATTGCACCTTGCAATGCGGAGAAATTACTGTTTGTGCATTTACAATATTCATTGATTTTTGCCATTGAAAAACGTCCAGAAATGATTGAAGCTACTGACTGAATGAAAGGAGCTGGCATCTCACTCTCTTTGAATCTTCTTTATCATGCTAAGAGGAGCAGGAAAAAGCAAAAAATTTCAGAATTGCACCTTGCAATATGGAGATATTACTGTTTGTGCATTTACAATATTCATTGATTTTTGCCATTGAAAAACATCATGTTATTCATATACCAGAAATGTTTGAAGCTACTGACTGAATGAAAGGAGCTGGCATCTCATTCTCTTTGAATCTTCTTTATCATGCTAGGATTAGCAGGAAAAAGCAAAAAATTTCAGAATTGAACCTTGCAATGTGGAGATATTACTGTTTGTGCATTTACAATATTCATTGATTTTTGCCATTGAAAAACGTCCAGAAATGTTTGAAGCTACTGACTGAATGAAAGGAGCTGGCATCTCACTCTATTTGAATCTTCTTTATCATGCTAGGATTAGCAGGAAAAAGCAAAAAATTTCAGAATTGCACCTTGCAATGTGGAGATATTACTGTTTGTGCATTTACAATATTCATTGATTTTTGCCATTGAAAAACGTCCAGAAATGTTTATACCAGAAATGTTTGAAGCTACTGACTGAATGAAAGGAGCTGGCATCTCACTCTCTTTGAATCTTCTTTATCATGCTAAGAGGAGCAGGAAAAAGCAAAGAATTTCAGAATTGCACCTTGCAATGCGGAGAAATTACTGTTTGTGCATTTACAATATTCATTGATTTTTGCCATTGAAAAACGTCCAGAAATGACTGAAGCTACTGACTGAATGAAAGGAGCTGGCATCTCACTCTCTTTGAATCTTCTTTATCATGCTAAGAGGAGCAGGAAAAAGCAAAAAATTTCAGAATTGCACCTTGCAATGCGGAGAAATTACTGTTTGTGCATTTACAATATTCATTGATTTTTGCCATTGAAAAACGTCCAGAAATGATTGAAGCTACTGACTGAATGAAAAGAGCTGGCATCTCACTCTCTTTGAATCTTCTTTATCATGCTAAGAGGAGCAGGAAAAAGCAAAAAATTTCAGAATTGCACCTTGCAATGCGGAGAAATTACTGTTTGTGCATTTACAATATTCATTGATTTTTGCCATTGAAAAACATCATGTTATTCATATACCAGAAATGATTGAAGCTACTGACTGAATGAAAGGAGCTGGCATCTCACTCTCTTTGAATCTTCTTTATCATGCTAAGAGGAGCAGGAAAAAGCAAAAAATTTCAGAATTGCACCTTGCAATGCGGAGAAATTACTGTTTGTGCATTTACAATATTCATTGATTTTTGCCATTGAAAAACGTCCAGAAATGATTGAAGCTACTGACTGAATGAAAGGAGCTGGCATCTCACTCTCTTTGAATCTTCTTTATCATGCTAAGAGGAGCAGGAAAAAGCAAAAAATTTCAGAATTGCACCTTGCAATGTGGAGATATTACTGTTTGTGCATTTACAATATTCATTGATTTTTGCCATTGAAAAACGTCCAGAAATGTTTATACCAGAAATGTTTGAAGCTACTGACTGAATGAAAGGAGCTGGCATCTCACTCTCTTTGAATCTTCTTTATCATGCTAAGAGGAGCAGGAAAAAGCAAAAAATTTCAGAATTGCACCTTGCAATGCGGAGAAATTACTGTTTGTGCATTTACAATATTCATTGATTTTTGCCATTGAAAAACGTCCAGAAATGACTGAAGCTACTGACTGAATGAAAGGAGCTGGCATCTCACTCTCTGAATCTTCTTTATCATGCTAAGAGGAGCAGGAAAAAGCAAAAAATTTCAGAATTGCACCTTGCAATGCGGAGAAATTACTGTTTGTGCATTTACAATATTCATTGATTTTTGCCATTGAAAAACATCCAGAAATGATTGAAGCTACTGACTGAATGAAAGGAGCTGGCATCTCACTCTCTTTGAATCTTCTTTATCATGCTAAGAGGAGCAGGAAAAAGCAAAAAATTTCAGAATTGCACCTTGCAATGCGGAGAAATTACTGTTTGTGCATTTACAATATTCATTGATTTTTGCCATTGAAAAACATCATGTTATTCATATACCAGAAATGATTGAAGCTACTGACTGAATGAAAGGAGCTGGCATCTCATTCTCTTTGAATCTTCTTTATCATGCTAAGAGGAGCAGGAAAAAGCAAAAAATTTCAGAATTGCACCTTGCAATGCGGAGAAATTACTGTTTGTGCATTTACAATATTCATTGATTTTTGCCATTGAAAAACGTCCAGAAATGATTGAAGCTACTGACTGAATGAAAGGAGCTGGCATCTCACTCTCTTTGAATCTTCTTTATCATGCTAAGAGGAGCAGGAAAAAGCAAAAAATTTCAGAATTGCAATTTGCAATGCGGAGAAATTACTGTTTGTGCATTTACAATATTCATTGATTTTTGCCATTGAAAAACGTCCAGAAATGATTGAAGCTACTGACTGAATGAAAGGAGCTGGCATCTCACTCTCTTTGAATCTTCTTTATCATGCTAAGAGGAGCAGGAAAAAGCAAAAAATTTCAGAATTGCACCTTGCAATGCGGAGAAATTACTGTTTGTGCATTTACAATATTCATTGATTTTTGCCATTGAAAAACGTCCAGAAATGATTGAAGCTACTGACTGAATGAAAGGAGCTGGCATCTCACTCTCTTTGAATCTTCTTTATCATGCTAAGAGGAGCAGGAAAAAGCAAAAAATTTCAGAATTGCACCTTGCAATGCGGAGAAATTACTGTTTGTGCATTTACAATATTCATTGATTTTTGCCATTGAAAAACGTCCAGAAATGACTGAAGCTACTGACTGAATGAAAGGAGCTGGCATCTCACTCTCTTTGAATCTTCTTTATCATGCTAAGAGGAGCAGGAAAAAGCAAAAAATTTCAGAATTGCACCTTGCAATGCGGAGAAATTACTGTTTGTGCATTTACAATATTCATTGATTTTTGCCATTGAAAAACGTCCAGAAATGATTGAAGCTACTGACTGAATGAAAGGAGCTGGCATCTCACTCTCTTTGAATCTTCTTTATCATGCTAAGAGGAGCAGGAAAAAGCAAAAAATTTCAGAATTGCACCTTGCAATGCGGAGAAATTACTGTTTGTGCATTTACAATATTCATTGATTTTTGCCATTGAAAAACATCATGTTATTCATATACCAGAAATGATTGAAGCTACTGACTGAATGAAAGGAGCTGGCATCTCACTCTCTTTGAATCTTCTTTATCATGCTAAGAGGAGCAGGAAAAAGCAAAAAATTTCAGAATTGCACCTTGCAATGCGGAGAAATTACTGTTTGTGCATTTACAATATTCATTGATTTTTGCCATTGAAAAACGTCCAGAAATGATTGAAGCTACTGACTGAATGAAAGGAGCTGGCATCTCACTCTCTTTGAATCTTCTTTATCATGCTAAGAGGAGCAGGAAAAAGCAAAAAATTTCAGAATTGCACCTTGCAATATGGAGATATTACTGTTTGTGCATTTACAATATTCATTGATTTTTGCCATTGAAAAACATCATGTTATTCATATACCAGAAATGTTTGAAGCTACTGACTGAATGAAAGGAGCTGGCATCTCATTCTCTTTGAATCTTCTTTATCATGCTAGGATTAGCAGGAAAAAGCAAAAAATTTCAGAATTGAACCTTGCAATGTGGAGATATTACTGTTTGTGCATTTACAATATTCATTGATTTTTGCCATTGAAAAACGTCCAGAAATGTTTGAAGCTACTGACTGAATGAAAGGAGCTGGCATCTCACTCTATTTGAATCTTCTTTATCATGCTAGGATTAGCAGGAAAAAGCAAAAAATTTCAGAATTGCACCTTGCAATGTGGAGATATTACTGTTTGTGCATTTACAATATTCATTGATTTTTGCCATTGAAAAACGTCCAGAAATGTTTATACCAGAAATGTTTGAAGCTACTGACTGAATGAAAGGAGCTGGCATCTCACTCTCTTTGAATCTTCTTTATCATGCTAAGAGGAGCAGGAAAAAGCAAAGAATTTCAGAATTGCACCTTGCAATGCGGAGAAATTACTGTTTGTGCATTTACAATATTCATTGATTTTTGCCATTGAAAAACGTCCAGAAATGACTGAAGCTACTGACTGAATGAAAGGAGCTGGCATCTCACTCTCTTTGAATCTTCTTTATCATGCTAAGAGGAGCAGGAAAAAGCAAAAAATTTCAGAATTGCACCTTGCAATGCGGAGAAATTACTGTTTGTGCATTTACAATATTCATTGATTTTTGCCATTGAAAAACGTCCAGAAATGATTGAAGCTACTGACTGAATGAAAAGAGCTGGCATCTCACTCTCTTTGAATCTTCTTTATCATGCTAAGAGGAGCAGGAAAAAGCAAAAAATTTCAGAATTGCACCTTGCAATGCGGAGAAATTACTGTTTGTGCATTTACAATATTCATTGATTTTTGCCATTGAAAAACATCATGTTATTCATATACCAGAAATGATTGAAGCTACTGACTGAATGAAAGGAGCTGGCATCTCACTCTCTTTGAATCTTCTTTATCATGCTAAGAGGAGCAGGAAAAAGCAAAAAATTTCAGAATTGCACCTTGCAATGCGGAGAAATTACTGTTTGTGCATTTACAATATCCATTGATTTTTGCCATTGAAAAACGTCCAGAAATGATTGAAGCTACTGACTGAATGAAAGGAGCTGGCATCTCACTCTCTTTGAATCTTCTTTATCATGCTAAGAGGAGCAGGAAAAAGCAAAAAATTTCAGAATTGCACCTTGCAATGTGGAGATATTACTGTTTGTGCATTTACAATATTCATTGATTTTTGCCATTGAAAAACGTCCAGAAATGTTTATACCAGAAATGTTTGAAGCTACTGACTGAATGAAAGGAGCTGGCATCTCACTCTCTTTGAATCTTCTTTATCATGCTAAGAGGAGCAGGAAAAAGCAAAAAATTTCAGAATTGCACCTTGCAATGCGGAGAAATTACTGTTTGTGCATTTACAATATTCATTGATTTTTGCCATTGAAAAACGTCCAGAAATGACTGAAGCTACTGACTGAATGAAAGGAGCTGGCATCTCACTCTCTTTGAATCTTCTTTATCATGCTAAGAGGAGCAGGAAAAAGCAAAAAATTTCAGAATTGCACCTTGCAATGCGGAGAAATTACTGTTTGTGCATTTACAATATTCATTGATTTTTGCCATTGAAAAACGTCCAGAAATGATTGAAGCTACTGACTGAATGAAAGGAGCTGGCATCTCACTCTCTTTGAATCTTCTTTATCATGCTAAGAGGAGCAGGAAAAAGCAAAAAATTTCAGAATTGCACCTTGCAATGCGGAGAAATTACTGTTTGTGCATTTACAATATTCATTGATTTTTGCCATTGAAAAACATCATGTTATTCATATACCAGAAATGATTGAAGCTACTGACTGAATGAAAGGAGCTGGCATCTCACTCTCTTTGAATCTTCTTTATCATGCTAAGAGGAGCAGGAAAAAGCAAAAAATTTCAGAATTGCACCTTGCAATGCGGAGAAATTACTGTTTGTGCATTTACAATATTCATTGATTTTTGCCATTGAAAAACGTCCAGAAATGATTGAAGCTACTGACTGAATGAAAGGAGCTGGCATCTCACTCTCTTTGAATCTTCTTTATCATGCTAAGAGGAGCAGGAAAAAGCAAAAAATTTCAGAATTGCACCTTGCAATATGGAGATATTACTGTTTGTGCATTTACAATATTCATTGATTTTTGCCATTGAAAAACATCATGTTATTCATATACCAGAAATGTTTGAAGCTACTGACTGAATGAAAGGAGCTGGCATCTCATTCTCTTTGAATCTTCTTTATCATGCTAGGATTAGCAGGAAAAAGCAAAAAATTTCAGAATTGAACCTTGCAATGTGGAGATATTACTGTTTGTGCATTTACAATATTCATTGATTTTTGCCATTGAAAAACGTCCAGAAATGTTTGAAGCTACTGACTGAATGAAAGGAGCTGGCATCTCACTCTATTTGAATCTTCTTTATCATGCTAGGATTAGCAGGAAAAAGCAAAAAATTTCAGAATTGCACCTTGCAATGTGGAGATATTACTGTTTGTGCATTTACAATATTCATTGATTTTTGCCATTGAAAAACGTCCAGAAATGTTTATACCAGAAATGTTTGAAGCTACTGACTGAATGAAAGGAGCTGGCATCTCACTCTCTTTGAATCTTCTTTATCATGCTAAGAGGAGCAGGAAAAAGCAAAGAATTTCAGAATTGCACCTTGCAATGCGGAGAAATTACTGTTTGTGCATTTACAATATTCATTGATTTTTGCCATTGAAAAACGTCCAGAAATGACTGAAGCTACTGACTGAATGAAAGGAGCTGGCATCTCACTCTCTTTGAATCTTCTTTATCATGCTAAGAGGAGCAGGAAAAAGCAAAAAATTTCAGAATTGCACCTTGCAATGCGGAGAAATTACTGTTTGTGCATTTACAATATTCATTGATTTTTGCCATTGAAAAACGTCCAGAAATGATTGAAGCTACTGACTGAATGAAAAGAGCTGGCATCTCACTCTCTTTGAATCTTCTTTATCATGCTAAGAGGAGCAGGAAAAAGCAAAAAATTTCAGAATTGCACCTTGCAATGCGGAGAAATTACTGTTTGTGCATTTACAATATTCATTGATTTTTGCCATTGAAAAACATCATGTTATTCATATACCAGAAATGATTGAAGCTACTGACTGAATGAAAGGAGCTGGCATCTCACTCTCTTTGAATCTTCTTTATCATGCTAAGAGGAGCAGGAAAAAGCAAAAAATTTCAGAATTGCACCTTGCAATGCGGAGAAATTACTGTTTGTGCATTTACAATATTCATTGATTTTTGCCATTGAAAAACGTCCAGAAATGATTGAAGCTACTGACTGAATGAAAGGAGCTGGCATCTCACTCTCTTTGAATCTTCTTTATCATGCTAAGAGGAGCAGGAAAAAGCAAAAAATTTCAGAATTGCACCTTGCAATGTGGAGATATTACTGTTTGTGCATTTACAATATTCATTGATTTTTGCCATTGAAAAACGTCCAGAAATGTTTATACCAGAAATGTTTGAAGCTACTGACTGAATGAAAGGAGCTGGCATCTCACTCTCTTTGAATCTTCTTTATCATGCTAAGAGGAGCAGGAAAAAGCAAAAAATTTCAGAATTGCACCTTGCAATGCGGAGAAATTACTGTTTGTGCATTTACAATATTCATTGATTTTTGCCATTGAAAAACGTCCAGAAATGACTGAAGCTACTGACTGAATGAAAGGAGCTGGCATCTCACTCTCTGAATCTTCTTTATCATGCTAAGAGGAGCAGGAAAAAGCAAAAAATTTCAGAATTGCACCTTGCAATGCGGAGAAATTACTGTTTGTGCATTTACAATATTCATTGATTTTTGCCATTGAAAAACATCCAGAAATGATTGAAGCTACTGACTGAATGAAAGGAGCTGGCATCTCACTCTCTTTGAATCTTCTTTATCATGCTAAGAGGAGCAGGAAAAAGCAAAAAATTTCAGAATTGCACCTTGCAATGCGGAGAAATTACTGTTTGTGCATTTACAATATTCATTGATTTTTGCCATTGAAAAACATCATGTTATTCATATACCAGAAATGATTGAAGCTACTGACTGAATGAAAGGAGCTGGCATCTCATTCTCTTTGAATCTTCTTTATCATGCTAAGAGGAGCAGGAAAAAGCAAAAAATTTCAGAATTGCACCTTGCAATGCGGAGAAATTACTGTTTGTGCATTTACAATATTCATTGATTTTTGCCATTGAAAAACGTCCAGAAATGATTGAAGCTACTGACTGAATGAAAGGAGCTGGCATCTCACTCTCTTTGAATCTTCTTTATCATGCTAAGAGGAGCAGGAAAAAGCAAAAAATTTCAGAATTGCAATTTGCAATGCGGAGAAATTACTGTTTGTGCATTTACAATATTCATTGATTTTTGCCATTGAAAAACGTCCAGAAATGATTGAAGCTACTGACTGAATGAAAGGAGCTGGCATCTCACTCTCTTTGAATCTTCTTTATCATGCTAAGAGGAGCAGGAAAAAGCAAAAAATTTCAGAATTGCACCTTGCAATGCGGAGAAATTACTGTTTGTGCATTTACAATATTCATTGATTTTTGCCATTGAAAAACGTCCAGAAATGACTGAAGCTACTGACTGAATGAAAGGAGCTGGCATCTCACTCTCTTTGAATCTTCTTTATCATGCTAAGAGGAGCAGGAAAAAGCAAGAAATTTCAGAATTGCACCTTGCAATGCGGAGAAATTACTGTTTGTGCATTTACAATATTCATTGATTTTTGCCATTGAAAAACGTCCAGAAATGATTGAAGCTACTGACTGAATGAAAGGAGCTGGCATCTCACTCTCTTTGAATCTTCTTTATCATGCTAAGAGGAGCAGGAAAAAGCAAAAAATTTCAGAATTGCACCTTGCAATGCGGAGAAATTACTGTTTGTGCATTTACAATATTCATTGATTTTTGCCATTGAAAAACATCATGTTATTCATATACCAGAAATGATTGAAGCTACTGACTGAATGAAAGGAGCTGGCATCTCACTCTCTTTGAATCTTCTTTATCATGCTAAGAGGAGCAGGAAAAAGCAAAAAATTTCAGAATTGCACCTTGCAATGCGGAGAAATTACTATTTGTGCATTTACAATATTCATTGATTTTTGCCATTGAAAAACGTCCAGAAATGATTGAAGCTACTGACTGAATGAAAGGAGCTGGCATCTCACTCTCTTTGAATCTTCTTTATCATGCTAAGAGGAGCAGGAAAAAGCAAAAAATTTCAGAATTGCACCTTGCAATGCGGAGAAATTACTGTTTGTGCATTTACAATATTCATTGATTTTTGCCATTGAAAAACGTCCAGAAATGATTGAAGCTACTGACTGAATGAAAGGAGCTGGCATCTCACTCTCTTTGAATCTTCTTTATCATGCTAGGATTAGCAGGAAAAAGCAAAAAATTTCAGAATTGCACCTTGCAATGTGGAGATATTACTGTTTGTGCATTTACAATATTCATTGAATTTTGCCATTGAAAAACGTCCAGAAATGTTTGAAGCTACTGACTGAATGAAAGGAGCTGGCATCTCACTCTATTTGAATCTTCTTTATCATGCTAGGATTAGCAGGAAAAAGCAAAAAATTTCAGAATTGCACCTTGCAATGTGGAGATATTACTGTTTGTGCATTTACAATATTCATTGATTTTTGCCATTGAAAAACGTCCAGAAATGTTTATACCAGAAATGTTTGAAGCTACTGACTGAATGAAAGGAGCCGGCATCTCACTCTCTTTGAATCTTCTTTATCATGCTAAGAGGAGCAGGAAAAAGCAAAAAATTTCAGAATTGCACCTTGCAATGCGGAGAAATTACTGTTTGTGCATTTACAATATTCATTGATTTTTGCCATTGAAAAACGTCCAGAAATGACTGAAGCTACTGACTGAATGAAAGGAGCTGGCATCTCACTCTCTTTGAATCTTCTTTATCATGCTAAGAGGAGCAGGAAAAAGCAAAAAATTTCAGAATTGCACCTTGCAATGCGGAGAAATTACTGTTTGTGCATTTACAATATTCATTGATTTTTGCCATTGAAAAACATCCAGAAATGATTGAAGCTACTGACTGAATGAAAGGAGCTGGCATCTCACTCTCTTTGAATCTTCTTTATCATGCTAAGAGGAGCAGGAAAAAGCAAAAAATTTCAGAATTGCACCTTGCAATGCGGAGAAATTACTGTTTGTGCATTTACAATATTCATTGATTTTTGCCATTGAAAAACATCATGTTATTCATATACCAGAAATGATTGAAGCTACTGACTGAATGAAAGGAACTGGCATCTCACTCTCTTTGAATCTTCTTTATCATGCTAAGAGGATCA
Organism: Phyllobates terribilis; assembly: GCF_046119375.1. Lineage (NCBI taxonomy): Eukaryota > Metazoa > Chordata > Amphibia > Anura > Dendrobatidae > Phyllobates > Phyllobates terribilis. The sequence continues at coordinate 312,516 of NW_027363883.1, read as the reverse complement.
GGAAAAAGCAAAAAAATTCAGAATTGCACCTTGCAATGCGGAGAAATTACTGTTTGTGCATTTACAATATTCATTGATTTTTGCCATTGAAAAACGTCCAGAAATGATTGAAGCTACTGACTGAATGAAAGGAGCTGGCATCTCACTCTCTTAGAATCTTCTTTATCATGCTAAGAGGAGCAGGAAAAAGCAAAAAATTTCAGAATTGCACCTTGCAATGCGGAGAAATTACTGTTTGTGCATTTACAATATTCATTGATTTTTGCCATTGAAAAACGTCCAGAAATGATTGAAGCTACTGATTGAATGAAAGGAGCTGGCATCTCACTCTCTTTGAATCTTCTTTATCATGCTAAGAGGAGCAGGAAAAAGCAAAAAATTTCAGAATTGCACCTTGCAATGCGGAGAAATTACTGTTTGTGCATTTACAATATTCATTGATTTTTGCCATTGAAAAACATCATGTTATTCATATACCAGAAATGATTGAAGCTACTGACTGAATGAAAGGAGCTGGCATCTCACTCTCTTTGAATCTTCTTTATCATGCTAAGAGGAGCAAGGAAAAGCAAAAAATTTCAGAATTGCACCTTGCAATGCGGAGAAATTACTGTTTGTGCATTTACAATATTCATTGATTTTTGCCATTGAAAAACGTCCAGAAATGATTGAAGCTACTGACTGAATGAAAGGAGCTGGCATCTCACTCTCTTTGAATCTTCTTTATCATGCTAAGAGGAGCAGGAAAAAGAAAGAAATTTCAGAATTGCACCTTGCAATGCGGAGAAATTACTGTTTGTGCATTTACAATATTCATTGATTTTTGCCATTGAAAAACGTCCAGAAATGATTGAAGCTACTGACTGAATGAAAGGAGCTGGCATCTCACTCTCTTTGAATCTTCTTTATCATGCTAGGATTAGCAGGAAAAAGCAAAAAATTTCAGAATTGCACCTTGCAATGTGGAGATATTACTGTTTGTGCATTTACAATATTCATTGAATTTTGCCATTGAAAAACGTCCAGAAATGTTTGAAGCTACTAACTGAATGAAAGGAGCTGGCATCTCACTCTATTTGAATCTTCTTTATCATGCTAGGATTAGCAGGAAAAAGCAAAAAATTTCAGAATTGCACCTTGCAATGTGGAGATATTACTGTTTGTGCATTTACAATATTCATTGATTTTTGCCATTGAAAAACGTCCAGAAATGTTTATACCAGAAATGTTTGAAGCTACTGACTGAATGAAAGGAGCTGGCATCTCACTCTCTTTGAATCTTCTTTATCATGCTAAGAGGAGCAGGAAAAAGCAAAAAATTTCAGAATTGCACGTTGCAATGCGGAGAAATTACTGTTTGTGCATTTACAATATTCATTGATTTTTGCCATTGAAAAACGTCCAGAAATGACTGAAGCTACTGACTGAATGAAAGGAGCTGGCATCTCACTCTCTTTGAATCTTCTTTATCATGCTAAGAGGAGCAGGAAAAAGCAAAAAATTTCAGAATTGCACCTTGCAATGCGGAGAAATTACTGTTTGTGCATTTACAATATTCATTGATTTTTGCCATTGAAAAACATCCAGAAATGATTGAAGCTACTGACTGAATGAAAGGAGCTGGCATCTCACGCTCTTTGAATCTTCTTTATCATGCTAAGAGGAGCAGGAAAAAGCAAAAAATTTCAGAATTGCACCTTGCAATGCGGAGAAATTACTGTTTGTGCATTTACAATATTCATTGATTTTTGCCATTGAAAAACATCATGTTATTCATATACCAGAAATGATTGAAGCTACTGACTGAATGAAAGGAGCTGGCATCTCACTCTCTTTGAATCTTCTTTATCATGCTAAGAGGAGCAGGAAAAAGCAAAAAATTTCAGAATTGCACCTTGCAATGCGGAGAAATTACTGTTTGTGCATTTACAATATTCATTGATTTTTGCCATTGAAAAACGTCCAGAAATGATTGAAGCTACTGACTGAATGAAAGGAGCTGGCATCTCACTCTCTTTGAATCTTCTTTATCATGCTAAGAGGAGCAGGAAAAAGCAAAAAATTTCAGAATTGCACCTTGCAATGCGGAGAAATTACTGTTTGTGCATTTACAATATTCATTGATTTTTGCCATTGAAAAAAGTCCAGAAATGATTGAAGCTACTGACTGAATGAAAGGAGCTGGCATCTCACTCTCTTTGAATCTTCTTTATCATGCTAAGAGGAGCAGGAAAAAGCAAAAAATTTCAGAATTGCACCTTGCAATGCGGAGAAATTACTGTTTGTGCATTTACAATATTCATTGATTTTTGCCATTGAAAAACGTCCAGAAATGATTGAAGCTACTGACTGAATGAAAGGAGCTGGCATCTCACTCTCTTTGAATCTTCTTTATCATGCTAAGAGGAGCAGGAAAAAGCAAAAAATTTCAGAATTGCAACTTGCAATGCGGAGAAATTACTGTTTGTGCATTTACAATATTCATTGATTTTTGCCATTGAAAAACATCATGTTATTCATATACCAGAAATGATTGAAGCTACTGACTGAATGAAAGGAGCTGGCATCTCACTCTCTTTGAATCTTCATTATCATGCTAAGAGGAGCAGGAAAAAGCAAAAAATTTCAGAATTGCACCTTGCAATGCGGAGAAATTACTGTTTGTGCATTTACAATATTCATTGATTTTTGCCATTGAAAAACGTCCAGAAATGATTGAAGCTACTGACTGAATGAAAGGAGCTGGCATCTCACTCTCTTTGAATCTTCTTTATCATGCTAAGAGGAGCAGGAAAAAGCAAAAAATTTCAGAATTGCACCTTGCAATGCGGAGAAATTACTGTTTGTGCATTTACAATATTCATTGATTTTTGCCATTGAAAAACGTCCAGAAATGTTTGAAGCTACTGACTGAATGAAAGGAGCTGGCATCTCACTCTCTTTGAATCTTCTTTATCATGCTAGGATTAACAGGAAAAAGCAAAAAATTTCAGAATTGCACCTTGCAATGTGGAGATATTACTGTTTGTGCATTTACAATATTCATTGATTTTTGCCATTGAAAAACGTCCAGAAATGTTTGAAGCTACTGACTAAATGAAAGGAGCTGGCATCTCACGCTCTTTGAATCTTCTTTATCATGCTAAGAGGAGCAGGAAAAAGCAAAAAATTTCAGAATTGCACCTTGCAATGCGGAGAAATTACTGTTTGTGCATTTACAATATTCATTGATTTTTGCCATTGAAAAACATCATGTTATTCATATACCAGAAATGATTGAAGCTACTGACTGAATGAAAGGAGCTGGCATCTCACTCTCTTTGAATCTTCTTTATCATGCTAGGAGTAGCAGGAAAAAGCAAAAAATTTCAGAATTGCACCTTGCAATGTGGAGATATTACTGTTTGTGCATTTACAATATTCATTGATTTTTGCCATTGAAAAACGTCCAGAAATGTTTGAAGCTACTGACTGAATGAAAGGAGCTGGCATCTCACTCTCTTTGAATCTTCTTTATCATGCTAGGATTAGCAGGAAAAAGCAAAAAATTTCAGAATTGCACCTTGCAATGTGGAGATATTACTGTTTGTGCATTTACAATATTCATTGATTTTTGCCATTGAAAAACATCATGTTATTCATATACCAGAAATGTTTGAAGCTACTGACTGAATGAAAGGAGCTGACATCTCACTCTCTTTGAATCTTCTTTATCATGCTAGGATTAGCAGGAAAAAGCAAAAAATTTCAGAATTGCACCTTGCAATGTGGAGATATTACTGTTTGTGCATTTACAATATTCATTGATTTTTGCCATTGAAAAACGTCCAGAAATGTTTGAAGCTACTGACTGAATGAAAGGAGCTGGCATCTCACTCTATTTGAATCTTCTTTATCATGCTAGGTTTAGCAGGAAAAAGCAAAAAATTTCAGCATTGCACCTTGCAATGTGGAGATATTACTGTTTGTGCATTTACAATATTCATTGATTTTTGCCATTGAAAAACATCCAGAAATGTTTATACCAGAAATGTTTGAAGCTACTGACTGAATGAAAGGAGCTGGCATCTCACTCTCTTTGAATCTTCTTTATCATGCTAAGAGGAGCAGGAAAAAGCAAAAAATTTCAGAATTGCACTTTGCAATGCGGAGAAATTACTGTTTGTGCATTTACAATATTCATTGATTTTTTGCCATTGAAAAACGTCCAGAAATGACTGAAGCAACTGACTGAATGAAAGGAGCTGGCATCTCACTCTCTTTGAATCTTCTTTATCATGCTAAGAGGAGCAGGAAAAAGCAAAAAATTTCAGAATTGCATCTTGCAATGCGGAGAAATTACTGTTTGTGCATTTACAATATTCATTGATTTTTGCCATTGAAAAACGTCCAGAAATGATTGAAGCTACTGACTGAATGAAAGGAGCTGGCATCTCACTCTCTTTGAATCTTCTTTATCATGCTAAGAGGAGCAGGAAAAAGCAAAAAATTTCAGAATTGCACCTTGCAATGCGGAGAAATTACTGTTTGTGCATTTACAATATTCATTGATTTTTGCCATTGAAAAACATCATGTTATTCATATACCAGAAATGATTGAAGCTACTGACTGAATGAAAGGAGCTGGCATCTCACTCTCTTTGAATCTTCTTTATCATGCTAAGAGGAGCAGGAAAAAGCAAAAAATTTCAGAATTGCACCTTGCAATGCGGAGAAATTACTGTTTGTGCATTTACAATATTCATTGATTTTTGCCATTGAAAAACGTCCAGAAATGATTGAAGCTACTGACTGAATGAAAGGAGCTGGCATCTCACTCTCTTTGAATCTTCTTTATCATGCTAAGAGGAGCAGGAAAAAGCAAAAAATTTCAGAATTGCACCTTGCAATGCGGAGAAATTACTGTTTGTGCATTTACAATATTCATTGATTTTTGCCATTGAAAAACGTCCAGAAATGATTGAAGCTACTGACTGAATGAAAGGAGCTGGCATCTCACTCTCTTTGAATCTTCTTTATCATGCTAAGAGGAGCAGGAAAAAGCAAAAAATTTCAGAATTGCACCTTGCAATGCGGAGAAATTACTGTTTGTGCATTTACAATATTCATTGATTTTTGCCATTGAAAAACGTCCAGAAATGATTGAAGCTACTGACTGAATGAAAGGAGCTGGCATCTCACTCTCTTTGAATCTTCTTTATCATGCTAAGAGGAGCAGGAAAAAGCAAAAAATTTCAGAATTGCAACTTGCAATGCGGAGAAATTACTGTTTGTGCATTTACAATATTCATTGATTTTTGCCATTGAAAAACATCATGTTATTCATATACCAGAAATGATTGAAGCTACTGACTGAATGAAAGGAGCTGGCATCTCACTCTCTTTGAATCTTCATTGAAGCGGAGAAATTACTGTTTGTGCATTTACAATATTCATTGATTTTTGCCATTGAAAAACATCATGTTATTCATATACCAGAAATGATTGAAGCTACTGACTGAATGAAAGGAGCTGGCATCTCACTCTCTTTGAATCTTCTTTATCATGCTAAGAGGAGCAGGAAAAAGCAAAAAATTTCAGAATTGCACCTTGCAATGCGGAGAAATTACTGTTTGTGCATTTACAATATTCATTGATTTTTGCCATTGAAAAACGTCCAGAAATGATTGAAGCTACTGACTGAATGAAAGGAGCTGGCATCTCACTCTCTTTGAATCTTCTTTATCATGCTAAGAGGAGCAGGAAAAAGCAAAAAATTTCAGAATTGCACCTTGCAATGCGGAGAAATTACTGTTTGTGCATTTACAATATTCATTGATTTTTGCCATTGAAAAACGTCCAGAAATGTTTGAAGCTACTGACTGAATGAAAGGAGCTGGCATCTCACTCTCTTTGAATCTTCTTTATCATGCTAGGATTAGCAGGAAAAAGCAAAAAATTTCAGAATTGCACCTTGCAATGTGGAGATATTACTGTTTGTGCATTTACAATATTCATTGATTTTTGCCATTGAAAAACGTCCAGAAAGGTTTGAAGCTACTGACTAAATGAAAGGAGCTGGCATCTCACGCTCTTTGAATCTTCTTTATCATGCTAAGAGGAGCAGGAAAAAGCAAAAAATTTCAGAATTGCACCTTGCAATGCGGAGAAATTACTGTTTGTGCATTTACAATATTCATTGATTTTTGCCATTGAAAAACATCATGTTATTCATATACCAGAAATGATTGAAGCTACTGACTGAATGAAAGGAGCTGGCATCTCACTCTCTTTGAATCTTCTTTATCATGCTAGGAGTAGCAGGAAAAAGCAAAAAATTTCAGAATTGCACCTTGCAATGTGGAGATATTACTGTTTGTGCATTTACAATATTCATTGATTTTTGCCATTGAAAAACGTCCAGAAATGTTTGAAGCTACTGACTGAATGAAAGGAGCTGGCATCTCACTCTCTTTGAATCTTCTTTATCATGCTAGGATTAGCAGGAAAAAGCAAAAAATTTCAGAATTGCACCTTGCAATGTGGAGATATTACTGTTTGTGCATTTACAATATTCATTGATTTTTGCCATTGAAAAACATCATGTTATTCATATACCAGAAATGTTTGAAGCTACTGACTGAATGAAAGGAGCTGACATCTCACTCTCTTTGAATCTTCTTTATCATGCTAGGATTAGCAGGAAAAAGCAAAAAATTTCAGAATTGCACCTTGCAATGTGGAGATATTACTGTTTGTGCATTTACAATATTCATTGATTTTTGCCATTGAAAAACGTCCAGAAATGTTTGAAGCTACTGACTGAATGAAAGGAGCTGGCATCTCACTCTATTTGAATCTTCTTTATCATCCTAGGATTAGCAGGAAAAAGCAAAAAATTTCAGCATTGCACCTTGCAATGTGGAGATATTACTGTTTGTGCATTTACAATATTCATTGATTTTTGCCATTGAAAAACATCCAGAAATGTTTATACCAGAAATGTTTGAAGCTACTGACTGAATGAAAGGAGCTGGCATCTCACTCTCTTTGAATCTTCTTTATCATGCTAAGAGGAGCAGGAAAAAGCAAAAAATTTCAGAATTGCACTTTGCAATGCGGAGAAATTACTGTTTGTGCATTTACAATATTCATTGATTTTTTGCCATTGAAAAACGTCCAGAAATGACTGAAGCTACTGACTGAATGAAAGGAGCTGGCATCTCACTCTCTTTGAATCTTCTTTATCATGCTAAGAGGAGCAGGAAAAAGCAAAAAATTTCAGAATTGCATCTTGCAATGCGGAGAAATTACTGTTTGTGCATTTACAATATTCATTGATTTTTGCCATTGAAAAACGTCCAGAAATGATTGAAGCTACTGACTGAATGAAAGGAGCTGGCATCTCACTCTCTTTGAATCTTCTTTATCATGCTAAGAGGAGCAGGAAAAAGCAAAAAATTTCAGAATTGCACCTTGCAATGCGGAGAAATTACTGTTTGTGCATTTACAATATTCATTGATTTTTGCCATTGAAAAACATCATGTTATTCATATACCAGAAATGATTGAAGCTACTGACTGAATGAAAGGAGCTGGCATCTCACTCTCTTTGAATCTTCTTTATCATGCTAAGAGGAGCAGGAAAAAGCAAAAAATTTCAGAATTGCACCTTGCAATGCGGAGAAATTACTGTTTGTGCATTTACAATATTCATTGATTTTTGCCATTGAAAAACATCCAGAAATGATTGAAGCTACTGACTGAATGAAAGGAGCTGGCATCTCACGCTCTTTGAATCTTCTTTATCATGCTAAGAGGAGCAGGAAAAAGCAAAAAATTTCAGAATTGCACCTTGCAATGCGGAGAAATTACTGTTTGTGCATTTACAATATTCATTGATTTTTGCCATTGAAAAACATCATGTTATTCATATACCAGAAATGATTGAAGCTACTGACTGAATGAAAGGAGCTGGCCTCTCACTCTCTTTGAATCTTCTTTATCATGCTAAGAGGAGCAGGAAAAAGCAAAAAATTTCAGAATTGCACCTTGCAATGCGGAGAAATTACTGTTTGTGCATTTACAATATTCATTGATTTTTGCCATTGAAAAACGTCCAGAAATGATTGAAGCTACTGACTGAATGAAAGGAGCTGGCATCTCACTCTCTTTGAATCTTCTTTATCATGCTAAGAGGAGCAGGAAAAAGCAAAAAATTTCAGAGTTGCACCTTGCAATGCGGAGAAATTACTGTTTGTGCATTTACAATATTCATTGATTTTTGCCATTGAAAAACGTCCAGACATGATTGAAGCTACTGACTGAATGAAAGGAGCTGGCATCTCACTCTCTTTGAATCTTCTTTATCATGCTAAGAGGAGCAGGAAAAAGCAAAAAATTTCAGAATTGCACCTTGCAATGCGGAGAAATTACTGTTTGTGCATTTACAATATTCATTGATTTTTGCCATTGAAAAACGTCCAGAAATGATTGAAGCTACTGACTGAATGAAAGGAGCTGGCATCTCACTCTCTTTGAATCTTCTTTATCATGCTAAGAGGAGCAGGAAAAAGCAAAAAATTTCAGAATTGCAACTTGCAATGCGGAGAAATTACTGTTTGTGCATTTACAATATTCATTGATTTTTGCCATTGAAAAACATCATGTTATTCATATACCAGAAATGATTGAAGCTACTGACTGAATGAAAGGAGCTGGCATCTCACTCTCTTTGAATCTTCATTATCATGCTAAGAGGAGCAGGAAAAAGTAAAAAATTTCAGAATTGCACCTTGCAATGCGGAGAAATTACTGTTTGTGCATTTACAATATTCATTGATTTTTGCCATTGAAAAACGTCCAGAAATGATTGAAGCTACTGACTGAATGAAAGGAGCTGGCATATCACTCTCTTTGAATCTTCTTTATCATGCTAAGAGGAGCAGGAAAAAGCAAAAAATTTCAGAATTGCACCTTGCAATGCGGAGAAATTACTGTTTGTGCATTTACAATATTCATTGATTTTTGCCATTGAAAAACGTCCAGAAATGTTTGAAGCTACTGACTGAATGAAAGGAGCTGGCATCTCACTCTCTTTGAATCTTCTTTATCATGCTAGGATTAGCAGGAAAAAGCAAAAAATTTCAGAATTGCACCTTGCAATGTGGAGATATTACTGTTTGTGCATTTACAATATTCATTGATTTTTGCCATTGAAAAACGTCCAGAAATGTTTGAAGCTACTGACTGAATGAAAGGAGCTGGCATCTCACTCTCTTTGAATCTTCTTTATCATGCTAGGAGTAGCAGGAAAAAGCAAAAAATTTCAGAATTGCACCTTGCAATGTGGAGATATTACTGTTTGTGCATTTACAATATTCATTGATTTTTGCCATTGAAAAACGTCCAGAAATGTTTGAAGCTACTGACTGAATGAAAGGAGCTGGCATCTCACTCTCTTTGAATCTTCTTTATCATGCTAGGATTAGCAGGAAAAAGCAAAAAATTTCAGAATTGCACCTTGCAATGTGGAGATATTACTGTTTGTGCATTTACAATATTCATTGATTTTTGCCATTGAAAAACATCATGTTATTCATATACCAGAAATGTTTGAAGCTACTGACTGAATGAAAGGAGCTGACATCTCACTCTCTTTGAATCTTCTTTATCATGCTAGGATTAGCAGGAAAAAGCAAAAAATTTCAGAATTGCACCTTGCAATGTGGAGATATTACTGTTTGTGCATTTACAATATTCATTGATTTTTGCCATTGAAAAACGTCCAGAAATGTTTGAAGCTACTGACTGAATGAAAGGAGCTGGCATCTCACTCTATTTGAATCTTCTTTATCATCCTAGGATTAGCAGGAAAAAGCAAAAAATTTCAGCATTGCACCTTGCAATGTGGAGATATTACTGTTTGTGCATTTACAATATTCATTGATTTTTGCCATTGAAAAACATCCAGAAATGTTTATACCAGAAATGTTTGAAGCTACTGACTGAATGAAAGGAGCTGGCATCTCACTCTCTTTGAATCTTCTTTATCATGCTAAGAGGAGCAGGAAAAAGCAAAAAATTTCAGAATTGCACTTTGCAATGCGGAGAAATTACTGTTTGTGCATTTACAATATTCATTGATTTTTGCAATTGAAAAACGTCCAGAACTGACTGAAGCTACTGACTGAATGAAAGGAGCTGGCATCTCACTCTCTTTGAATCTTCTTTATCATGCTAAGAGGAGCAGGAAAAAGCAAAAAATTTCAGAATTGCATCTTGCAATGCGGAGAAATTACTGTTTGTGCATTTACAATATTCATTGATTTTTGCCATTGAAAAACGTCCAGAAATGATTGAAGCTACTGACTGAATGAAAGGAGCTGGCATCTCACTCTCTTTGAATCTTCTTTATCATGCTAAGAGGAGCAGGAAAAAGCAAAAAATTCCAGAATTGCACCTTGCAATGCGGAGAAATTACTGTTTGTGCATTTACAATATTCATTGATTTTTGCCATTGAAAAACATCATGTTATTCATGTACCAGAAATGATTTAAGCTACTGACTGAATGAAAGGAGCTGGCATCTCACTCTCTTTGAATCTTCTTTATCATGCTAAGAGGAGCAGGAAAAAGCAAAAAATTTCAGAATTGCACCTTGCAATGCGGAGAAATTACTGTTTGTGCATTTACAATATTCATTGATTTTTGCCATTGAAAAACATCCAGAAATGATTGAAGCTACTGACTGAATGAAAGGAGCTGGCATCTCACTCTCTTTGAATCTTCTTTATCATGCTAAGAGGAGCAGGAAAAAGCAAAAAATTTCAGAATTGCACCTTGCAATGCGGAGAAATTACTGTTTGTGCATTTACAATATTCATTGATTTTTGCCATTGAAAAACGTCCAGAAATGATTGAAGCTACTGACTGAATGAAAGGAGCTGGCATCTCACTCTCTTTGAATCTTCTTTATCATGCTAGGATTAGCAGGAAAAAGCAAAAAATTTCAGAATTGCACCTTGCAATGTGGAGATATTACTGTTTGTGCATTTACAATATTCATTGAATTTTGCCATTGAAAAACGTCCAGAAATGTTTGAAGCTACTGACTGAATGAAAGGAGCTGGCATCTCACTCTATTTGAATCTTCTTTATCATGCTAGGATTAGCAGGAAAAATCAAAAAATTTCAGAATTGCACCTTGCAATGTGGAGATATTACTGTTTGTGCATTTACAATATTCATTGATTTTTGCCATTGAAAAACGTCCAGAAATGTTTATACCAGAAATGTTTGAAGCTACTGACTGAATGAAAGGAGCTGGCATCTCACTCTCTTTGAATCTTCTTTATCATGCTAAAAGGAGCAGGAAAAAGCAAAAAATTTCAGAATTGCACCTTGCAATGCGGAGAAATTACTTTTTGTGCATTTACAATATTCATTGATTTTTGCCATTGAAAAACGTCCAGAAATGACTGAAGCTACTGACTGAATGAAAGGAGCTGGCATCTCACTCTCTTTGAATCTTCTTTACCATGCTAAGAGGAGCAGGAAAAAGCAAAAAAATTCAGAATTGCACCTTGCAATGCGGAGAAATTACTGTTTGTGCATTTACAATATTCATTGATTTTTGCCATTGAAAAACGTCCAGAAATGATTGAAGCTACTGACTGAATGAAAGGAGCTGGCATCTCACTCTCTTTGAATCTTCTTTATCATGCTAGGAGTAGCAGGAAAAAGCAAAAAATTTCAGAATTGCACCTTGCAATGTGGAGATATTACTGTTTGTGCATTTACAATATTCATTGATTTTTGCCATTGAAAAACGTCCAGAAATGTTTGAAGCTACTGACTGAATGAAAGGAGCTGGCATCTCACTCTCTTTGAATCTTCTTTATCATGCTAGGATTAGCAGGAAAAAGCAAAAAATTTCAGAATTGCACCTTGCAATGTGGAGATATTACTGTTTGTGCATTTACAATATTCATTGATTTTTGCCATTGAAAAACATCATGTTATTCATATACCAGAAATGTTTGAAGCTACTGACTGAATGAAAGGAGCTGACATCTCACTCTCTTTGAATCTTCTTTATCATGCTAGGATTAGCAGGAAAAAGCAAAAAATTTCAGAATTGCACCTTGCAATGTGGAGATATTACTGTTTGTGCATTTACAATATTCATTGATTTTTGCCATTGAAAAACGTCCAGAAATGTTTGAAGCTACTGACTGAATGAAAGGAGCTGGCATCTCACTCTATTTGAATCTTCTTTATCATGCTAGGATTAGCAGGAAAAAGCAAAAAAAATTTCAGCATTGCACCTTGCAATGTGGAGATATTACTGTTTGTGCATTTACAATATTCATTGATTTTTGCCATTGAAAAACGTCCAGAAATGTTTATACCAGAAATGTTTGAAGCTACTGACTGAATGAAAGGAGCTGGCATCTCACTCTCTTTGAATCTTCTTTATCATGCTAAGAGGAGCAGGAAAAAGCAAAAAATTTCAGAATTGCACCTTGCAATGCGGAGAAATTACTGTTTGTGCATTTACAATATTCATTGATTTTTGCCATTGAAAAACGTCCAGAAATGATTGAAGCTACTGACTGAATGAAAGGAGCTGGCATCTCACTCTCTTTGAATCTTCTTTATCATGCTAAGAGGAGCAGGAAAAAGCAAAAAATTTCAGAATTGCACCTTGCAATGCGGAGAAATTACTGTTTGTGCATTTACAATATTCATTGATTTTTCCCATTGAAAAATATCATGTTATTCATATACCAGAAATGATTGAAGCTACTGACTGAATGAAAGGAGCTGGCATCTCACTCTCTTTGAATCTTCTTTATCATGCTAGGATTAGCAGGAAAAAGCAAAAAAAATTTCAGCATTGCACCTTGCAATGTGGAGATATTACTGTTTGTGCATTTACAATATTCATTGATTTTTGCCATTGAAAAACGTCCAGAAATGTTTATACCAGAAATGTTTGAAGCTACTGACTGAATGAAAGGAGCTGGCATCTCACTCTCTTTGAATCTTCTTTATCATGCTAAGAGGAGCAGGAAAAAGCAAAAAATTTCAGAATTGCACCTTGCAATGCGGAGAAATTACTGTTTGTGCATTTACAATATTCATTGATTTTTGCCATTGAAAAACGTCCAGAAATGATTGAAGCTACTGACTGAATGAAAGGAGCTGGCATCTCACTCTCTTTGAATCTTCTTTATCATGCTAAGAGGAGCAGGAAAAAGCAAAAAATTTCAGAATTGCACCTTGCAATGCGGAGAAATTACTGTTTGTGCATTTACAATATTCATTGATTTTTGCCATTGAAAAATATCATGTTATTCATATACCAGAAATGATTGAAGCTACTGACTGAATGAAAGGAGCTGGCATCTCACTCTCTTTGAATCTTCTTTATCATGCTAAGAGGAGCAGGAAAAAGCAAAAAATTTCAGAATTGCACCTTGCAATGCGGAGAAATTACTGTTTGTGCATTTACAATATTCATTGATTTTTGCCATTGAAAAACGTCCAGAAATGATTGAAGCTACTGACTGAATGAAAGGAGCTGGCATCTCACTCTCTTTGAATCTTCTTTATCATGCTAAGAGGAGCAGGAAAAAGCAAAAAATTTCAGAATTTCATCTTGCAATGCGGAGAAATTACTGTTTGTGCATTTACAATATTCATTGATTTTTGCCATTGAAAAACGTCCAGAAATGATTAAAGCTACTGACTGAATGAAAGGAGCTGGCATCTCACTCTCTTTGAATCTTCTTTATCATGCTAAGAGGAGCAGGAAAAAGCAAAAAATTTCAGAATTGCACCTTGCAATGCGGAGAAATTACTGTTTGTGCATTTACAATATTCATTGATTTTTGCCATTGAAAAACGTCCAGAAATGATTGAAGCTACTGACTGAATGAAAGGAGCCGGAATCTCACTCTCTTTGAATCTTCTTTATCATGCTAAGAGGAGCAGGAAAAAGCAAAAAATTTCAGAATTGCAACTTGCAATGCGGAGAAATTACTGTTTGTGCATTTACAATATTCATTGATTTTTGCCATTGAAAAACATCATGTTATTCATATACCAGAAATGATTGAAGCTACTGACTGAATGAAAGGAGCTGGCATCTCACTCTCTTTGAATCTTCTTTATCATGCTAAGAGGAGCAGGAAAAAGCAAAAAATTTCAGAATTGCACCTTGCAATGCGGAGAAATTACTGTTTGTGCATTTACAATATTCATTGATTTTTGCCATTGAAAAACGTCCAGAAATGATTGAAGCTACTGACTGAATGAAAGGAGCTGGCATCTCACTCTCTTTGAATCTTCTTTATCATGCTAAGAGGAGCAGGAAAAAGCAAAAAATTTCAGAATTGCACCTTGCAATGCGGAGAAATTACTGTTTGTGCATTTACAATATTCATTGATTTTTGCCATTGAAAAACGTCCAGAAATGATTGAAGCTACTGACTGAATGAAAGGAGCTGGCATCTCACTCTCTTTGAATCTTCTTTATCATGCTAAGAGGAGCAGGAAAAAGCAAAAAATTTCAGAATTGCACCTTGCAATGCGGAGAAATTACTGTTTGTGCATTTACAATATTCATTAATTTTTGCCATTGAAAAACATCATGTTATTCATATCCCAGAAATGTTTGAAGCTACTGACAATGAAAGAAGCTGGCATCTCACTCTCTTTGAATCTTCTTTATCATGCTAATAGGAGCAGGAAAAAGCAAAAAATTTCAGAATTGCACCTTGCAATGCGGAGAAATTACTGTTTGTGCATTTACAATATTCATTGATTTTTGCCATTGAAAAACGTCCAGAAATGATTGAAGCTACTGACTGAATGAAAGGATCTGGCATCTCACTCTCTTTGAATCTTCTTTATCATGCTAAGAGGAGCAGGAAAAAGCAAAAAATTTCAGAATTGCACCTTGCAATGCGGAGAAATTACTGTTTGTGCATTTACAATATTCATTGATTTTTGCCATTGAAAAACATCATGTTATTCATATACCAGAAATGTTTGAAGCTACTGACTGAATGAAAGGAGCTGGCATCTCACTCTCTTTGAATCTTCTTTATCATGCTAAGAGGAGCAGGAAAAAGCAAAAAATTTCAGAATTGCACCTTGCAATGCGGAGAAATTACTGTTTGTGCATTTACAATATTCATTGATTTTTGCCATTGAAAAACGTCCAGAAATGATTGAAGCTACTGACTGAATGAAAGGAGCTGGCATCTCACTCTCTTTGAATCTTCTTTATCATGCTAAGAGGAGCAGGAAAATGCAAGAAATTTCAGAATTGCACCTTGCAATGCGGAGAAATTACTGTTTGTGCATTTATAATATTCATTGATTTTTGCCATTGAAAAACATCCAGAAATGATTGAAGCTACTGACTGAATGAAAGGAGCTGGCATCTCACTCTCTTTGAATCTTCTTTATCATGCTAAGAGGAGCAGGAAAAAGCAAAAAATTTCAGAATTGCACCTTGCAATGCGGAGAAATTACTGTTTGTGCATTTACAATATTCATTGATTTTTGCCATTGAAAAACATCATGTTATTCATATACCAGAAATGATTGAAGCTACTGACTGAATGAAAGGAGCTGGCATCTCACTCTCTTTGAATCTTCTTTATCATGCTAAGAGGAGCAGGAAAAAGCAAAAAATTTCAGAATTGCACCTTGCAATGCGGAGAAATTACTGTTTGTGCATTTACAATATTCATTGATTTTTGCATTGAAAAACGTCCAGAAATGACTGAAGCTACTGACTGAATGAAAGGAGCTGGCATCTCACTCTCTTTGAATCTTCTTTATCATGCTAAGAGGAGCAGGAAAAAGCAAAAAATTTCAGAATTGCATCTTGCAATGCGGAGAAATTACTGTTTGTGCATTTACAATATTCATTGATTTTTGCCATTGAAAAACGTCCAGAAATGATTGAAGCTACTGACTGAATGAAAGGAGCTGGCATCTCACTCTCTTTGAATCTTCTTTATCATGCTAAGAGGAGCAGGAAAAAGCAAAAAATTTCAGAATTGCACCTTGCAATGCGGAGAAATTACTGTTTGTGCATTTACAATATTCATTGATTTTTGCCATTGAAAAACATCATGTTATTCATATACCAGAAATGATTGAAGCTACTGACTGAATGAAAGGAGCTGGCATCTCACTCTCTTTGAATCTTCTTTATCATGCTAAGAGGAGCAGGAAAAAGCAAAAAATTTCAGAATTGCACCTTGCAATGCGGAGAAATTACTGTTTGTGCATTTACAATATTCATTGATTTTTGCCATTGAAAAACGTCCAGAAATGATTGAAGCTACTGACTGAATGAAAGGAGCTGGCATCTCACTCTCTTTGAATCTTCTTTATCATGCTAAGAGGAGCAGGAAAAAGCAAAAAATTTCAGAATTGCACCTTGCAATGCGGAGAAATTACTGTTTGTGCATTTACAATATTCATTGATTTTTGCCATTGAAAAACGTCCAGAAATGATTGAAGCTACTGACTGAATGAAAGGAGCTGGCATCTCACTCTCTTTGAATCTTCTTTATCATGCTAGGATTAGCAGGAAAAAGCAAAAAATTTCAGAATTGCACCTGGCAATGTGGAGATATTACTGTTTGTGCATTTACAATATTCATTGAATTTTGCCATTGAAAAACGTCCAGAAATGTTTGAAGCTACTGACTGAATGAAAGGAGCTGGCATCTCACTCTATTTGAATCTTCTTTATCATGCTAGGATTAGCAGGAAAAAGCAAAAAATTTCAGAATTGCACCTTGCAATGTGGAGATATTACTGTTTGTGCATTTACAATATTCATTGATTTTTGCCATTGAAAAACGTCCAGAAATGTTTATACCAGAAATGTTTGAAGCTACTGACTGAATGAAAGGAGCTGGCATCTCACTCTCTTTGAATCTTCTTTATCATGCTAAGAGGAGCAGGAAAAAGCAAAAAATTTCAGAATTGCACCTTGCAATGCGGACAAATTACTGTTTGTGCATTTACAATATTCATTGATTTTTGCCATTGAAAAACGTCCAGAAATGACTGAAGCTACTGACTGAATGAAAGGAGCTGGCATCTCACTCTCTTTGAATCTTCTTTATCATGCTAAGAGGAGCAGGAAAAAGCAAAAAATTTCAAAATTGCACCTTGCAATGCGGAGAAATTACTGTTTGTGCATTTACAATATTCATTGATTTTTGCCATTGAAAAACGTCCAGAAATGATTGAAGCTACTGACTGAATGAAAGGAGCTGGCATCTCACTCTCTTTGAATCTTCTTTATCATGCTAAGAGGAGCAGGAAAAAGCAAAAAATTTCAGAATTGCACCTTGCAATGCGGAGAAATTACTGTTTGTGCATTTACAATATTCATTGATTTTTGCCATTGAAAAACATCATGTTATTCATATACCAGAAATGATTGAAGCTACTGACTGAATGAAAGGAGCTGGCATCTCACTCTCTTTGAATCTTCTTTATCATGCTAAGAGGAGCAGGAAAAAGCAAAAAATTTCAGAATTGCACCTTGCAATGCGGAGAAATTACTGTTTGTGCATTTACAATATTCATTGATTTTTGCCATTGAAAAACGTCCAGAAATGATTGAAGCTACTGACTGAATGAAAGGAGCTGGCATCTCACTCTCTTTGAATCTTTTTTATCATGCTAAGAGGAGCAGGAAAAAGCAAAAAATTTCAGAATTGCATCTTGCAATGCGGAGAAATTACTGTTTGTGCATTTACAATATTCATTGATTTTTGTCATTGAAAAACGTCCAGAAATGATTGAAGCTACTGACTGAATGAAAGGAGCTGGCATCTCACTCTCTTTGAATCTTCTTTATCATGCTAAGAGGAGCAGGAAAAAGCAAAAAATTTCAGAATTGCACCTTGCAATGCGGAGAAATTACTGTTTGTGCATTTACAATATTCATTGATTTTTGCCATTGAAAAACGTCCAGAAATGATTGAAGCTACTGACTGAATGAAAGGAGCTGGAATCTCACTCTCTTTGAATCTTCTTTATCATGCTAAGAGGAGCAGGAAAAAGCAAAAAATTTCAGAATTGCAACTTGCAATGCGGAGAAATTACTGTTTGTGCATTTACAATATTCATTGATTTTTGCCATTGAAAAACATCATGTTATTCATATACCAGAAATGATTGAAGCTACTGACTGAATGAAAGGAGCTGGCATCTCACTCTCTTTGAATCTTCTTTATCATGCTAAGAGGAGCAGGAAAAAGCAAAAAATTTCAGAATTTCACCTTGCAATGCGGAGAAATTACTGTTTGTGCATTTACAATATTCATTGATTTTTGCCATTGAAAAACGTCCAGAAATGATTGAAGCTACTGACTGAATGAAAGGAGCTGGCATCTCACTCTCTTTGAATCTTCTTTATCATGCTAAGAGGAGCAGGAAAAAGCAAAAAATTTCAGAATTGCACTTTGCAATGCGGAGAAATTACTGTTTGTGCATTTACAATATTCATTGATTTTTGCCATTGAAAAACGTCCAGAAATGATTGAAGCTACTGACTGAATGAAAGGAGCTGGCATCTCACTCTCTTTGAATCTTCTTTATCATGCTAAGAGGAGCAGGAAAAAGCAAGAAATTTCAGAATTGCACCTTGCAATGCGGAGAAATTACTGTTTGTGCATTTACAATATTCATTAATTTTTGCCATTGAAAAACATCATGTTATTCATATCCCAGAAATGTTTGAAGCTACTGACTGAATGAAAGAAGCTGGCATCTCACTCTCTTTGAATCTTCTTTATCATGCTAAGAGGAGCAGGAAAAAGCAAAAAATTTCAGAATTGCACCTTGCAATGCGGAGAAATTACTGTTTGTGCATTTACAATATTCATTGATTTTTGCCATTGAAAAACGTCCAGAAATGATTGAAGCTACTGACTGAATGAAAGGAGCTGGCATCTCACTCTCTTTGAATCTTCTTTATCATGCTAAGAGGAGCAGGAAAAAGCAAAAAATTTCAGAATTGCACCTTGCAATGCGGAGAAATTACTGTTTGTGCATTTACAATATTCATTGATTTTTGCCATTGAAAAACATCATGTTATTCATATACCAGAAATGTTTGAAGCTACTGACTGAATGAAAGGAGCTGGCATCTCACTCTCTTTGAATCTTCTTTATCATGCTAAGAGGAGCAGGAAAAAGCCAAAAATTTCAGAATTGCACCTTGCAATGCGGAGAAATTACTGTTTGTGCATTTTCAATATTCATTGATTTTTGCCATTGAAAAACATCATGTTATTCATATACCAGAAATGATTGAAGCTACTGACTGAATGAAAGGAGCTGGCATCTCACTCTCTTTGAATCTTCTTTATCATGCAAAGAGGAGCAGGAAAAAGCAAAAAATTTCAGAATTGCACCTTGCAATGCGGAGAAATTACTGTTTGTGCATTTACAATATTCATTGATTTTTGCCATTGAAAAACGTCCAGAAATGATTGAAGCTACTGACTGAATGAAAGGAGCTGGCATCTCACTCTCTTTGAATCTTCTTTATCATGCTAAGAGGAGCAGGAAAAAGCAAAAAATTTCAGAATTGCACCTTGCAATGCGGAGAAATTACTGTTTGTGCATTTACAATATTCACTGATTTTTGCCATTGAAAAACGTCCAGAAATGATTGAAGCAACTGACTGAATGAAAGGAGCTGGCATCTCACTCTCTTTGAATCTTCTTTATCATGCTAAGAGGAGCAGGAAAAAGCAAAAAATTTCAGAATTGCACCTTGCAATGCGGAGAAATTACTGTTTGTGCATTTACAATATTCATTGATTTTTGCCATTGAAAAACGTCCAGAAATAATTGAAGCTACTGACTGAATGAAAGGAGCTGGCATCTCACTCTCTTTGAATCTTCTTTATCATGCTAAGAGGAGCAGGAAAAAGCAAAAAATTTCAGAATTGCAACTTGCAATGCGGAGAAATTACTGTTTGTGCATTTACAATATTCATTGATTTTTGCCATTGAAAAACATCATGTTATTCATATACCAGAAATGATTGAAGCTACTGACTGAATGAAAGGAGCTGGCATCTCACTCTCTTTGAATCTTCTTTATCATGCTAAGAGGAGCAGGAAAAAGCAAAAAATTTCAGAATTGCACCTTGCAATGCGGAGAAATTACTGTTTGTGCATTTACAATATTCATTGATTTTTGCCATTGAAAAACGTCCAGAAATGATTGAAGCTACTGACTGAATGAAAGGAGCTGGCATCTCACTCTCTTTGAATCTTCTTTATCATGCTAAGAGGAGCAGGAAAAAGCAAAAAATTTCAGAATTGCACCTTGCAATGCGGAGAAATTACTGTTTGTGCTTTTACAATATTCATTGATTTTTGCCATTGAAAAACATCATGTTATTCATATACCAGAAATGTTTGAAGCTACTGACTGAATGAAAGGAGCTGGCATCTCACTCTCTTTGAATCTTCTTTATCATGCTAAGAGGAGCAGGAAAAAGCAAAAAATTTCAGAATTGCACCTTGCAATGCGGAGAAATTACTGTTTGTGCATTTACAATATTCATTGATTTTTGCCATTGAAAAACATCATGTTATTCATATACCAGAAATGATTGAAGCTACTGACTGAATGAAAGGAGCTGGCATCTCACTCTCTTTGAATCTTCTTTATCATGCTAAGAGGAGCAGGAAAAAGCAAAAAATTTCAGAATTGCACCTTGCAATGCGGAGAAATTACTGTTTGTGCATTTACAATATTCATTGATTTTTGCCATTGAAAAACGTCCAGAAATGATTGAAGCTACTGACTGAATGAAAGGAGCTGGCATCTCACTCTCTTTGAATCTTCTTTATCATGCTAAGAGGAGCAGGAAAAAGCAAAAAATTTCAGAATTGCACCTTGCAATGCAGAGAAATTACTGTTTGTGCATTTACAATATTCATTGATTTTTGCCATTGAAAAACGTCCAGAAATGATTGAAGCTACTGACTGAATGAAAGGAGCTGGCATCTCACTCTCTTTGAATCTTCTTTATCATGCTAAGAGGAGCAGGAAAAAGCAAAAAATTTCAGAATTGCACCTTGCAATGCGGAGAAATTACTGTTTGTGCATTTACAATATTCATTGATTTTTGCCATTGAAAAACATCATGTTATTCATATACTAGAAATGTTTGAAGCTACTGACTGAATGAAAGGAGCTGGCATCTCACTCTCTTTGAATCTTCTTTATCATGCTAAGAGGAGCAGGAAAAAGCAAAAAATTTCAGAATTGCACCTTGCAATGCGGAGAAATTACTGTTTGTGCATTTACAATATTCATTGATTTTTGCCATTGAAAAACGTCCAGAAAAGATTGAAGCTACTGACTGAATGAAAGGAGCTGGCATCTCACTCTCTTTGAATCTTCTTTATCATGCTAAGAGGAGCAGGAAAAAGCAAAAAATTTCAGAATTGCACCTTGCAATGCGGAGAAATTACTGTTTGTGCATTTACAATATTCATTGATTTTTGCCATTGAAAAACATCATGTTATTCATATACCAGAAATGATTGAAGCTACTGACTGAATGAAAGGAGCTGGCATCTCGCTCTCTTTGAATCTTCTTTATCATGCTAAGAGGAGCAGGAAAAAGCAAAAAATTTCAGAATTGCACCTTGCAATGCGGAGAAATTACTGTTTGTGCATTTACAATATTCATTGATTTTTGCCATTGAAAAACATCCAGAAATGATTGAAGCTACTGACTGAATGAAAGGAGCTGGCATCTCACTCTCTTTGAATCTTCTTTATCATGCTAAGAGGAGCAGGAAAAAGCAAAAAATTTCAGAATTGCACCTTGCAATGTGGAGAAATTACTGTTTGTGCATTTACAATATTCATTGATTTTTGCCATTGAAAAACATCATGTTATTCATATACCAGAAATGATTGAAGCTACTGACTGAATGAAAGGAGCTGGCATCTCACTCTCTTTGAATCTTCTTTATCATGCTAAGAGGAGCAGGAAAAAGCAAAAAATTTCAGAATTGCACCTTGCAATGCGGAGAAATTACTGTTTGTGCATTTACAATATTCATTGATTTTTGCCATTGAAAAACGTCCAGAAATGATTGAAGCTACTGACTGAATGAAAGGAGCTGGCATCTCACTCTCTTTGAATCTTCTTTATCATGCTAAGAGGAGCAGGAAAAAGCAAAAAATTTCAGAATTGCACCTTGCAATGCGGAGAAATTACTGTTTGTGCTTTTACAATATTCATTGATTTTTGCCATTGAAAAACATCATGTTATTCATATACCAGAAATGTTTGAAGCTACTGACTGAATGAAAGGAGCTGGCATCTCACTCTCTTTGAATCTTCTTTATCATGCTAAGAGGAGCAGGAAAAAGCAAAAAATTTCAGAATTGCACCTTGCAATGCGGAGAAATTACTGTTTGTGCATTTACAATATTCATTGATTTTTGCCATTGAAAAACGTCCAGAAATGATTGAAGCTACTGACTGAATGAAAGGAGCTGGCATCTCACTCTCTTTGAATCTTCTTTATCATGCTAAGAGGAGCAGGAAAAAGCAAAAAATTTCAGAATTGCACCTTGCAATGCGGAGAAATTACTGTTTGTGCATTTACAATATTCATTGATTTTTGCCATTGAAAAACGTCCAGAAATGATTGAAGCTACTGACTGAATGAAAGGAGCTGGCATCTCACTCTCTTTGAATCTTCTTTATCATGCTAAGAGGAGCAGGAAAAAGCAAAAAATTTCAGAATTGCAACTTGCAATGCGGAGAAATTACTGTTTGTGCATTTACAATATTCATTGATTTTTGCCATTGAAAAACATCATGTTATTCATATACCAGAAATGATTGAAGCTACTGACTGAATGAAAGGAGCTGGCATCTCACTCTCTTTGAATCTTCTTTATCATGCTAAGAGGAGCAGGAAAAAGCAAAAAATTTCAGAATTGCACCTTGCAATGCGGAGAAATTACTGTTTGTGCATTTACAATATTCATTGATTTTTGCCATTGAAAAACATCATGTTATTCATATACCAGAAATGTTTGAAGCTACTGACTGAATGAAAGGAGCTGGCATCTCACTCTCTTTGAATCTTCTTTATCATGCTAAGAGGAGCAGGAAAAAGCAAAAAATTTCAGAATTGCACCTTGCAATGCGGAGAAATTACTGTTTGTGCATTTACAATATTCATTGATTTTTGCCATTGAAAAACGTCCAGAAATGATTGAAGCTACTGACTGAATGAAAGGAGCTGGCATCTCACTCTCTTTGAATCTTCTTTATCATGCTAAGAGGAGCAGGAAAATGCAAGAAATTTCAGAATTGCACCTTGCAATGCGGAGAAATTACTGTTTGTGCATTTACAATATTCATTGATTTTTGCCATTGAAAAACATCCAGAAATGATTGAAGCTACTGACTGAATGAAAGGAGCTGGCATCTCACTCTCTTTGAATCTTCTTTATCATGCTAAGAGGAGCAGGAAAAAGCCAAAAATTTCAGAATTGCACCTTGCAATGCGGAGAAATTACTGTTTGTGCATTTACAATATTCATTGATTTTTGCCATTGAAAAACATCATGTTATTCATATACCAGAAATGATTGAAGCTACTGACTGAATGAAAGGAGCTGGCATCTCACTCTCTTTGAATCTTCTTTATCATGCAAAGAGGAGCAGGAAAAAGCAAAAAATTTCAGAATTGCACCTTGCAATGCGGAGAAATTACTGTTTGTGCATTTACAATATTCATTGATTTTTGCCATTGAAAAACGTCCAGAAATGATTGAAGCTACTGACTGAATGAAAGGAGCTGGCATCTCACTCTCTTTGAATCTTCTTTATCATGCTAAGAGGAGCAGGAAAAAGCAAAAAATTTCAGAATTGCACCTTGCAATGCGGAGAAATTACTGTTTGTGCATTTGCAATATTCACTGATTTTTGCCATTGAAAAACGTCCAGAAATGATTGAAGCAACTGACTGAATGAAAGGAGCTGGCATCTCACTCTCTTTGAATCTTCTTTATCATGCTAAGAGGAGCAGGAAAAAGCAAAAAATTTCAGAATTGCACCTTGCAATGCGGAGAAATTACTGTTTGTGCATTTACAATATTCATTGATTTTTGCCATTGAAAAACGTCCAGAAATAATTGAAGCTACTGACTGAATGAAAGGAGCTGGCATCTCACTCTCTTTGAATCTTCTTTATCATGCTAAGAGGAGCAGGAAAAAGCAAAAAATTTCAGAATTGCAACTTGCAATGCGGAGAAATTACTGTTTGTGCATTTACAATATTCATTGATTTTTGCCATTGAAAAACATCATGTTATTCATATACCAGAAATGATTGAAGCTAGTGACTGAATGAAAGGAGCTGGCATCTCACTCTCTTTGAATCTTCTTTATCATGCTAAGAGGAGCAGGAAAAAGCAAAAAATTTCAGAATTGCACCTTGCAATGCGGAGAAATTACTGTTTGTGCATTTACAATATTCATTGATTTTTGCCATTGAAAAACGTCCAGAAATGATTGAAGCTACTGACTGAATGAAAGGAGCTGGCATCTCACTCTCTTTGAATCTTCTTTATCATGCTAAGAGGAGCAGGAAAAAGCAAAAAATTTCAGAATTGCACCTTGCAATGCGGAGAAATTACTGTTTGTGCTTTTACAATATTCATTGATTTTTGCCATTGAAAAACATCATGTTATTCATATACCAGAAATGTTTGAAGCTACTGACTGAATGAAAGGAGCTGGCATCTCACTCTCTTTGAATCTTCTTTATCATGCTAAGAGGAGCAGGAAAAAGCAAAAAATTTCAGAATTGCACCTTGCAATGCGGAGAAATTACTGTTTGTGCATTTACAATATTCATTGATTTTTGCCATTGAAAAATGTCCAGAAATGATTGAAGCTGCTGACTGAATGAAAGGAGCTGGCATCTCACTCTCTTTGAATCTTCTTTATCATGCTAAGAGGAGCAGGAAAAAGCAAAAAATTTCAGAATTGCACCTTGCAATGCGGAGAAATTACTGTTTGTGCATTTACAATATTCATTGATTTTTGCCATTGAAAAACATCATGTCATTCATATACCAGAAATGATTGAAGCTACTGACTGAATGAAAGGAGCTGGCATCTCACTCTCTTTGAATCTTCTTTATCATGCTAAGAGGAGCAGGAAAAAGCAAAAAATTTCAGAATTGCACCTTGCAATGCGGAGAAATTACTGTTTGTGCATTTACAATATTCATTGATTTTTGCCATTGAAAAACGTCCAGAAATGATTGAAGCTACTGACTGAATGAAAGGAACTGGCATCTCACTCTCTTTGAATCTTCTTTATCATGCTAAGAGGAGCAGGAAAAAGCAAAAAATTTCAGAATTGCACCTTGCAATGCGGAGAAATTACTGTTTGTGCATTTACAATATTCATTGATTTTTGCCATTGAAAAACGTCCAGAAATGATTGAAGCTACTGACTGAATGAAAGGAGCTGGCATCTCACTCTCTTTGAATCTTCTTTATCATGCTAAGAGGAGCAGGAAAAAGCAAAAAATTTCAGAATTGCACCTTGCAATGCGGAGAAATTACTGTTTGTGCATTTACAATATTCATTGATTTTTGCCATTGAAAAACATCATGTTATTCATATACCAGAAATGTTTGAAGCTACTGACTGAATGAAAGGAGCTGGCATCTCACTCTCTTTGAATCTTCTTTATCATGCTAAGAGGAGCAGGAAAAAGCAAAAAATTTCAGAATTGCACCTTGCAATGCGGAGAAATTACTGTTTGTGCATTTACAATATTCATTGATTTTTGCCATTGAAAAACGTCCAGAAATGATTGAAGCTACTGACTGAATGAAAGGAGCTGGCATCTCACTCTCTTTGAATCTTCTTTATCATGCTAAGAGGAGCAGGAAAAAGCAAAAAATTTCAGAATTGCACCTTGCAATGCGGAGAAATTACTGTTTGTGCATTTACAATATTCATTGATTTTTGCCATTGAAAAACATCATGTTATTCATATACCAGAAATGATTGAAGCTACTGACTGAATGAAAGGAGCTGGCATCTCGCTCTCTTTGAATCTTCTTTATCATGCTAAGAGGAGCAGGAAAAAGCAAAAAATTTCAGAATTGCACCTTGCAATGCGGAGAAATTACTGTTTGTGCATTTACAATATTCATTGATTTTTGCCATTGAAAAACGTCCAGAAATGATTGAAGCTACTGACTGAATGAAAGGAGCTGGCATCTCACTCTCTTTGAATCTTCTTTATCATGCTAAGAGGAGCAGGAAAAAGCAAAAAATTTCAGAATTGCACCTTGCAATGTGGAGAAATTACTGTTTGTGCATTTACAATATTCATTGATTTTTGCCATTGAAAAACATCATGTTATTCATATACCAGAAATGATTGAAGCTACTGACTGAATGAAAGGAGCTGGCATCTCACTCTCTTTGAATCTTCTTTATCATGCTAAGAGGAGCAGGAAAAAGCAAAAAATTTCAGAATTGCACCTTGCAATGCGGAGAAATTACTGTTTGTGCATTTACAATATTCATTGATTTTTGCCATTGAAAAACGTCCAGAAATGATTGAAGCTACTGACTGAATGAAAGGAGCTGGCATCTCACTCTCTTTGAATCTTCTTTATCATGCTAAGAGGAGCAGGAAAAAGCAAAAAATTTCAGAATTGCACCTTGCAATGCGGAGAAATTACTGTTTGTGCTTTTACAATATTCATTGATTTTTGCCATTGAAAAACATCATGTTATTCATATACCAGAAATGTTTGAAGCTACTGACTGAATGAAAGGAGCTGGCATCTCACTCTCTTTGAATCTTCTTTATCATGCTAAGAGGAGCAGGAAAAAGCAAAAAATTTCAGAATTGCACCTTGCAATGCGGAGAAATTACTGTTTGTGCATTTACAATATTCATTGATTTTTGCCATTGAAAAACGTCCAGAAATGATTGAAGCTACTGACTGAATGAAAGGAGCTGGCATCTCACTCTCTTTGAATCTTCTTTATCATGCTAAGAGGAGCAGGAAAAAGCAAAAAATTTCAGAATTGCACCTTGCAATGTGGAGAAATTACTGTTTGTGCATTTACAATATTCATTGATTTTTGCCATTGAAAAACGTCCAGAAATGATTGAAGCTACTGACTGAATGAAAGGAGCTGGCATCTCACTCTCTTTGAATCTTCTTTATCATGCTAAGAGGAGCAGGAAAAAGTAAAAAATTTCAGAATTGCAACTTGCAATGCGGAGAAATTACTGTTTGTGCATTTACAATATTCATTGATTTTTGCCATTGAAAAACATCATGTTATTCATATACCAGAAATGATTGAAGCTACTGAATGAATGAAAGGAGCTGGCATCTCACTCTCTTTGAATCTTCTTTATCATGCTAAGAGGAGCAGGAAAAAGCAAAAAATTTCAGAATTGCACCTTGCAATGCGGAGAAATTACTGTTTGTGCATTTACAATATTCATTGATTTTTGCCATTGAAAAACGTCCAGAAATGATTGAAGCTACTGACTGAATGAAAGGAGCTGGCATCTCACTCTCTTTGAATCTTCTTTATCATGCTAAGAGGAGCAGGAAAAAGCAAAAAATTTCAGAATTGCACCTTGCAATGCGGAGAAATTACTGTTTGTGCATTTACAATATTCATTGATTTTTGCCATTGAAAAACGTCCAGAAATGATTGAAGCTACTGACTGAATGAAAGGAGCTGGCATCTCACTCTCTTTGAATCTTCTTTATCATGCTAAGAGGAGCAGGAAAAAGCAAAAAATTTCAGAATTGCACCTTGCAATGCGGAGAAATTACTGTTTGTGCATTTACAATATTCATTAATTTTTGCCATTGAAAAACATCATGTTATTCATATCCCAGAAATGTTTGAAGCTACTGACTGAATGAAAGAAGCTGGCATCTCACTCTCTTTGAATCTTCTTTACCATGCTAAGAGGAGCAGGAAAAAGCAAAAAATTTCAGAATTGCACCTTGCAGTGCGGAGAAATTACTGTTTGTGCATTTACAATATTCATTGATTTTTGCCATTGAAAAACGTCCAGAAATGATTGAAGCTACTGACTGAATGAAAGGAGCTGGCATCTCACTCTCTTTGAATCTTCTTTATCATGCTAAGAGGAGCAGGAAAAAGCAAAAAATTTCAGAATTGCACCTTGCAATGCGGAGAAATTACTGTTTGTGCATTTACAATATTCATTGATTTTTGCCATTGAAAAACATCATGTTATTCATATACCAGAAATGTTTGAAGCTACTGAATGAATGAAAGGAGCTGGCATCTCACTCTCTTTGAATCTTCTTTATCATGCTAAGAGGAGCAGGAAAAAGCAAAAAATTTCAGAATTGCACCTTGCAATGCGGAGAAATTACTGTTTGTGCATTTACAATATTCATTGATTTTTGCCATTGAAAAACGTCCAGAAATGATTGAAGCTACTGACTGAATGAAAGGAGCTGGCATC
Source organism: Phyllobates terribilis (assembly GCF_046119375.1). Classification (NCBI taxonomy): domain Eukaryota; kingdom Metazoa; phylum Chordata; class Amphibia; order Anura; family Dendrobatidae; genus Phyllobates; species Phyllobates terribilis. Next base: position 283,919 of record NW_027363883.1, on the reverse strand, counting down.
TCACTCTCTTTGAATCTTCTTTATCATGCTAAGAGGAGCAGGAAAAAGCAAAAAATTTCAGAATTGCACCTTGCAATGCGGAGAAATTACTGTTTGTGCATTTACAATATTCATTGATTTTTGCCATTGAAAAACGTCCAGAAATGATTGAAGCTACTGACTGAATGAAAGGAGCTGGCATCTCACTCTCTTTGAATCTTCTTTATCATGCTAAGAGGAGCAGGAAAAAGCAAAAAATTTCAGAATTGCAACTTGCAATGCGGAGAAATTACTGTTTGTGCATTTACAATATTCATTGATTTTTGCCATTGAAAAACATCATGTTATTCATATACCAGAAATGATTGAAGCTACTGACTGAATGAAAGGAGCTGGCATCTCACTCTCTTTGAATCTTCTTTATCATGCTAAGAGGAGCAGGAAAAAGCAAAAAATTTCAGAATTGCACCTTGCAATGCGGAGAAATTACTGTTTGTGCATTTACAATATTCATTGATTTTTGCCATTGAAAAACGTCCAGAAATGATTGAAGCTACTGACTGAATGAAAGGAGCTGGCATCTCACTCTCTTTGAATCTTCTTTATCATGCTAAGAGGAGCAGGAAAAAGCAAAAAATTTCAGAATTGCACCTTGCAATGCGGAGAAATTACTGTTTGTGCATTTACAATATTCATTGATTTTTGCCATTGAAAAACGTCCAGAAATGATTGAAGCTACTGACTGAATGAAAGGAGCTGGCATCTCACTCTCTTTGAATCTTCTTTATCATGCTAAGAGGAGCAGGAAAAAGCAAAAAATTTCAGAATTGCACCTTGCAATGCGGAGAAATTACTGTTTGTGCATTTACAATATTCATTAATTTTTGCCATTGAAAAACATCATGTTATTCATATCCCAGAAATGTTTGAAGCTACTGACTGAATGAAAGAAGCTGGCATCTCACTCTCTTTGAATCTTCTTTATCATGCTAAGAGGAGCAGGAAAAAGCAAAAAATTTCAGAATTGCACCTTGCAATGTGGAGAAATTACTGTTTGTGCATTTACAATATTCATTGATTTTTGCCATTGAAAAACGTCCAGAAATGATTGAAGCTACTGACTGAATGAAAGGAGCTGGCATCTCACTCTCTTTGAATCTTCTTTATCATGCTAAGAGGAGCAGGAAAAAGCAAAAAATTTCAGAATTGCACCTTGCAATGCGGAGAAATTACTGTTTGTGCATTTACAATATTCATTGATTTTTGCCATTGAAAAACATCATGTTATTCATATACCAGAAATGTTTGAAGCTACTGACTGAATGAAAGGAGCTGGCATCTCACTCTCTTTGAATCTTCTTTATCATGCTAAGAGGAGCAGGAAAAAGCAAAAAATTTCAGAATTGCACCTTGCAATGCGGAGAAATTACTGTTTGTGCATTTACAATATTCATTGATTTTTGCCATTGAAAAACGTCCAGAAATGATTGAAGCTACTGACTGAATGAAAGGAGCTGGCATCTCACTCTCTTTGAATCTTCTTTATCATGCTAAGAGGAGCAGGAAAATGCAAGAAATTTCAGAATTGCACCTTGCAATGCGGAGAAATTACTGTTTGTGCATTTACAATATTCATTGATTTTTGCCATTGAAAAACATCCAGAAATGATTGAAGCTACTGACTGAATGAAAGGAGCTGGCATCTCACTCTCTTTGAATCTTCTTTATCATGCTAAGAGGAGCAGGAAAAAGCCAAAAATTTCAGAATTGCACCTTGCAATGCGGAGAAATTACTGTTTGTGCATTTACAATATTCATTGATTTTTGCCATTGAAAAACATCATGTTATTCATATACCAGAAATGATTGAAGCTACTGACTGAATGAAAGGAGCTGGCATCTCACTCTCTTTGAATCTTCTTTATCATGCAAAGAGGAGCAGGAAAAAGAAAAAATTTCAGAATTGCACCTTGCAATGCGGAGAAATTACTGTTTGTGCATTTACAATATTCATTGATTTTTGCCATTGAAAAACGTCCAGAAATGATTGAAGCTACTGACTGAATGAAAGGAGCTGGCATCTCACTCTCTTTGAATCTTCTTTATCATGCTAAGAGGAGCAGGAAAAAGCAAAAAATTTCAGAATTGCACCTTGCAATGCGGAGAAATTACTGTTTGTGCATTTACAATATTCATTGATTTTTGCCATTGAAAAACGTCCAGAAATGATTGAAGCAACTGACTGAATGAAAGGAGCTGGCATCTCACTCTCTTTGAATCTTCTTTATCATGCTAAGAGGAGCAGGAAAAAGCAAAAAATTTCAGAATTGCACCTTGCAATGCGGAGAAATTACTGTTTGTGCATTTACAATATTCATTGATTTTTGCCATTGAAAAACGTCCAGAAATAATTGAAGCTACTGACTGAATGAAAGGAGCTGGCATCTCGCTCTCTTTGAATCTTCTTTATCATGCTAAGAGGAGCAGGAAAAAGCAAAAAATTTCAGAATTGCAACTTGCAATGCGGAGAAATTACTGTTTGTGCATTTACAATATTCATTGATTTTTGCCATTGAAAAACATCATGTTATTCATATACCAGAAATGATTGAAGCTACTGACTGAATGAAAGGAGCTGGCATCTCACTCTCTTTGAATCTTCTTTATCATGCTAAGAGGAGCAGGAAAAAGCAAAAAATTTCAGAATTGCACCTTGCAATGCGGAGAAATTACTGTTTGTGCATTTACAATATTCATTGATTTTTGCCATTGAAAAACGTCCAGAAATGATTGAAGCTACTGACTGAATGAAAGGAGCTGGCATCTCACTCTCTTTGAATCTTCTTTATCATGCTAAGAGGAGCAGGAAAAAGCAAAAAATTTCAGAATTGCACCTTGCAATGCGGAGAAATTACTGTTTGTGCTTTTACAATATTCATTGATTTTTGCCATTGAAAAACATCATGTTATTCATATACCAGAAATGTTTGAAGCTACTGACTGAATGAAAGGAGCTGGCATCTCACTCTCTTTGAATCTTCTTTATCATGCTAAGAGGAGCAGGAAAAAGCAAAAAATTTCAGAATTGCACCTTGCAATGCGGAGAAATTACTGTTTGTGCATTTACAATATTCATTGATTTTTGCCATTGAAAAATGTCCAGAAATGATTGAAGCTGCTGACTGAATGAAAGGAGCTGGCATCTCACTCTCTTTGAATCTTCTTTATCATGCTAAGAGGAGCAGGAAAAAGCAAAAAATTTCAGAATTGCACCTTGCAATGCGGAGAAATTACTGTTTGTGCATTTACAATATTCATTGATTTTTGCCATTGAAAAACATCATGTTATTCATATACCAGAAATGATTGAAGCTACTGACTGAATGAAAGGAGCTGGCATCTCACTCTCTTTGAATCTTCTTTATCATGCTAAGAGGAGCAGGAAAAAGCAAAAAATTTCAGAATTGCACCTTGCAATGCGGAGAAATTACTGTTTGTGCATTTACAATATTCATTGATTTTTGCCATTGAAAAACGTCCAGAAATGATTGAAGCTACTGACTGAATGAAAGGAGCTGGCATCTCACTCTCTTTGAATCTTCTTTATCATGCTAAGAGGAGCAGGAAAAAGCAAAAAATTTCAGAATTGCACCTTGCAATGCGGAGAAATTACTGTTTGTGCATTTACAATATTCATTGATTTTTGCCATTGAAAAACGTCCAGAAATGATTGAAGCTACTGACTGAATGAAAGGAGCTGGCATCTCACTCTCTTTGAATCTTCTTTATCATGCTAAGAGGAGCAGGAAAAAGCAAAAAATTTCAGAATTGCACCTTGCAATGCGGAGAAATTACTGTTTGTGCATTTACAATATTCATTGATTTTTGCCATTGAAAAACATCATGTTATTCATATACCAGAAATGATTGAAGCTACTGACTGAATGAAAGGAGCTGGCATCTCGCTCTCTTTGAATCTTCTTTGTCATGCTAAGAGGAGCAGGAAAAAGCAAAAAATTTCAGAATTGCACCTTGCAATGCGGAGAAATTACTGTTTGTGCATTTACAATATTCATTGATTTTTGCCATTGAAAAACGTCCAGAAATGATTGAAGCTACTGACTGAATGAAAGGAGCTGGCATCTCACTCTCTTTGAATCTTCTTTATCATGCTAAGAGGAGCAGGAAAAAGCAAAAAATTTCAGAATTGCACCTTGCAATGTGGAGAAATTACTGTTTGTGCATTTACAATATTCATTGATTTTTGCCATTGAAAAACATCATGTTATTCATATACCAGAAATGATTGAAGCTACTGACTGAATGAAAGGAGCTGGCATCTCACTCTCTTTGAATCTTCTTTATCATGCTAAGAGGAGCAGGAAAAAGCAAAAAATTTCAGAATTGCACCTTGCAATGCGGAGAAATTACTGTTTGTGCATTTACAATATTCATTGATTTTTGCCATTGAAAAACGTCCAGAAATGATTGAAGCTACTGACTGAATGAAAGGAGCTGGCATCTCACTCTCTTTGAATCTTCTTTATCATGCTAAGAGGAGCAGGAAAAAGCAAAAAATTTCAGAATTGCACCTTGCAATGCGGAGAAATTACTGTTTGTGCTTTTACAATATTCATTGATTTTTGCCATTGAAAAACATCATGTTATTCATATACCAGAAATGTTTGAAGCTACTGACTGAATGAAAGGAGCTAGCATCTCACTCTCTTTGAATCTTCTTTATCATGCTAAGAGGAGCAGGAAAAAGCAAAAAATTTCAGAATTGCACCTTGCAATGCGGAGAAATTACTGTTTGTGCATTTACAATATTCATTGATTTTTGCCATTGAAAAACGTCCAGAAATGATTGAAGCTACTGACTGAATGAATGGAGCTGGCATCTCACTCTCTTTGAATCTTCTTTATCATGCTAAGAGGAGCAGGAAAAAGCAAAAAATTTCAGAATTGCACCTTGCAATGCGGAGAAATTACTGTTTGTGCATTTACAATATTCATTGATTTTTGCCATTGAAAAACGTCCAGAAATGATTGAAGCTACTGACTGAATGAAAGGAGCTGGCATCTCACTCTCTTTGAATCTTCTTTATCATGCTAAGAGGAGCAGGAAAAAGCAAAAAATTTCAGAATTGCAACTTGCAATGCGGAGAAATTACTGTTTGTGCTTTTACAATATTCATTGATTTTTGCCATTGAAAAACATCATGTTATTCATATACCAGAAATGTTTGAAGCTACTGACTGAATGAAAGGAGCTGGCATCTCACTCTCTTTGAATCTTCTTTATCATGCTAAGAGGAGCAGGAAAAAGCAAAAAATTTCAGAATTGCACCTTGCAATGCGGAGAAATTACTGTTTGTGCATTTACAATATTCATTGATTTTTGCCATTGAAAAACGTCCAGAAATGATTGAAGCTACTGACTGAATGAATGGAGCTGGCATCTCACTCTCTTTGAATCTTCTTTATCATGCTAAGAGGAGCAGGAAAAAGCAAAAAATTTCAGAATTGCACCTTGCAATGCGGAGAAATTACTGTTTGTGCATTTACAATATTCATTGATTTTTGCCATTGAAAAACGTCCAGAAATGATTGAAGCTACTGACTGAATGAAAGGAGCTGGCATCTCACTCTCTTTGAATCTTCTTTATCATGCTAAGAGGAGCAGGAAAAAGCAAAAAATTTCAGAATTGCAACTTGCAATGCGGAGAAATTACTGTTTGTGCATTTACAATATTCATTGATTTTTGCCATTGAAAAACATCATGTTATTCATATACCAGAAATGATTGAAGCTACTGACTGAATGAAAGGAGCTGGCATCTCACTCTCTTTGAATCTTCTTTATCATGCTAAGAGGAGCAGGAAAAAGCAAAAAATTTCAGAATTGCACCTTGCAATGCGGAGAAATTACTGTTTGTGCATTTACAATATTCATTGATTTTTGCCATTGAAAAACGTCCAGAAATGATTGAAGCTACTGACTGAATGAAAGGAGCTGGCATCTCACTCTCTTTGAATCTTCTTTATCATGCTAAGAGGAGCAGGAAAAAGCAAAAAATTTCAGAATTGCACCTTGCAATGCGGAGAAATTACTGTTTGTGCTTTTACAATATTCATTGATTTTTGCCATTGAAAAACATCATGTTATTCATATACCAGAAATGTTTGAAGCTACTGACTGAATGAAAGGAGCTGGCATCTCACTCTCTTTGAATCTTCTTTATCATGCTAAGAGGAGCAGGAAAAAGCAAAAAATTTCAGAATTGCACCTTGCAATGCGGAGAAATTACTGTTTGTGCATTTACAATATTCATTGATTTTTGCCATTGAAAAACGTCCAGAAATGATTGAAGCTACTGACTGAATGAAAGGAGCTGGCATCTCGCTCTCTTTGAATCTTCTTTGTCATGCTAAGAGGAGCAGGAAAAAGCAAAAAATTTCAGAATTGCACCTTGCAATGCGGAGAAATTACTGTTTGTGCATTTACAATATTCATTGATTTTTGCCATTGAAAAACGTCCAGAAATGATTGAAGCTACTGACTGAATGAAAGGAGCTGGCATCTCACTCTCTTTGAATCTTCTTTATCATGCTAAGAGGAGCAGGAAAAAGCAAAAAATTTCAGAATTGCACCTTGCAATGTGGAGAAATTACTGTTTGTGCATTTACAATATTCATTGATTTTTGCCATTGAAAAACATCATGTTATTCATATACCAGAAATGATTGAAGCTACTGACTGAATGAAAGGAGCTGGCATCTCACTCTCTTTGAATCTTCTTTATCATGCTAAGAGGAGCAGGAAAAAGCAAAAAATTTCAGAATTGCACCTTGCAATGCGGAGAAATTACTGTTTGTGCATTTACAATATTCATTGATTTTTGCCATTGAAAAACGTCCAGAAATGATTGAAGCTACTGACTGAATGAAAGGAGCTGGCATCTCACTCTCTTTGAATCTTCTTTATCATGCTAAGAGGAGCAGGAAAAAGCAAAAAATTTCAGAATTGCACCTTGCAATGCGGAGAAATTACTGTTTGTGCTTTTACAATATTCATTGATTTTTGCCATTGAAAAACATCATGTTATTCATATACCAGAAATGTTTGAAGCTACTGACTGAATGAAAGGAGCTGGCATCTCACTCTCTTTGAATCTTCTTTATCATGCTAAGAGGAGCAGGAAAAAGCAAAAAATTTCAGAATTGCACCTTGCAATGCGGAGAAATTACTGTTTGTGCATTTACAATATTCATTGATTTTTGCCATTGAAAAACGTCCAGAAATGATTGAAGCTACTGACTGAATGAATGGAGCTGGCATCTCACTCTCTTTGAATCTTCTTTATCATGCTAAGAGGAGCAGGAAAAAGCAAAAAATTTCAGAATTGCACCTTGCAATGCGGAGAAATTACTGTTTGTGCATTTACAATATTCATTGATTTTTGCCATTGAAAAACGTCCAGAAATGATTGAAGCTACTGACTGAATGAAAGGAGCTGGCATCTCACTCTCTTTGAATCTTCTTTATCATGCTAAGAGGAGCAGGAAAAAGCAAAAAATTTCAGAATTGCAACTTGCAATGCGGAGAAATTACTGTTTGTGCATTTACAATATTCATTGATTTTTGCCATTGAAAAACATCATGTTATTCATATACCAGAAATGATTGAAGCTACTGACTGAATGAAAGGAGCTGGCATCTCACTCTCTTTGAATCTTCTTTATCATGCTAAGAGGAGCAGGAAAAAGCAAAAAATTTCAGAATTGCACCTTGCAATGCGGAGAAATTACTGTTTGTGCATTTACAATATTCATTGATTTTTGCCATTGAAAAACGTCCAGAAATGATTGAAGCTACTGACTGAATGAAAGGAGCTGGCATCTCACTCTCTTTGAATCTTCTTTATCATGCTAAGAGGAGCAGGAAAAAGCAAAAAATTTCAGAATTGCACCTTGCAATGCGGAGAAATTACTGTTTGTGCTTTTACAATATTCATTGATTTTTGCCATTGAAAAACATCATGTTATTCACATACCAGAAATGTTTGAAGCTACTGACTGAATGAAAGGAGCTGGCATCTCACTCTCTTTGAATCTTCTTTATCATGCTAAGAGGAGCAGGAAAAAGCAAAAAATTTCAGAATTGCACCTTGCAATGCGGAGAAATTACTGTTTGTGCATTTACAATATTCATTGATTTTTGCCATTGAAAAACGTCCAGAAATGATTGAAGCTACTGACTGAATGAAAGGAGCTGGCATCTCACTCTCTTTGAATCTTCTTTATCATGCTAAGAGGAGCAGGAAAAAGCAAAAAATTTCAGAATTGCACCTTGCAATGCGGAGAAATTACTGTTTGTGCATTTACAATATTCATTGATTTTTGCCATTGAAAAACGTCCAGAAATGATTGAAGCTACTGACTGAATGAAAGGAGCTGGCATCTCACTCTCTTTGAATCTTCTTTATCATGCTAAGAGGAGCAGGAAAAAGCAAAAAATTTCAGAATTGCACCTTGCAATGCGGAGAAATTACTGTTTGTGCTTTTACAATATTCATTGATTTTTGCCATTGAAAAACATCATGTTATTCATATACCAGAAATGTTTGAAGCTACTGACTGAATGAAAGGAGCTGGCATCTCACTCTCTTTGAATCTTCTTTATCATGCTAAGAGGAGCAGGAAAAAGCAAAAAATTTCAGAATTGCACCTTGCAATGCGGAGAAATTACTGTGTGTGCATTTACAATATTCATTGATTTTTGCCATTGAAAAACGTCCAGAAATGATTGAAGCTACTGACTGAATGAAAGGAGCTGGCATCTCACTCTCTTTGAATCTTCTTTATCATGCTAAGAGGAGCAGGAAAAAGCAAAAAATTTCAGAATTGCACCTTGCAATGCGGAGAAATTACTGTTTGTGCATTTACAATATTCATTGATTTTTGCCATTGAAAAACGTCCAGAAATGATTGAAGCTACTGACTGAATGAAAGGAGCTGGCATCTCACTCTCTTTGAATCTTCTTTATCATGCTAAGAGGAGCAGGAAAAAGCAAAAAATTTCAGAATTGCAACTTGCAATGCGGAGAAATTACTGTTTGTGCATTTACAATATTCATTGATTTTTGCCATTGAAAAACATCATGTTATTCATATACCAGAAATGATTGAAGCTACTGACTGAATGAAAGGAGCTGGCATCTCACTCTCTTTGAATCTTCTTTATCATGCTAAGAGGAGCAGGAAAAAGCAAAAAATTTCAGAATTGCACCTTGCAATGCGGAGAAATTACTGTTTGTGCATTTACAATATTCATTGATTTTTGCCATTGAAAAACGTCCAGAAATGATTGAAGCTACTGACTGAATGAAAGGAGCTGGCATCTCACTCTCTTTGAATCTTCTTTATCATGCTAAGAGGAGCAGGAAAAAGCAAAAAATTTCAGAATTGCACCTTGCAATGCGGAGAAATTACTGTTTGTGCTTTTACAATATTCATTGATTTTTGCCATTGAAAAACATCATGTTATTCATATACCAGAAATGTTTGAAGCTACTGACTGAATGAAAGGAGCTGGCATCTCACTCTCTTTGAATCTTCTTTATCATGCTAAGAGGAGCAGGAAAAAGCAAAAAATTTCAGAATTGCACCTTGCAATGCGGAGAAATTACTGTTTGTGCATTTACAATATTCATTGATTTTTGCCATTGAAAAACGTCCAGAAATGATTGAAGCTACTGACTGAATGAAAGGAGCTGGCATCTCACTCTCTTTGAATCTTCTTTATCATGCTAAGAGGAGCAGGAAAAAGCAAAAAATTTCAGAATTGCACCTTGCAATGCGGAGAAATTACTGTTTGTGCATTTACAATATTCATTGATTTTTGCCATTGAAAAACGTCCAGATTTGATTGAAGCTACTGACTGAATGAAAGGAGCTGGCATCTCACTCTCTTTGAATCTTCTTTATCATGCTAAGAGGAGCAGGAAAAAGCAAAAAATTTCAGAATTGCACCTTGCAATGCGGAGAAATTACTGTTTGTGCATTTACAATATTCATTGATTTTTGCCATTGAAAAACATCATGTTATTCATATACCAGAAATGATTGAAGCTACTGACTGAATGAAAGGAGCTGGCATCTTACTCTCTTTGAATCTTCTTTGTCATGCTAAGAGGAGCAGGAAAAAGCAAAAAATTTCAGAATTGCACCTTGCAATGCGGAGAAATTACTGTTTGTGCATTTACAATATTCATTGATTTTTGCCATTGAAAAACGTCCAGAAATGATTGAAGCTACTGACTGAATGAAAGGAGCTGGCATCTCACTCTCTTTGAATCTTCTTTATCATGCTAAGAGGAGCAGGAAAAAGCAAAAAATTTCAGAATTGCACCTTGCAATGCGGAGAAATTACTGTTTGTGCATTTACAATATTCATTGATTTTTGCCATTGAAAAACGTCCAGAAATGATTGAAGCTACTGACTGAATGAAAGGAGCTGGCATCTCACTCTCTTTGAATCTTCTTTATCATGCTAAGAGGAGCAGGAAAAAGCAAAAAATTTCAGAATTGCACCTTGCAATGCGGAGAAATTACTGTTTGTGCATTTACAATATTCATTGATTTTTGCCATTGAAAAACATCATGTTATTCATATACCAGAAATGTTTGAAGCTACTGACTGAATGAAAGGAGCTGGCATCTCACTCTCTTTGAATCTTCTTTATCATGCTAAGAGGAGCAGGAAAAAGCAAAAAATTTCAGAATTGCACCTTGCAATGCGGAGAAATTACTGTTTGTGCATTTACAATATTCATTGATTTTTGCCATTGAAAAACGTCCAGAAATGATTGAAGCTACTGACTGAATGAAAGGAGCTGGCATCTCACTCTCTTTGAATCTTCTTTATCATGCTAAGAGGAGCAGGAAAAAGCAAAAAATTTCAGAATTGCACCTTGCAATGCGGAGAAATTACTGTTTGTGCATTTACAATATTCATTGATTTTTGCCATTGAAAAACGTCCAGAAATGATTGAAGCTACTGACTGAATGAAAGGAGCTGGCATCTCACTCTCTTTGAATCTTCTTTATCATGCTAAGAGGAGCAGGAAAAAGCAAAAAATTTCAGAATTGCACCTTGCAATGCGGAGAAATTACTCTTTGTGCATTTACAATATTCATTGATTTTTGCCATTGAAAAACATCATGTTATTCATATACCAGAAATGTTTGAAGCTACTGACTGAATGAAAGGAGCTGGCATCTCACTCTCTTTGAATCTTCTTTATCATGCTAAGAGGAGCAGGAAAAAGCAAAAAATTTCAGAATTGCACCTTGCAATGCGGAGAAATTACTGTTTGTGCATTTACAATATTCATTGATTTTTGCCATTGAAAAACATCATGTTATTCATATACCAGAAATGTTTGAAGCTACTGACTGAATGAAAGGAGCTGGCATCTCACTCTCTTTGAATCTTCTTTATCATGCTAAGAGGAGCAGGAAAAAGCAAAAAATTTCAGAATTGCACCTTGCAATGTGGAGAAATTTCTGTTTGTGCATTTACAATATTCATTGATTTTTACCATTGAAAAACGTCCAGAAATGATTGAAGCTACTGACTGAATGAAAGGAGCTGGCATCTCACTCTCTTTGAATCTTCTTTATCATGCTAAGAGGAGCAGGAAAAAGCAAAAAATTTCAGACTTGCACCTTGCAATGCGGAGAAATTACTGTTTGTGCATTTACAATATTCATTGATTTTTGCCATTGAAAAACATCATGTTATTCATATACCAGAAATGTTTGAAGCTACTGACTGAATGAAAGGAGCTGGCATCTCACTCTCTTTGAATCTTCTTTATCATGCTAAGAGGAGCAGGAAAAAGCAAAAAATTTCAGAATTGCACCTTGCAATGCGGAGAAATTACTGTTTGTGCATTTACAATATTCATTGATTTTTGCCATTGAAAAACGTCCAGAAATGATTGAAGCTACTGACTGAATGAAAGGAGCTGGCATCTCACTCTCTTTGAATCTTCTTTATCATGCTAAGAGGAGCAGGAAAAAGCAAAAAATTTCAGAATTGCACCTTGCAATGCGGAGAAATTACTGTTTGTGCATTTACAATATTCATTGATTTTTGCCATTGAAAAACGTCCAGAAATGATTGAAGCTACTGACTGAATGAAAGGAGCTGGCATCTCACTCTCTTTGAATCTTCTTTATCATGCTAAGAGGAGCAGGAAAAATCAAAAAATTTCAGAATTGCACCTTGCAATGCGGAGAAATTACTGTTTGTGCATTTACAATATTCAATGATTTTTGCCATTGAAAAACATGTTATTCATATACCAGAAATGTTTGAAGCTACTGACTGAATGAAAGGAGCTGGCACCTCACTCTCTTTGAATCTTCTTTATCATGCTAAGAGGAGCGGGAAAAAGCAAAAAATTTCAGAATTGCACCTTGCAATGCGGAGAAATTACTGTTTGTGCATTTACAATATTCATTGATTTTTGCCATTGAAAAACATCCAGAAATGATTGAAGGTACTGACTGAATGAAAGGAGCTGGCATCTCACTCTCTTTGAATCTTCTTTATCATGCTAAGAGGAGCAGGAAAAAGCAAAAAATTTCAGAATTGCACCTTGCAATGCGGAGAAATTACTGTTTGTGCATTTACAATATTCATTGATTTTTGCCATTGAAAAACGTCCAGAAATGATTGAAGCTACTGACTGAATGAAAGGAGCTGGCATCTCACTCTCTTTGAATCTTCTTTATCATGCTAAGAGGAGCAGGAAAAAGCAAAAAATTTCAGAATTGCACCTTGCAATGCGGAGAAATTACAGTTTGTGCATTTACAATATTCATTGATTTTTGCCATTGAAAAACATCCAGAAATGATTGAAGCTACTGACTGAATGAAAGGAGCTGGCATCTCACTCTCTTTGAATCTTCTTTATCATGCTAAGAGGAGCAGGAAAAAGCAAAAAATTTCAGAATTGCACCTTGCAATGCGGAGAAATTACTGTTTGTGCATTTACAATATTCATTGATTTTTGCCATTGAAAAACGTCCAGAAATGATTGAAGCTACTGACTGAATGAAAGGAGCTGGCATCTCACTCTCTTTGAATCTTCTTTATCATGCTAAGAGGAGCAGGAAAAAGCAAAAAATTTCAGAATTGCACCTTGCAATGCGGAGAAATTACTGTTTGTGCATTTACAATATTCATTGATTTTTGCCATTGAAAAACATCATGTTATTCATATACCAGAAATGATAGAAGCTACTGACTGAATGAAAGGAGCTGGCATCTTACTCTCTTTGAATCTTCTTTGTCATGCTAAGAGGAGCAGGAAAAAGCAAAAAATTTCAGAATTGCACCTTGCAATGCGGAGAAATTACTGTTTGTGCATTTACAATATTCATTGATTTTTGCCATTGAAAAACGTCCAGAAATGATTGAAGCTACTGACTGAATGAAAGGAGCTGGCATCTCACTCTCTTTGAATCTTCTTTATCATGCTAAGTGGAGCAGGAAAAAGCAAAAAATTTCAGAATTGCACCTTGCAATGCGGAGAAATTACTGTTTGTGCATTTACAATATTCATTGATTTTTGCCATTGAAAAACATCATGTTATTCATATACCAGAAATGTTTGAAGCTACTGACTGAATGAAAGGAGCTGGCATCTCACTCTCTTTGAATCTTCTTTATCATGCTAAGAGGAGCAGGAAAAAGCAAAAAATTTCAGAATTGCACCTTGCAATGTGGAGAAATTACTGTTTGTGCATTTACAATATTCATTGATTTTTACCATTGAAAAACGTCCAGAAATGATTGAAGCTACTGACTGAATGAAAGTAGCTGGCATCTCACTCTCTTTGAATCTTCTTTATCATGCTAAGAGGAGCAGGAAAAAGCAAAAAATTTCAGAATTGCACCTTGCAATCCAGAGAAATTACTGTTTGTGCATTTACAATATTCATTGATTTTTGCCATTGAAAAACATCATGTTATTCATATACCAGAAATGTTTGAAGCTACTGACTGAATGAAAGGAGCTGGCATCTCACTCTCTTTGAATCTTCTTTATCATGCTAAGAGGAGCAGGAAAAAGCAAAAAATTTCAGAATTGCACCTTGCAATGTGGAGAAATTACTGTTTGTGCATTTACAATATTCATTGATTTTTACCATTGAAAAACGTCCAGAAATGATTGAAGCTACTGACTGAATGAAAGTAGCTGGCATCTCACTCTCTTTGAATCTTCTTTATCATGCTAAGAGGAGCAGGAAAAAGCAAAAAATTTCAGACTTGCACCTTGCAATGCGGAGAAATTACTGTTTGTGCATTTACAATATTCATTGATTTTTGCCATTGAAAAACATCATGTTATTCATATACCAGAAATGTTTGAAGCTACTGACTGAATGAAAGGAGCTGGCATCTCACTCTCTTTGAATCTTCTTTATCATGCTAAGAGGAGCAGGAAAAAGCAAAAAATTTCAGAATTGCACCTTGCAATGCGGAGAAATTACTGTTTGTGCATTTACAATATTCATTGATTTTTGCCATTGAAAAACGTCCAGAAATGATTGAAGCTACTGACTGAATGAAAGGAGCTGGCATCTCACTCTCTTTGAATCTTGTTTATCATGCTAAGAGGAGCAGGAAAAAGCAAAAAATTTCAGAATTGCACCTTGCAATGCGGAGAAATTACTGTTTGTGCATTTACAATATTCATTGATTTTTGCCATTGAAAAACGTCCAGAAATGATTGAAGCTACTGACTGAATGAAAGGAGCTGGCATCTCACTCTCTTTGAATCTTCTTTATCATGCTAAGAGGAGCAGGAAAAAGCAAAAAATTTCAGAATTGCACCTTGCAATGCGGAGAAATTACTGTTTGTGCATTTACAATATTCATTGATTTTTGCCATTGAAAAACATCATGTTATTCATATACCAGAAATGATTGAAGCTACTGACTGAATGAAAGGAGCTGGCATCTCACTCTCTTTGAATCTTCTTTATCATGCTAAGAGGAGCAGGAAAAAGCAAAAAATTTCAGAATTGCACCTTGCAATGCGGAGAAATTACTGTTTGTGCATTTACAATATTCATTGATTTTTGCCATTGAAAAACGTCCAGAAATGTTTGAAGCTCCTGACTGAATGAAAGGAGCTGGCATCTCACTCTCTTTGAATCTTCTTTATCATGCTAGGATTAGCAGGAAAAAGCAAAAAATTTCAGAATTGCACCTTGCAATGTGGAGATATTACTGTTTGTGCATTTACAATATTTATTGATTTTTGCCATTGAAAAACGTCCAGAAATGTTTGAAGCTACTGACTGAATGAAAGGAGCTGGCATCTCACTCTCTTTGAATCTTCTTTATCATGCTAGGAGTAGCAGGAAAAAGCAAAAAATTTCAGAATTGCACCTTGCAATGTGGAGATATTACTGTTTGTGCATTTACAATATTCATTGATTTTTGCCATTGAAAAACGTCAAGAAATGTTTGAAGCTACTGACTGAATGAAAGGAGCTGGCATCTCACTCTCTTTGAATCTTCTTTATCATGCTAGGATTAGCAGGAAAAAGCAAAAAATTTCAGAATTGCACCTTGCAATGCGGAGAAATTACTGTTTGTGCATTTACAATATTCATTGATTTTTGCCATTGAAAAACGTCCAGAAATGTTTGAAGCTCCTGACTGAATGAAAGGAGCTGGCATCTCACTCTCTTTGAATCTTCTTTATCATGCTAGGATTAGCAGGAAAAAGCAAAAAATTTCAGAATTGCACCTTGCAATGTGGAGATATTACTGTTTGTGCATTTACAATATTCATTGATTTTTGCCATTGAAAAACGTCCAGAAATGTTTGAAGCTACTGACTGAATGAAAGGAGCTGGCATCTCACTCTCTTTGAATCTTCTTTATCATGCTAGGAGTAGCAGGAAAAAGCAAAAAATTTCAGAATTGCACCTTGCAATGTGGAGATATTACTGTTTGTGCATTTACAATATTCATTGATTTTTGCCATTGAAAAACGTCCAGAAATGATTGAAGCTACTGACTGAATGAAAGGAGCTGGCATCTCACTCTCTTTGAATCTTCTTTATCATGCTAAGAGGAGCAGGAAAAAGCAAAAAATTTCAGAATTGCACCTTGCAATGCGGAGAAATTACTGTTTGTGCATTTACAATATTCATTGATTTTTGCCATTGAAAAACATCATGTTATTCATATACCAGAAATGTTTGAAGCTACTGACTGAATGAAAGGAGCTGGCATCTCACTCTCTTTGAATCTTCTTTATCATGCTAAGAGGAGCAGGAAAAAGCAAAAAATTTCAGAATTGCACCTTGCAATGCGGAGAAATTACTGTTTGTGCATTTACAATATTCATTGATTTTTGCCATTGAAAAACGTCCAGAAATGATTGAAGCTACTGACTGAATGAAAGGAGCTGGCATCTCACTCTCTTTGAATCTTCTTTATCATGCTAAGAGGAGCAGGAAAAAGCAAAAAATTTCAGAATTGCACCTTGCAATGCGGAGAAATTACTGTTTGTGCATTTACAATATTCATTGATTTTTGCCATTGAAAAATGTCCAGAAATGATTGAAGCTACTGACTGAATGAAAGGAGCTGGCATCTCACTCTCTTTGAATCTTCTTTATCATGCTAAGAGGAGCAGGAAAAAGCAAAAAATTTCAGAATTGCACCTTGCAATGCGGAGAAATTACTCTTTGTGCATTTACAATATTCATTGATTTTTGCCATTGAAAAACATCATGTTATTCATATACCAGAAATGTTTGAAGCTACTGACTGAATGAAAGGAGCTGGCATCTCACTCTCTTTGAATCTTCTTTATCATGCTAAGAGGAGCAGGAAAAAGCAAAAAATTTCAGAATTGCACCTTGCAATGCGGAGAAATTACTGTTTGTGCATTTACAATATTCATTGATTTTTGCCATTGAAAAACATCATGTTATTCATATACCAGAAATGTTTGAAGCTACTGACTGAATGAAAGGAGCTGGCATCTCACTCTCTTTGAATCTTCTTTATCATGCTAAGAGGAGCAGGAAAAAGCAAAAAATTTCAGAATTGCACCTTGCAATGTGGAGAAATTTCTGTTTGTGCATTTACAATATTCATTGATTTTTACCATTGAAAAACGTCCAGAAATGATTGAAGCTACTGACTGAATGAAAGGAGCTGGCATCTCACTCTCTTTGAATCTTCTTTATCATGCTAAGAGGAGCAGGAAAAAGCAAAAAATTTCAGACTTGCACCTTGCAATGCGGAGAAATTACTGTTTGTGCATTTACAATATTCATTGATTTTTGCCATTGAAAAACATCATGTTATTCATATACCAGAAATGTTTGAAGCTACTGACTGAATGAAAGGAGCTGGCATCTCACTCTCTTTGAATCTTCTTTATCATGCTAAGAGGAGCAGGAAAAAGCAAAAAATTTCAGAATTGCACCTTGCAATGCGGAGAAATTACTGTTTGTGCATTTACAATATTCATTGATTTTTGCCATTGAAAAACGTCCAGAAATGATTGAAGCTACTGACTGAATGAAAGGAGCTGGCATCTCACTCTCTTTGAATCTTCTTTATCATGCTAAGAGGAGCAGGAAAAAGCAAAAAATTTCAGAATTGCACCTTGCAATGCGGAGAAATTACTGTTTGTGCATTTACAATATTCATTGATTTTTGCCATTGAAAAACGTCCAGAAATGATTGAAGCTACTGACTGAATGAAAGGAGCTGGCATCTCACTCTCTTTGAATCTTCTTTATCATGCTAAGAGGAGCAGGAAAAATCAAAAAATTTCAGAATTGCACCTTGCAATGCGGAGAAATTACTGTTTGTGCATTTACAATATTCAATGATTTTTGCCATTGAAAAACATGTTATTCATATACCAGAAATGTTTGAAGCTACTGACTGAATGAAAGGAGCTGGCACCTCACTCTCTTTGAATCTTCTTTATCATGCTAAGAGGAGCGGGAAAAAGCAAAAAATTTCAGAATTGCACCTTGCAATGCGGAGAAATTACTGTTTGTGCATTTACAATATTCATTGATTTTTGCCATTGAAAAACATCCAGAAATGATTGAAGGTACTGACTGAATGAAAGGAGCTGGCATCTCACTCTCTTTGAATCTTCTTTATCATGCTAAGAGGAGCAGGAAAAAGCAAAAAATTTCAGAATTGCACCTTGCAATGCGGAGAAATTACTGTTTGTGCATTTACAATATTCATTGATTTTTGCCATTGAAAAACGTCCAGAAATGATTGAAGCTACTGACTGAATGAAAGGAGCTGGCATCTCACTCTCTTTGAATCTTCTTTATCATGCTAAGAGGAGCAGGAAAAAGCAAAAAATTTCAGAATTGCACCTTGCAATGCGGAGAAATTACAGTTTGTGCATTTACAATATTCATTGATTTTTGCCATTGAAAAACATCCAGAAATGATTGAAGCTACTGACTGAATGAAAGGAGCTGGCATCTCACTCTCTTTGAATCTTCTTTATCATGCTAAGAGGAGCAGGAAAAAGCAAAAAATTTCAGAATTGCACCTTGCAATGCGGAGAAATTACTGTTTGTGCATTTACAATATTCATTGATTTTTGCCATTGAAAAACGTCCAGAAATGATTGAAGCTACTGACTGAATGAAAGGAGCTGGCATCTCACTCTCTTTGAATCTTCTTTATCATGCTAAGAGGAGCAGGAAAAAGCAAAAAATTTCAGAATTGCACCTTGCAATGCGGAGAAATTACTGTTTGTGCATTTACAATATTCATTGATTTTTGCCATTGAAAAACATCATGTTATTCATATACCAGAAATGATAGAAGCTACTGACTGAATGAAAGGAGCTGGCATCTTACTCTCTTTGAATCTTCTTTGTCATGCTAAGAGGAGCAGGAAAAAGCAAAAAATTTCAGAATTGCACCTTGCAATGCGGAGAAATTACTGTTTGTGCATTTACAATATTCATTGATTTTTGCCATTGAAAAACGTCCAGAAATGATTGAAGCTACTGACTGAATGAAAGGAGCTGGCATCTCACTCTCTTTGAATCTTCTTTATCATGCTAAGTGGAGCAGGAAAAAGCAAAAAATTTCAGAATTGCACCTTGCAATGCGGAGAAATTACTGTTTGTGCATTTACAATATTCATTGATTTTTGCCATTGAAAAACATCATGTTATTCATATACCAGAAATGTTTGAAGCTACTGACTGAATGAAAGGAGCTGGCATCTCACTCTCTTTGAATCTTCTTTATCATGCTAAGAGGAGCAGGAAAAAGCAAAAAATTTCAGAATTGCACCTTGCAATGTGGAGAAATTACTGTATGTGCATTTACAATATTCATTGATTTTTACCATTGAAAAACGTCCAGAAATGATTGAAGCTACTGACTGAATGAAAGTAGCTGGCATCTCACTCTCTTTGAATCTTCTTTATCATGCTAAGAGGAGCAGGAAAAAGCAAAAAATTTCAGAATTGCACCTTGCAATCCAGAGAAATTACTGTTTGTGCATTTACAATATTCATTGATTTTTGCCATTGAAAAACATCATGTTATTCATATACCAGAAATGTTTGAAGCTACTGACTGAATGAAAGGAGCTGGCATCTCACTCTCTTTGAATCTTCTTTATCATGCTAAGAGGAGCAGGAAAAAGCAAAAAATTTCAGAATTGCACCTTGCAATGTGGAGAAATTACTGTTTGTGCATTTACAATATTCATTGATTTTTACCATTGAAAAACGTCCAGAAATGATTGAAGCTACTGACTGAATGAAAGTAGCTGGCATCTCACTCTCTTTGAATCTTCTTTATCATGCTAAGAGGAGCAGGAAAAAGCAAAAAATTTCAGACTTGCACCTTGCAATGCGGAGAAATTACTGTTTGTGCATTTACAATATTCATTGATTTTTGCCATTGAAAAACATCATGTTATTCATATACCAGAAATGTTTGAAGCTACTGACTGAATGAAAGGAGCTGGCATCTCACTCTCTTTGAATCTTCTTTATCATGCTAAGAGGAGCAGGAAAAAGCAAAAAATTTCAGAATTGCACCTTGCAATGCGGAGAAATTACTGTTTGTGCATTTACAATATTCATTGATTTTTGCCATTGAAAAACGTCCAGAAATGATTGAAGCTACTGACTGAATGAAAGGAGCTGGCATCTCACTCTCTTTGAATCTTGTTTATCATGCTAAGAGGAGCAGGAAAAAGCAAAAAATTTCAGAATTGCACCTTGCAATGCGGAGAAATTACTGTTTGTGCATTTACAATATTCATTGATTTTTGCCATTGAAAAACGTCCAGAAATGATTGAAGCTACTGACTGAATGAAAGGAGCTGGCATCTCACTCTCTTTGAATCTTCTTTATCATGCTAAGAGGAGCAGGAAAAAGCAAAAAATTTCAGAATTGCACCTTGCAATGCGGAGAAATTACTGTTTGTGCATTTACAATATTCATTGATTTTTGCCATTGAAAAACATCATGTTATTCATATACCAGAAATGATTGAAGCTACTGACTGAATGAAAGGAGCTGGCATCTCACTCTCTTTGAATCTTCTTTATCATGCTAAGAGGAGCAGGAAAAAGCAAAAAATTTCAGAATTGCACCTTGCAATGCGGAGAAATTACTGTTTGTGCATTTACAATATTCATTGATTTTTGCCATTGAAAAACGTCCAGAAATGTTTGAAGCTCCTGACTGAATGAAAGGAGCTGGCATCTCACTCTCTTTGAATCTTCTTTATCATGCTAGGATTAGCAGGAAAAAGCAAAAAATTTCAGAATTGCACCTTGCAATGTGGAGATATTACTGTTTGTGCATTTACAATATTCATTGATTTTTGCCATTGAAAAACGTCCAGAAATGTTTGAAGCTACTGACTGAATGAAAGGAGCTGGCATCTCACTCTCTTTGAATCTTCTTTATCATGCTAGGAGTAGCAGGAAAAAGCAAAAAATTTCAGAATTGCACCTTGCAATGTGGAGATATTACTGTTTGTGCATTTACAATATTCATTGATTTTTGCCATTGAAAAACGTCAAGAAATGTTTGAAGCTACTGACTGAATGAAAGGAGCTGGCATCTCACTCTCTTTGAATCTTCTTTATCATGCTAGGATTAGCAGGAAAAAGCAAAAAATTTCAGAATTGCACCTTGCAATGTGGAGATATTACTGTTCGTGCATTTACAATATTCATTGATTTTTGCCATTGAAAAACATCATGTTATTCATATACCAGAAATGTTTGAAGCTACTGACTGAATGAAAGGAGCGGACATCTCACTCTCTTTGAATCTTCTTTATCATGCTAGGATTAGCAGGAAAAAGCAAAAAATTTCAGAATTGCACCTTGCAATGTGGAGATATTACTGTTTGTGCATTTACAATATTCATTGATTTTTGCCATTGAAAAACGTCCAGAAATGTTTGAAGCTACTGACTGAATGAAAGGAGCTGGCATCTCACTCTATTTGAATCTTCTTTATCATCCTAGGACTAGCAGGAAAAAGCAAAAAATTTCAGCATTGCACCTTGCAATGTGGAGATATTACTGTTTGTGCATTTACAATATTCATTGATTTTTGCCATTGAAAAACATCCAGAAATGTTTATACCAGAAATGTTTGAAGCTACTGACTGAATGAAAGGAGCTGGCATCTCACTCTCTTTGAATCTTCTTTATCATGCTAAGAGGAGCAGGAAAAAGCAAAAAATTTCAGAATTGCACTTTGCAATGCGGAGAAATTACTGTTTGTGCATTTACAATATTCATTGATTTTTGCCATTGAAAAACGTCCAGAAATGACTGAAGCTACTGACTGAATGAAAGGAGCTGGCATCTCACTCTCTTTGAATCTTCTTTATCATGCTAAGAGGAGCAGGAAAAAGCAAAAAATTTCAGAATTGCATCTTGCAATGCGGAGAAATTACTGTTTGTGCATTTACAATATTCATTGATTTTTGCCATTGAAAAACGTCCAGAAATGATTGAAGCTACTGACTGAATGAAAGGAGCTGGCATCTCACTCTCTTTGAATCTTCTTTATCATGCTAAGAGGAGCAGGAAAAAGCAAAAAATTTCAGAATTGCACCTTGCAATGCGGAGAAATTACTGTTTGTGCATTTACAATATTCATTGATTTTTGCCATTGAAAAACATCATGTTATTCATATACCAGAAATGATTGAAGCTACTGACTGAATGAAAGGAGCTGGCATCTCACTCTCTTTGAATCTTCTTTATCATGCTAAGAGGAGCAGGAAAAAGCAAAAAATTTCAGAATTGCACCTTGCAATGCGGAGAAATTACTGTTTGTGCATTTACAATATTCATTGATTTTTGCCATTGAAAAACATCCAGAAATGATTGAACCTACTGACTGAATGAAAGGAGCTGGCATCTCACTCTCTTTGAATCTTCTTTATCATGCTAAGAGGAGCAGGAAAAAGCAAAAAATTTCAGAATTGCACCTTGCAATGCGGAGAAATTACTGTTTGTGCATTTACAATATTCATTGATTTTTGCCATTGAAAAACGTCCAGAAATGATTGAAGCTACTGACTGAATGAAAGGAGCTGGCATCTCACTCTCTTTGAATCTTCTTTATCATGCTAGGTTTAGCAGGAAAAAGCAAAAAATTTCAGAATTGCACCTTGCAATGTGGAGATATTACTGTTTGTGCATTTACAATATTCATTGAATTTTGCCATTGAAAAACGTCCAGAAATGTTTGAAGCTACTGACTGAATGAAAGGAGCTGGCATCTCACTCTATTTGAATCTTGTTTATCATGCTAGGATTAGCAGGAAAAAGCAAAAAATTTCAGAATTGCACCTTGCAATGTGGAGATATTACTGTTTGTGCATTTACAATATTCATTGATTTTTGCCATTGAAAAACGTCCAGAAATGTTTATACCAGAAATGTTTGAAGCTACTGACTGAATGAAAGGAGCTGGCATCTCACTCTCTTTGAATCTTCTTTATCATGCTAAGAGGAGCAGGAAAAAGCAAAAAATTTCAGAATTGCACCTTGCAATGCGGAGAAATTACTTTTTGTGCATTTACAATATTCATTGATTTTTGCCATTGAAAAACGTCCAGAAATGACTGAAGCTACTGACTGAATGAAAGGAGCTGGCATCTCACTCTCTTTGAATCTTCTTTACCATGCTAAGAGGAGCAGGAAAAAGCAAAAAAATTCAGAATTGCACCTTGCAATGCGGAGAAATTACTGTTTGTGCATTTACAATATTCATTGATTTTTGCCATTGAAAAACGTCCAGAAATGATTGAAGCTACTGACTGAATGAAAGGAGCTGGCATCTCACTCTCTTTGAATCTTCTTTATCATGCTAGGAGTAGCAGGAAAAAGCAAAAAATTTCAGAATTGCACCTTGCAATGTGGAGATATTACTGTTTGTGCGTTTACAATATTCATTGATTTTTGCCATTGAAAAACGTCCAGAAATGTTTGAAGCTACTGACTGAATGAAAGGAGCTGGCATCTCACTCTCTTTGAATCTTCTTTATCATGCTAGGATTAGCAGGAAAAAGCAAAAAATTTCAGAATTGCACCTTGCAATGTGGAGATATTACTGTTTGTGCATTTACAATATTCATTGATTTTTGCCATTGAAAAACATCATGTTATTCATATACCAGAAATGTTTGAAGCTACTGACTGAATGAAAGGAGCTAACATCTCACTCTCTTTGAATCTTCTTTATCATGCTAGGATTAGCAGGAAAAAGCAAAAAATTTCAGAATTGCACCTTGCAATGTGGAGATATTACTGTTTGTGCATTTACAATATTCATTGATTTTTGCCAATGAAAAACGTCCAGAAATGTTTGAAGCTACTGACTGAATGAAAGGAGCTGGCATCTCACTCTATTTGAATCTTCTTTATCATGCTAGGATTAGCAGGAAAAAGCAAAAAATTTCAGCATTGCACCTTGCAATGTGGAGATATTACTGTTTGTGCATTTACAATATTCATTGATTTTTGCCATTGAAAAACGTCCAGAAATGTTTATACCAGAAATGTTTGAAGCTACTGACTGAAAGAAAGGAGCTGGCATCTCACTCTCTTTGAATCTTCTTTATCATGCTAAGAGGAGCAGGAAAAAGCAAAAAATTTCAGAATTGCACCTTGCAATGCGGAGAAATTACTGTTTGTGCATTTACAATATTCATTGATTTTTGCCATTGAAAAACGTCCAGAAATGACTGAAGCTACTGACTGAATGAAAGGAGCTGGCATCTCACTCTCTTTGAATCTTCTTTATCATGCTAAGAGGAGCAGGAAAAACCAAAAAATTTCAGAATTGCATCTTGCAATGCGGAGAAATTACTGTTTGTGCATTTACAATATTCATTGATTTTTGCCATTGAAAAACGTCCAGAAATGATTGAAGCTACTGACTGAATGAAAGGAGCTGGCATCTCACTCTCTTTGAATCTTCTTTATCATGCTAAGAGGAGCAGGAAAAAGCAAAAAATTTCAGAATTGCACCTTGCAATGCGGAGAAATTACTGTTTGTGCATTTACAATATTCATTGATTTTTGCCATTGAAAAACATCATGTTATTCATATACCAGAAATGATTGAAGCTACTGACTGAATGAAAGGAGCTGGCATCTCACTCTCTTTGAATCTTCTTTATCATGCTAAGAGGAGCAGGAAAAAGCAAAAAATTTCAGAATTGCACCTTGCAATGCGGAGAAATTACTGTTTGTGCATTTACAATATTCATTGATTTTTGCCATTGAAAAACGTCCAGAAATGATTGAAGCTACTGACTGAATGAAAGGAGCTGGCATCTCACTCTCTTTGAATCTTCTTTATCATGCTAAGAGGAGCAGGAAAAAGCAAAAAATTTCAGAATTGCACCTTGCAATGCGGAGAAATTACTGTTTGTGCATTTACAATATTCATTGATTTTTGCCATTGAAAAACGTCCAGAAATGATTGAAGCTACTGACTGAATGAAAGGAGCTGGCATCTCACTCTCTTTGAATCTTCTTTATCATGCTAGGATTAGCAGGAAAAAGCAAAAAATTTCAGAATTGCACCTGGCAATGTGGAGATATTACTGTTTGTGCATTTACAATATTCATTGAATTTTGCCATTGAAAAACGTCCAGAAATGTTTGAAGCTACTGACTGAATGAAAGGAGCTGGCATCTCACTCTATTTGAATCTTCTTTATCATGCTAGGATTAGCAGGAAAAAGCAAAAAATTTCAGAATTGCACCTTGCAATGCGGAGATATTACTGTTTGTGCATTTACAATATTCATTGATTTTTGCCATTGAAAAACGTCCAGAAATGTTTATACCAGAAATGTTTGAAGCTACTGACTGAATGAAAGGAGCTGGCATCTCACTCTCTTTGAATCTTCTTTATCATGCTAAGAGGAGCAGGAAAAAGCAAAAAATTTCAGAATTGCACCTTGCAATGCGGAGAAATTACTGTTTGTGCATTTACAATATTCATTGATTTTTGCCATTGAAAAACGTCCAGAAATGACTGAAGCTACTGACTGAATGAAAGGAGCTGGCATCTCACTCTCTTTGAATCTTCTTTATCATGCTAAGAGGAGCAGGAAAAAGCAAAAAATTTCAGAATTGCACCTTGCAATGCGGAGAAATTACAGTTTGTGCATTTACAATATTCATTGATTTTTGCCATTGAAAAACGTCCAGAAATGATTGAAGCTACTGACTGAATGAAAGGAGCTGGCATCTCACTCTCTTTGAATCTTCTTTATCATGCTAAGAGGAGCAGGAAAAAGCAAAAAATTTCAGAATTGCACCTTGCAATGCGGAGAAATTACTGTTTGTGCATTTACAATATTCATTGATTTTTGCCATTGAAAAACGTCCAGAAATGATTGAAGCTACTGACTGAATGAAAGGAGCTGGCATCTCACTCTCTTTGAATATTCTTTATCATGCTAAGAGGAGCAGGAAAAAGCAAAAAATTTCAGAATTGCACCTTGCAATGCGGAGAAATTACTGTTTGTGCATTTACAATATTCATTGATTTTTGCCATTGAAAAACATCATGTTATTCATATACCAGAAATGATTGAAGCTACTGACTGAATGAAAGGAGCTGGCATCTCACTCTCTTTGAATCTTCTTTATCATGCTAAGAGGAGCAGGAAAAAGCAAAAAATTTCAGAATTGCACCTTGCAATGCGGAGAAATTACTGTTTGTGCATTTACAATATTCATTGATTTTTGCCATTGAAAAACGTCCAGAAATGACTGAAGCTACTGACTGAATGAAAGGAGCTGGCATCTCACTCTCTTTGAATCTTCTTTATCATGCTAAGAGGAGCAGGAAAAAGCAAAAAATTTCAGAATTGCACCTTGCAATGCGGAGAAATTACAGTTTGTGCATTTACAATATTCATTGATTTTTGCCATTGAAAAACGTCCAGAAATGATTGAAGCTACTGACTGAATGAAAGGAGCTGGCATCTCACTCTCTTTGAATCTTCTTTATCATGCTAAGAGGAGCAGGAAAAAGCAAAAAATTTCAGAATTGCACCTTGCAATGCGGAGAAATTACTGTTTGTGCATTTACAATATTCATTGATTTTTGCCATTGAAAAACATCATGTTATTCATATACCAGAAATGATTGAAGCTACTGACTGAATGAAAGGAGCTGGCATCTCACTCTCTTTGAATCTTCTTTATCATGCTAAGAGGAGCAGGAAAAAGCAAAAAATTTCAGAATTGCACCTTGCAATGCGGAGAAATTACTTTTTGTGCATTTACAATATTCATTGATTTTTGTCATTGAAAAACGTCCAGAAATGATTGAAGCTACTGACTGAATGAAAGGAGCTGGCATCTCACTCTCTTTGAATCTTCTTTATCATGCTAAGAGGAGCAGGAAAAAGCAAAAAATTTCAGAATTGCATCTTGCAATGCGGAGAAATTACTGTTTGTGCATTTACAATATTCATTGATTTTTGCCATTGAAAAACGTCCAGAAATGATTGAAGCTACTGACTGAATGAAAGGAGCTGGCATCTCACTCTCTTTGAATCTTCTTTATCATGCTAAGAGGAGCAGGAAAAAGCAAAAAATTTCAGAATTGCACCTTGCAATGCGGAGAAATTACTGTTTGTGAATTTACAATATTCATTCATTTTTGGCTTTGAAAAACGTCCAGAAATGATTGAAGCTACTGACTGAATGAAAGGAGCTGGAATCTCACTCTCTTTGAATCTTCTTTATCATGCTAAGAGGAGCAGGAAAAAGCAAAAAATTTCAGAATTGCAACTTGCAATGCGGAGAAATTACTGTTTGTGCATTTACAATATTCATTGATTTTTGCCATTGAAAAACATCATGTTATTCATATACCAGAAATGATTGAAGCTACTGACTGAATGAAAGGAGCTGGCATCTCACTCTCTTTGAATCTTCTTTATCATGCTAAGAGGAGCAGGAAAAAGCAAAAAATTTCAGAATTGCACCTTGCAATGCGGAGAAATTACTGTTTGTGCATTTACAATATTCATTGATTTTTGCCATTGAAAAACGTCCAGAAATGATTGAAGCTACTGACTGAATGAAAGGAGCTGGCATCTCACTCTCTTTGAATCTTCTTTATCATGCTAAGAGGAGCAGGAAAAAGCAAAAAATTTCAGAATTGCACCTTGCAATGCGGAGAAATTACTGTTTGTGCATTTACAATATTCATTGATTTTTGCCATTGAAAAACGTCCAGAAATGATTGAAGCTACTGACTGAATGAAAGGAGCTGGCATCTCACTCTCTTTGAATCTTCTTTATCATGCTAAGAGGAGCAGGAAAAAGCAAAAAATTTCAGAATTGCACCTTGCAATGCGGAGAAATTACTGTTTGTGCATTTACAATATTCATTAATTTTTGCCATTGAAAAACATCATGTTATTCATATCCCAGAAATGTTTGAAGCTACTGACTGAATGAAAGAAGCTGGCATCTCACTCTCTTTGAATCTTCTTTATCATGCTAAGAGGAGCAGGAAAAAGCAAAAAATTTCAGAATTGCACCTTGCAATGCGGAGAAATTACTGTTTGTGCATTTACAATATTCATTGATTTTTGCCATTGAAAAACGTCCAGAAATGATTGAAGCTACTGACTGAATGAAAGGAGCTGGCATCTCACTCTCTTTGAATCTTGTTTACCATGCTAAGAGGAGCAGGAAAAAGCAAAAAATTTCAGAATTGCACCTTGCAATGCGGAGAAATTAATGTTTGTGCATTTACAATATTCATTGATTTTTGCCATTGAAAAACATCATGTTATTCATATACCAGAAATGTTTGAAGCTACTGACTGAATGAAAGGAGCTGGCATCTCACTCTCTTTGAATCTTCTTTATCATGCTAAGAGGAGCAGGAAAAAGCAAAAAATTTCAGAATTGCACCTTGCAATGCGGAGAAATTACTGTTTGTGCATTTACAATATTCATTGATTTTTGCCATTGAAAAACGTCCAGAAATGATTGAAGCTACTGACTGAATGAAAGGAGCTGGCATCTCATTCTCTTTGAATCTTCTTTATCATGCTAAGAGGAGCAGGAAAATGCAAGAAATTTCAGAATTGCACCTTGCAATGCGGAGAAATTACTGTTTGTGCATTTACAATATTCATTGATTTTTGCCATTGAAAAACATCCAGAAATGATTGAAGCTACTGACTGAATGAAAGGAGCTGGCATCTCACTCTCTTTGAATCTTCTTTATCATGCTAAGAGGAGCAGGAAAAAGCAAAAAATTTCAGAATTGCACCTTGCAATGCGGAGAAATTACTGTTTGTGCATTTACAATATTCATTGATTTTTGCCATTGAAAAACATCATGTTATTCATATACCAGAAATGATTGAAGCTACTGACTGAATGAAAGGAGCTGGCATCTCACTCTCTTTGAATCTTCTTTATCATGCTGAGGAGCAGGAAAAAGCAAAAAATTTCAGAATTGCACCTTGCAATGCGGAGAAATTACTGTTTGTGCATTTACAATATTCATTGATTTTTGCATTGAAAAACGTCCAGAAATGACTGAAGCTACTGACTGAATGAAAGGAGCTGGCATCTCACTCTCTTTGAATCTTCTTTATCATGCTAAGAGGAGCAGGAAAAAGCAAAAAATTTCAGAATTGCATCTTGCAATGCGGAGAAATTACTGTTTGTGCATTTACAATATTCATTGATTTTTGCCATTGAAAAACGTCCAGAAATGATTGAAGCTACTGACTGAATGAAAGGAGCTGGCATCTCACTCTCTTTGAATCTTCTTTATCATGCTAAGAGGAGCAGGAAAAAGCAAAAAATTTCAGAATTGCACCTTGCAATGCGGAGAAATTACTGTTTGTGCATTTACAATATTCATTGATTTTTGCCATTGAAAAACATCATGTTATTCATATACCAGAAATGATTGAAGCTACTGACTGAATGAAAGGAGCTGGCATCTCACTCTCTTTGAATCTTCTTTATCATGCTAAGAGGAGCAGGAAAAAGCAAAAAATTTCAGAATCGCACCTTGCAATGCGGAGAAATTACTGTTTGTGCATTTACAATATTCATTGATTTTTGCCATTGAAAAACGTCCAGAAATGATTGAAGCTACTGACTGAATGAAAGGAGCTGGCATCTCACTCTCTTTGAATCTTCTTTATCATGCTTAGAGGAGCAGGAAAAAGCAAAAAATTTCAGAATTGCACCTTGCAATGCGGAGAAATTACTGTTTGTGCATTTACAATATTCATTGATTTTTGCCATTGAAAAACGTCCAGAAATGATTGAAGCTACTGACTGAATGAAAGGAGCTGGCATCTCACTCTCTTTGAATCTTCTTTATCATGCTAGGATTAGCAGGAAAAAGCAAAAAATTTCAGAATTGCACCTGGCAATGTGGAGATATTACTGTTTGTGCATTTACAATATTCATTGAATTTTGCCATTGAAAAACGTCCAGAAATGTTTGAAGCTACTGACTGAATGAAAGGAGCTGGCATCTCACTCTATTTGAATCTTCTTTATCATGCTAGGATTAGCAGGAAAAAGCAAAAAATTTCAGAATTGCACCTTGCAATGTGGAGATATTACTGTTTGTGCATTTACAATATTCATTGATTTTTGCCATTGAAAAACGTCCAGAAATGTTTATACCAGAAATGTTTGAAGCTACTGACTGAATGAAAGGAGCTGGCATCTCACTCTCTTTGAATCTTCTTTATCATGCTAAGAGGAGCAGGAAAAAGCAAAAAATTTCAGAATTGCACCTTGCAATGCGGAGAAATTACTGTTTGTGCATTTACAATATTCATTGATTTTTGCCATTGAAAAACGTCCAGAAATGACTGAAGCTACTGACTGAATGAAAGGAGCTGGCATCTCACTCTCTTTGAATCTTCTTTATCATGCTAAGAGGAGCAGGAAAAAGCAAAAAATTTCAGAATTGCACCTTGCAATGCGGAGAAATTACTGTTTGTGCATTTACAATATTCATTGATTTTTGCCATTGAAAAACGTCCAGAAATGATTGAAGCTACTGACTGAATGAAAGGAGCTGGCATCTCACTCTCTTTGAATCTTCTTTATCATGCTAAGAGGAGCAGGAAAAAGCAAAAAATTTCAGAATTGCACCTTGCAATGCGGAGAAATTACTGTTTGTGCATTTACAATATTCATTGATTTTTGCCATTGAAAAACATCATGTTATTCATATACCAGAAATGATTGAAGCTACTGACTGAATGAAAGGAGCTGGCATCTCACTCTCTTTGAATCTTCTTTATCATGCTAAGAGGAGCAGGAAAAAGCAAAAAATTTCAGAATTGCACCTTGCAATGCGGAGAAATTACTGTTTGTGCATTTACAATATTCATTGATTTTTGCCATTGAAAAACGTCCAGAAATGATTGAAGCTACTGACTGAATGAAAGGAGCTGGCATCTCACTCTCTTTGAATCTTTTTTATCATGCTAAGAGGAGCAGGAAAAAGCAAAAAATTTCAGAATTGCATCTTGCAATGCGGAGAAATTACTGTTTGTGCATTTACAATATTCATTGATTTTTGCCATTGAAAAACGTCCAGAAATGATTGAAGCTACTGACTGAATGAAAGGAGCTGGCATCTCACTCTCTTTGAATCTTCTTTATCATGCTAAGAGGAGCAGGAAAAAGCAAAAAATTTCAGAATTGCCCCTTGCAATGCGGAGAAATTACTGTTTGTGCATTTACAATATTCATTGATTTTTGCCATTGAAAAACGTCCAGAAATGATTGAAGCTACTGACTGAATGAAAGGAGCTGGAATCTCACTCTCTTTGAATCTTCTTTATCATGCTAAGAGGAGCAGGAAAAAGCAAAAAATTTCAGAATTGCAACTTGCAATGCGGAGAAATTACTGTTTGTGCATTTACAATATTCATTGATTTTTGCCATTGAAAAACATCATGTTATTCATATACCAGAAATGATTGAAGCTACTGACTGAATAAAAGGAGCTGGCATCTCACTCTCTTTGAATCTTCTTTATCATGCTAAGAGGTGCAGGAAAAAGCAAAAAATTTCAGAATTGCACCTTGCAATGCGGAGAAATTACTGTTTGTGCATTTACAATATTCATTGATTTTTGCCATTGAAAAACGTCCAGAAATGATTGAAGCTACTGACTGAATGAAAGGAGCTGGCATCTCACTCTCTTTGAATCTTCTTTATCATGCTAAGAGGAGCAGGAAAAAGCAAAAAATTTCAGAATTGCACCTTGCAATGCGGAGAAATTACTGTTTGTGCATTTACAATATTCATTGATTTTTGCCATTGAAAAACGT
This sequence comes from Phyllobates terribilis, assembly GCF_046119375.1. NCBI lineage: Eukaryota > Metazoa > Chordata > Amphibia > Anura > Dendrobatidae > Phyllobates > Phyllobates terribilis. The sequence continues at coordinate 251,967 of NW_027363883.1, read as the reverse complement.
CCAGAAATGATTGAAGCTACTGACTGAATGAAAGGAGCTGGCATCTCACTCTCTTTGAATCTTCTTTATCATGCTAAGAGGAGCAGGAAAAAGCCAAAAATTTCAGAATTGCACCTTGCAATGCGGAGAAATTACTGTTTGTGCATTTACAATATTCATTGATTTTTGCCATTGAAAAATATCATGTTATTCATATACCAGAAATGATTGAAGCTACTGACTGAATGAAAGGAGCTGGCATCTCACTCTCTTTGAATCTTCTTTATCATGCAAAGAGGAGCAGGAAAAAGCAAAAAATTTCAGAATTGCACCTTGCAATGCGGAGAAATTACTGTTTGTGCATTTACAATATTCATTGATTTTTGCCATTGAAAAACGTCCAGAAATGATTGAAGCTACTGACTGAATGAAAGGAGCTGGCATCTCACTCTCTTTGAATCTTCTTTATCATGCTAAGAGGAGCAGGAAAAAGCAAAAAATTTCAGAATTGCACCTTGCAATGCGGAGAAATTACTGTTTGTGCATTTACAATATTCACTGATTTTTGCCATTGAAAAACGTCCAGAAATGATTGAAGCAACTGACTGAATGAAAGGAGCTGGCATCTCACTCTCTTTGAATCTTCTTTATCATGCTAAGAGGAGCAGGAAAAAGCAAAAAATTTCAGAATTGCACCTTGCAATGCGGAGAAATTACTGTTTGTGCATTTACAATATTCATTGATTTTTGCCATTGAAAAACGTCCAGAAATAATTGAAGCTACTGACTGAATGAAAGGAGCTGGCATCTCACTCTCTTTGAATCTTCTTTATCATGCTAAGAGGAGCAGGAAAAAGCAAAAAATTTCAGAATTGCAACTTGCAATGCGGAGAAATTACTGTTTGTGCATTTACAATATTCATTGATTTTTGCCATTGAAAAACATCATGTTATTCATATACCAGAAATGATTGAAGCTACTGACTGAATGAAAGGAGCTGGCATCTCACTCTCTTTGAATCTTCTTTATCATGCTAAGAGGAGCAGGAAAAAGCAAAAAATTTCAGAATTGCACCTTGCAATGCGGAGAAATTACTGTTTGTGCATTTACAATATTCATTGATTTTTGCCATTGAAAAACGTCCAGAAATGATTGAAGCTACTGACTGAATGAAAGGAGCTGGCATCTCACTCTCTTTGAATCTTCTTTATCATGCTAAGAGGAGCAGGAAAAAGCAAAAAATTTCAGAATTGCACCTTGCAATGCGGAGAAATTACTGTTTGTGCTTTTACAATATTCATTGATTTTTGCCATTGAAAAACATCATGTTATTCATATACCAGAAATGTTTGAAGCTACTGACTGAATGAAAGGAGCTGGCATCTCACTCTCTTTGAATCTTCTTTATCATGCTAAGAGGAGCAGGAAAAAGCAAAAAATTTCAGAATTGCACCTTGCAATGCGGAGAAATTACTGTTTGTGCATTTACAATATTCATTGATTTTTGCCATTGAAAAATGTCCAGAAATGATTGAAGCTGCTGACTGAATGAAAGGAGCTGGCATCTCACTCTCTTTGAATCTTCTTTATCATGCTAAGAGGAGCAGGAAAAAGCAAAAAATTTCCGAATTGCACCTTGCAATGCGGAGAAATTACTGTTTGTGCATTTACAATATTCATTGATTTTTGCCATTGAAAAACATCATGTTATTCATATACCAGAAATGATTGAAGCTACTGACTGAATGAAAGGAGCTGGCATCTCACTCTCTTTGAATCTTCTTTATCATGCTAAGAGGTGCAGGAAAAAGCAAAAAATTTCAGAATTGCACCTTGCAATGCGGAGAAATTACTGTTTGTGCATTTACAATATTCATTGATTTTTGCCATTGAAAAACGTCCAGAAATGATTGAAGCTACTGACTGAATGAAAGGAGCTGGCATCTCACTCTCTTTGAATCTTCTTTATCATGCTAAGAGGAGCAGGAAAAAGCAAAAAATTTCAGAATTGCACCTTGCAATGCGGAGAAATTACTGTTTGTGCATTTACAATATTCATTGATTTTTGCCATTGAAAAACGTCCAGAAATGATTGAAGCTACTGACTGAATGAAAGGAGCTGGCATCTCACTCTCTTTGAATCTTCTTTATCATGCTAAGAGGAGCAGGAAAAAGCAAAAAATTTCAGAATTGCACCTTGCAATGCGGAGAAATTACTGTTTGTGCATTTACAATATTCATTAATTTTTGCCATTGAAAAACATCATGTTATTCATATCCCAGAAATGTTTGAAGCTACTGACTGAATGAAAGAAGCTGGCATCTCACTCTCTTTGAATCTTCTTTATCATGCTAAGAGGAGCAGGAAAAAGCAAAAAATTTCAGAATTGCACCTTGCAATGCGGAGAAATTACTGTTTGTGCATTTACAATATTCATTGATTTTTGCCATTGAAAAACGTCCAGAAATGATTGAAGCTACTGACTGAATGAAAGGAGCTGGCATCTCACTCTCTTTGAATCTTCTTTATCATGCTAAGAGGAGCAGGAAAAAGCAAAAAATTTCAGAATTGCACCTTGCAATGCGGAGAAATTACTGTTTGTGCATTTACAATATTCATTGATTTTTGCCATTGAAAAACATCATGTTATTCATATACCAGAAATGTTTGAAGCTACTGACTGAATGAAAGGAGCTGGCATCTCACTCTCTTTGAATCTTCTTTATCATGCTAAGAGGAGCAGGAAAAAGCAAAAAATTTCAGAATTGCACCTTGCAATGCGGAGAAATTACTGTTTGTGCATTTACAATATTCATTGATTTTTGCCATTGAAAAACGTCCAGAAATGATTGAAGCTACTGACTGAATGAAAGGAGCTGGCATCTCACTCTCTTTGAATCTTCTTTATCATGCTAAGAGGAGCAGGAAAATGCAAGAAATTTCAGAATTGCACCTTGCAATGCGGAGAAATTACTGTTTGTGCATTTACAATATTCATTGATTTTTGCCATTGAAAAACATCCAGAAATGATTGAAGCTACTGACTGAATGAAAGGAGCTGGCATCTCACTCTCTTTGAATCTTCTTTATCATGCTAAGAGGAGCAGGAAAAAGCCAAAAATTTCAGAATTGCACCTTGCAATGCGGAGAAATTACTGTTTGTGCATTTACAATATTCATTGATTTTTGCCATTGAAAAACATCATGTTATTCATATACCAGAAATGATTGAAGCTACTGACTGAATGAAAGGAGCTGGCATCTCATTCTCTTTGAATCTTCTTTATCATGCAAAGAGGAGCAGGAAAAAGCAAAAAATTTCAGAATTGCACCTTGCAATGCGGAGAAATTACTGTTTGTGCATTTACAATATTCATTGATTTTTGCCATTGAAAAACGTCCAGAAATGATTGAAGCTACTGACTGAATGAAAGGAGCTGGCATCTCACTCTCTTTGAATCTTCTTTATCATGCTAAGAGGAGCAGGAAAAAGCAAAAAATTTCAGAATTGCACCTTGCAATGCGGAGAAATTACTGTTTGTGCATTTACAATATTCACTGATTTTTGCCATTGAAAAACGTCCAGAAATGATTGAAGCAACTGACTGAATGAAAGGAGCTGGCATCTCACTCTCTTTGAATCTTCTTTATCATGCTAAGAGGAGCAGGAAAAAGCAAAAAATTTCAGAATTGCACCTTGCAATGCGGAGAAATTACTGTTTGTGCATTTACAATATTCATTGATTTTTGCCATTGAAAAACGTCCAGAAATAATTGAAGCTACTGACTGAATGAAAGGAGCTGGCATCTCACTCTCTTTGAATCTTCTTTATCATGCTAAGAGGAGCAGGAAAAAGCAAAAAATTTCAGAATTGCAACTTGCAATGCGGAGAAATTACTGTTTGTGCATTTACAATATTCATTGATTTTTGCCATTGAAAAACATCATGTTATTCATATACCAGAAATGATTGAAGCTACTGACTGAATGAAAGGAGCTGGCATCTCACTCTCTTTGAATCTTCTTTATCATGCTAAGAGGAGCAGGAAAAAGCAAAAAATTTCAGAATTGCACCTTGCAATGCGGAGAAATTACTGTTTGTGCATTTACAATATTCATTGATTTTTGCCATTGAAAAACGTCCAGAAATGATTGAAGCTACTGACTGAATGAAAGGAGCTGGCATCTCACTCTCTTTGAATCTTCTTTATCATGCTAAGAGGAGCAGGAAAAAGCAAAAAATTTCAGAATTGCACCTTGCAATGCGGAGAAATTACTGTTTGTGCTTTTACAATATTCATTGATTTTTGCCATTGAAAAACATCATGTTATTCATATACCAGAAATGTTTGAAGCTACTGACTGAATGAAAGGAGCTGGCATCTCACTCTCTTTGAATCTTCTTTATCATGCTAAGAGGAGCAGGAAAAAGCAAAAAATTTCAGAATTGCACCTTGCAATGCGGAGAAATTACTGTTTGTGCATTTACAATATTCATTGATTTTTGCCATTGAAAAATGTCCAGAAATGATTGAAGCTGCTGACTGAATGAAAGGAGCTGGCATCTCACTCTCTTTGAATCTTCTTTATCATGCTAAGAGGAGCAGGAAAAAGCAAAAAATTTCCGAATTGCACCTTGCAATGCGGAGAAATTACTGTTTGTGCATTTACAATATTCATTGATTTTTGCCATTGAAAAACATCATGTTATTCATATACCAGAAATGATTGAAGCTACTGACTGAATGAAAGGAGCTGGCATCTCACTCTCTTTGAATCTTCTTTATCATGCTAAGAGGAGCAGGAAAAAGCAAAAAATTTCAGAATTGCACCTTGCAATGCGGAGAAATTACTGTTTGTGCATTTACAATATTCATTGATTTTTGCCATTGAAAAACGTCCAGAAATGATTGAAGCTACTGACTGAATGAAAGGAGCTGGCATCTCACTCTCTTTGAATCTTCTTTATCATGCTAAGAGGAGCAGGAAAAAGCAAAAAATTTCAGAATTGCACCTTGCAATGCGGAGAAATTACTGTTTGTGCATTTACAATATTCATTGATTTTTGCCATTGAAAAACGTCCAGAAATGATTGAAGCTACTGACTGAATGAAAGGAGCTGGCATCTCACTCTCTTTGAATCTTCTTTATCATGCTAAGAGGAGCAGGAAAAAGCAAAAAATTTCAGAATTGCACCTTGCAATGCGGAGAAATTACTGTTTGTGTATTTACAATATTCATTGATTTTTGCCATTGAAAAACATCATGTTATTCATATACCAGAAATGTTTGAAGCTACTGACTGAATGAAAGGATCTGGCATCTCACTCTCTTTGAATCTTCTTTATCATGCTAAGAGGAGCAGGAAAAAGCAAAAAATTTCAGAATTGCACCTTGCAATGCGGAGAAATTACTGTTTGTGCATTTACAATATTCATTGATTTTTGCCATTGAAAAACGTCCAGAAATGATTGAAGCTACTGACTGAATGAAAGGAGCTGGCATCTCACTCTCTTTGAATCTTCTTTATCATGCTAAGAGGAGCAGGAAAAAGCAAAAAATTTCAGAATTGCACCTTGCAATGCGGAGAAATTACTGTTTGTGCATTTACAATATTCATTGATTTTTGCCATTGAAAAACATCATGTTATTCATATACCAGAAATGATTGAAGCTACTGACTGAATGAAAGGAGCTGGCATCTCGCTCTCTTTGAATCTTCTTTATCATGCTAAGAGGAGCAGGAAAAAGCAAAAAATTTCAGAATTGCACCTTGCAATGCGGAGAAATTACTGTTTGTGCATTTACAATATTCATTGATTTTTGCCATTGAAAAACGTCCAGAAATGATTGAAGCTACTGACTGAATGAAAGGAGCTGGCATCTCACTCTCTTTGAATCTTCTTTATCATGCTAAGAGGAGCAGGAAAAAGCAAAAAATTTCAGAATTGCACCTTGCAATGTGGAGAAATTACTGTTTGTGCATTTACAATATTCATTGATTTTTGCCATTGAAAAACATCATGTTATTCATATACCAGAAATGATTGAAGCTACTGACTGAATGAAAGGAGCTGGCATCTCACTCTCTTTGAATCTTCTTTATCATGCTAAGAGGAGCAGGAAAAAGCAAAAAATTTCAGAATTGCACCTTGCAATGCGGAGAAATTACTGTTTGTGCATTTACAATATTCATTGATTTTTGCCATTGAAAAACGTCCAGAAATGATTGAAGCTACTGACTGAATGAAAGGAGCTGGCATCTCACTCTCTTTGAATCTTCTTTATCATGCTAAGAGGAGCAGGAAAAAGCAAAAAATTTCAGAATTGCACCTTGCAATGCGGAGAAATTACTGTTTGTGCTTTTACAATATTCATTGATTTTTGCCATTGAAAAACATCATGTTATTCATATACCAGAAATGTTTGAAGCTACTGACTGAATGAAAGGAGCTGGCATCTCACTCTCTTTGAATCTTCTTTATCATGCTAAGAGGAGCAGGAAAAAGCAAAAAATTTCAGAATTGCACCTTGCAATGCGGAGAAATTACTGTTTGTGCATTTACAATATTCATTGATTTTTGCCATTGAAAAACGTCCAGAAATGATTGAAGCTACTGACTGAATGAAAGGAGCTGGCATCTCACTCTCTTTGAATCTTCTTTATCATGCTAAGAGGAGCAGGAAAAAGCAAAAAATTTCAGAATTGCACCTTGCAATGCGGAGAAATTACTGTTTGTGCATTTACAATATTCATTGATTTTTGCCATTGAAAAACGTCCAGAAATGATTGAAGCTACTGACTGAATGAAAGGAGCTGGCATCTCACTCTCTTTGAATCTTCTTTATCATGCTAAGAGGAGCAGGAAAAAGCAAAAAAATTCAGAATTGCAACTTGCAATGCGGAGAAATTACTGTTTGTGCATTTACAATATTCATTGATTTTTGCCATTGAAAAACATCATGTTATTCATATACCAGAAATGATTGAAGCTACTGACTGAATGAAAGGAGCTGGCATCTCACTCTCTTTGAATCTTCTTTATCATGCTAAGAGGAGCAGGAAAAAGCAAAAAATTTCAGAATTGCACCTTGCAATGCGGAGAAATTACTGTTTGTGCATTTACAATATTCATTGATTTTTGCCATTGAAAAACATCATGTTATTCATATACCAGAAATGTTTGAAGCTACTGACTGAATGAAAGGAGCTGGCATCGCACTCTCTTTGAATCTTCTTTATCATGCTAAGAGGAGCAGGAAAAAGCAAAAAATTTCAGAATTGCACCTTGCAATGCGGAGAAATTACTGTTTGTGCATTTACAATATTCATTGATTTTTGCCATTGAAAAACGTCCAGAAATGATTGAAGCTACTGACTGAATGAAAGGAGCTGGCATCTCACTCTATTTGAATCTTCTTTATCATGCTAAGAGGAGCAGGAAAATGCAAGAAATTTCAGAATTGCACCTTGCAATGCGGAGAAATTACTGTTTGTGCATTTACAATATTCATTGATTTTTGCCATTGAAAAACATCCAGAAATGATTGAAGCTACTGACTGAATGAAAGGAGCTGGCATCTCACTCTCTTTGAATCTTCTTTATCATGCTAAGAGGAGCAGGAAAAAGCCAAAAATTTCAGAATTGCACCTTGCAATGCGGAGAAATTACTGTTTGTGCATTTACAATATTCATTGATTTTTGCCATTGAAAAACATCATGTTATTCATATACCAGAAATGATTGAAGCTACTGACTGAATGAAAGGAGCTGGCATCTCACTCTCTTTGAATCTTCTTTATCATGCAAAGAGGAGCAGGAAAAAGCAAAAAATTTCAGAATTGCACCTTGCAATGCGGAGAAATTACTGTTTGTGCATTTACAATATTCATTGATTTTTGCCATTGAAAAACGTCCAGAAATGATTGAAGCTACTGACTGAATGAAAGGAGCTGGCATCTCACTCTCTTTGAATCTTCTTTATCATGCTAAGAGGAGCAGGAAAAAGCAAAAAATTTCAGAATTGCACCTTGCAATGCGGAGAAATTACTGTTTGTGCATTTACAATATTCACTGATTTTTGCCATTGAAAAACGTCCAGAAATGATTGAAGCAACTGACTGAATGAAAGGAGCTGGCATCTCACTCTCTTTGAATCTTCTTTATCATGCTAAGAGGAGCAGGAAAAAGCAAAAAATTTCAGAATTGCACCTTGCAATGCGGAGAAATTACTGTTTGTGCATTTACAATATTCATTGATTTTTGCCATTGAAAAACGTCCAGAAATAATTGAAGCTACTGACTGAATGAAAGGAGCTGGCATCTCACTCTCTTTGAATCTTCTTTATCATGCTAAGAGGAGCAGGAAAAAGCAAAAAATTTCAGAATTGCAACTTGCAATGCGGAGAAATTACTGTTTGTGCATTTACAATATTCATTGATTTTTGCCATTGAAAAACATCATGTTATTCATATACCAGAAATGATTGAAGCTACTGACTGAATGAAAGGAGCTGGAATCTCACTCTCTTTGAATCTTCTTTATCATGCTAAGAGGAGCAGGAAAAAGCAAAAAATTTCAGAATGGCACCTTGCAATGCGGAGAAATTACTGTTTGTGCATTTACAATATTCATTGATTTTTGCCATTGAAAAACGTCCAGAAATGATTGAAGCTACTGACTGAATGAAAGGAGCTGGCATCTCACTCTCTTTGAATCTTCTTTATCATGCTAAGAGGAGCAGGAAAAAGCAAAAAATTTCAGAATTGCACCTTGCAATGCGGAGAAATTACTGTTTGTGCTTTTACAATATTCATTGATTTTTGCCATTGAAACACATCATGTTATTCATATACCAGAAATGTTTGAAGCTACTGACTGAATGAAAGGAGCTGGCATCTCACTCTCTTTGAATCTTCTTTATCATGCTAAGAGGAGCAGGAAAAAGCAAAACATTTCAGAATTGCACCTTGCAATGCGGAGAAATTACTGTTTGTGCATTTACAATATTCATTGATTTTTGCCATTGAAAAATGTCCAGAAATGATTGAAGCTGCTGACTGAATGAAAGGAGCTGGCATCTCACTCTCTTTGAATCTTCTTTATCATGCTAAGAGGAGCAGGAAAAAGCAAAAAATTTCAGAATTGCACCTTGCAATGCGGAGAAATTACTGTTTGTGCATTTACAATATTCATTGATTTTTGCCATTGAAAAACATCATGTTATTCATATACCAGAAATGATTGAAGCTACTGACTGAATGAAAGGAGCTGGCATCTCACTCTCTTTGAATCTTCTTTATCATGCTAAGAGGAGCAGGAAAAAGCAAAAAATTTCAGAATTGCACCTTGCAATGCGGAGAAATTACTGTTTGTGCATTTACAATATTCATTGATTTTTGCCATTGAAAAACGTCCAGAAATGATTGAAGCTACTGACTGAATGAAAGGAGCTGGCATCTCACTCTCTTTGAATCTTCTTTATCATGCTAAGAGGAGCAGGAAAAAGCAAAAAATTTCAAAATTGCACCTTGCAATGCGGAGAAATTACTGTTTGTGCATTTACAATATTCATTGATTTTTGCCATTGAAAAACGTCCAGAAATGATTGAAGCTACTGACTGAATGAAAGGAGCTGGCATCTCACTCTCTTTGAATCTTCTTTATCATGCTAAGAGGAGCAGGAAAAAGCAAAAAATTTCAGAATTGCACCTTGCAATGCGGAGAAATTACTGTTTGTGCATTTACAATATTCATTGATTTTTGCCATTGAAAAACATCATGTTATTCATATACCAGAAATGTTTGAAGCTACTGACTGAATGAAAGGAGCTGGCATCTCACTCTCTTTGAATCTTCTTTATCATGCTAAGAGGAGCAGGAAAAAGCAAAAAAATTCAGAATTGCACCTTGCAATGCGGAGAAATTACTGTTTGTGCATTTACAATATTCATTGATTTTTGCCTTTGAAAAACGTCCAGAAATGATTGAAGCTACTGACTGAATGAAAGGAGCTGGCATCTCACTCTCTTTGAATCTTCTTTATCATGCTAAGAGGAGCAGGAAAAAGCAAAAAATTTCAGAATTGCACCTTGCAATGCGGAGAAATTACTGTTTGTGCATTTACAATATTCATTGATTTTTGCCATTGAAAAACATCATGTTATTCATATACCAGAAATGATTGAAGCTACTGACTGAATGAAAGGAGCTGGCATCTCACTCTCTTTGAATCTTCTTTATCATGCTAAGAGGAGCAGGAAAAAGCAAAAAATTTCAGAATTGCACCTTGCAATGCGGAGAAATTACTGTTTGTGCATTTACAATATTCATTGATTTTTGCCATTGAAAAACGTCCAGAAATGATTGAAGCTACTGACTGAATGAAAGGAGCTGGCATCTCACTCTCTTTGAATCTTCTTTATCATGCTAAGAGGAGCAGGAAAAAGCAAAAAATTTCAGAATTGCACCTTGCAATGCGGAGAAATTACTGTTTGTGCTTTTACAATATTCATTGATTTTTGCCATTGAAAAACATCATGTTATTCATATACCAGAAATGTTTGAAGCTACTGACTGAATGAAAGGAGCTGGCATCTCACTCTCTTTGAATCTTCTTTATCATGCTAAGAGGAGCAGGAAAAAGCAAAAAATTTCAGAATTGCACCTTGCAATGCGGAGAAATTACTGTTTGTGCATTTACAATATTCATTGATTTTTGCCATTGAAAAACGTCCAGAAATGATTGAAGCTACTGACTGAATGAAAGGAGCTGGCATCTCACTCTCTTTGAATCTTCTTTATCATGCTAAGAGGAGCAGGAAAAAGCAAAAAATTTCAGAATTGCAACTTGCAATGCGGAGAAATTACTGTTTGTGCATTTACAATATTCATTGATTTTTGCCATTGAAAAACATCATGTTATTCATATACCAGAAATGATTGAAGCTACTGACTGAATGAAAGGAGCTGGCATCTCACTCTCTTTGAATCTTCTTTATCATGCTAAGAGGAGCAGGAAAAAGCAAAAAATTTCAGAATTGCACCTTGCAATGCGGAGAAATTACTGTTTGTGCATTTACAATATTCATTGATTTTTGCCATTGAAAAACTTCCAGAAATGATTGAAGCTACTGACTGAATGAAAGGAGCTGGCATCTCACTCTCTTTGAATCTTCTTTATCATGCTAAGAGGAGCAGGAAAAAGCAAAAAATTTCAGAATTGCACCTTGCAATGCGGAGAAATTACTGTTTGTGCATTTACAATATTCATTGATTTTTGCCATTGAAAAACGTCCAGAAATGATTGAAGCTACTGACTGAATGAAAGGAGCTGGCATCTCACTCTCTTTGAATCTTCTTTATCATGCTAAGAGGAGCAGGAAAAAGCAAAAAATTTCAGAATTGCACCTTGCAATGCGGAGAAATTACTGTTTGTGCATTTACAATATTCATTAATTTTTGCCATTGAAAAACATCATGTTATTCATATCCCAGAAATGTTTGAAGCTACTGACTGAATGAAAGAAGCTGGCATCTCACTCTCTTTGAATCTTCTTTATCATGCTAAGAGGAGCAGGAAAAAGCAAAAAATTTCAGAATTGCACCTTGCAATGCGGAGAAATTACTGTTTGTGCATTTACAATATTCATTGATTTTTGCCATTGAAAAACGTCCAGAAATGATTGAAGCTACTGACTGAATGAAAGGAGCTGGCATCTCACTCTCTTTGAATCTTCTTTATCATGCTAAGAGGAGCAGGAAAAAGCAAAAAATTTCAGAATTGCACCTTGCAATGCGGAGAAATTACTGTTTGTGCATTTACAATATTCATTGATTTTTGCTATTGAAAAACATCATGTTATTCATATACCAGAAATGTTTGAAGCTACTGACTGAATGAAAGGAGCTGGCATCTCACTCTCTTTGAATCTTCTTTATCATGCTAAGAGGAGCAGGAAAAAGCGAAAAATTTCAGAATTGCACCTTGCAATGCGGAGAAATTGCTGTTTGTGCATTTACAATATTCATTGATTTTTGCCATTGAAAAACGTCCAGAAATGATTGAAGCTACTGACTGAATGAAAGGAGCTGGCATCTCACTCTCTTTGAATCTTCTTTATCATGCTAAGAGGAGCAGGAAAATGCAAGAAATTTCAGAATTGCACCTTGCAATGCGGAGAAATTACTGTTTGTGCATTTACAATATTCATTGATTTTTGCCATTGAAAAACATCCAGAAATGATTGAAGCTACTGACTGAATGAAAGGAGCTGGCATCTCACTCTCTTTGAATCTTCTTTATCATGCTAAGAGGAGCAGGAAAAAGCCAAAAATTTCAGAATTGCACCTTGCAATGCGGAGAAATTACTGTTTGTGCATTTACAATATTCATTGATTTTTGCCATTGAAAAACATCATGTTATTCATATACCAGAAATGATTGAAGCTACTGACTGAATGAAAGGAGCTGGCATCTCACTCTCTTTGAATCTTCTTTATCATGCAAAGAGGAGCAGGAAAAAGCAAAAAATTTCAGAATTGCACCTTGCAATGCGGAGAAATTACTGTTTGTGCATTTACAATATTCATTGATTTTTGCCATTGAAAAACTTCCAGAAATGATTGAAGCTACTGACTGAATGAAAGGAGCTGGCATCTCACTCTCTTTGAATCTTCTTTATCATGCTAAGAGGAGCAGGAAAAAGCAAAAAATTTCAGAATTGCACCTTGCAATGCGGAGAAATTACTGTTTGTGCATTTACAATATTCATTGATTTTTGCCATTGAAAAACGTCCAGAAATGATTGAAGCTACTGACTGAATGAAAGGAGCTGGCATCTCACTCTCTTTGAATCTTCTTTATCATGCTAAGAGGAGCAGGAAAAAGCAAAAAATTTCAGAATTGCACCTTGCAATGCGGAGAAATTACTGTTTGTGCATTTACAATATTCATTGATTTTTGCCATTGAAAAACATCATGTTATTCATATACCAGAAATGTTTGAAGCTACTGACTGAATGAAAGGAGCTGGCATCTCACTCTCTTTGAATCTTCTTTATCATGCTAAGAGGAGCAGGAAAAAGCAAAAAAATTCAGAATTGCACCTTGCAATGCGGAGAAATTACTGTTTGTGCATTTACAATATTCATTGATTTTTGCCTTTGAAAAACGTCCAGAAATGATTGAAGCTACTGACTGAATGAAAGGAGCTGGCATCTCACTCTCTTTGAATCTTCTTTATCATGCTAAGAGGAGCAGGAAAAAGCAAAAAATTTCAGAATTGCACCTTGCAATGCGGAGAAATTACTGTTTGTGCATTTACAATATTCATTGATTTTTGCCATTGAAAAACATCATGTTATTCATATACCAGAAATGATTGAAGCTACTGACTGAATGAAAGGAGCTGGCATCTCACTCTCTTTGAATCTTCTTTATCATGCTAAGAGGAGCAGGAAAAAGCAAAAAATTTCAGAATTGCACCTTGCAATGCGGAGAAATTACTGTTTGTGCATTTACAATATTCATTGATTTTTGCCATTGAAAAACGTCCAGAAATGATTGAAGCTACTGACTGAATGAAAGGAGCTGGCATCTCACTCTCTTTGAATCTTCTTTATCATGCTAAGAGGAGCAGGAAAAAGCAAAAAATTTCAGAATTGCACCTTGCAATGCGGAGAAATTACTGTTTGTGCTTTTACAATATTCATTGATTTTTGCCATTGAAAAACATCATGTTATTCATATACCAGAAATGTTTGAAGCTACTGACTGAATGAAAGGAGCTGGCATCTCACTCTCTTTGAATCTTCTTTATCATGCTAAGAGGAGCAGGAAAAAGCAAAAAATTTCAGAATTGCACCTTGCAATGCGGAGAAATTACTGTTTGTGCATTTACAATATTCATTGATTTTTGCCATTGAAAAACGTCCAGAAATGATTGAAGCTACTGACTGAATGAAAGGAGCTGGCATCTCACTCTCTTTGAATCTTCTTTATCATGCTAAGAGGAGCAGGAAAAAGCAAAAAATTTCAGAATTGCACCTTGCAATGCGGAGAAATTACTGTTTGTGCATTTACAATATTCATTGATTTTTGCCATTGAAAAACGTCCAGAAATGATTGAAGCTACTGACTGAATGAAAGGAGCTGGCATCTCACTCTCTTTGAATCTTCTTTATCATGCTAAGAGGAGCAGGAAAAAGCAAAAAATTTCAGAATTGCAACTTGCAATGCGGAGAAATTACTGTTTGTGCATTTACAATATTCATTGATTTTTGCCATTGAAAAACATCATGTTATTCATATACCAGAAATGATTGAAGCTACTGACTGAATGAAAGGAGCTGGCATCTCACTCTCTTTGAATCTTCTTTATCATGCTAAGAGGAGCAGGAAAAAGCAAAAAATTTCAGAATTGCACCTTGCAATGCGGAGAAATTACTGTTTGTGCATTTACAATATTCATTGATTTTTGCCATTGAAAAACGTCCAGAAATGATTGAAGCTACTGACTGAATGAAAGGAGCTGGCATCTCACTCTCTTTGAATCTTCTTTATCATGCTAAGAGGAGCAGGAAAAAGCAAAAAATTTCAGAATTGCACCTTGCAATGCGGAGAAATTACTGTTTGTGCATTTACAATATTCATTGATTTTTGCCATTGAAAAACGTCCAGAAATGATTGAAGCTACTGACTGAATGAAAGGAGCTGGCATCTCACTCTCTTTGAATCTTCTTTATCATGCTAAGAGGAGCAGGAAAAAGCAAAAAATTTCAGAATTGCACCTTGCAATGCGGAGAAATTACTGTTTGTGCATTTACAATATTCATTAATTTTTGCCATTGAAAAACATCATGTTATTCATATCCCAGAAATGTTTGAAGCTACTGACTGAATGAAAGAAGCTGGCATCTCACTCTCTTTGAATCTTCTTTATCATGCTAAGAGGAGCAGGAAAAAGCAAAAAATTTCAGAATTGCACCTTGCAATGCGGAGAAATTACTGTTTGTGCATTTACAATATTCATTGATTTTTGCCATTGAAAAACGTCCAGAAATGATTGAAGCTACTGACTGAATGAAAGGAGCTGGCATCTCACTCTCTTTGAATCTTCTTTATCATGCTAAGAGGAGCAGGAAAAAGCAAAAAATTTCAGAATTGCACCTTGCAATGCGGAGAAATTACTGTTTGTGCATTTACAATATTCATTGATTTTTGCCATTGAAAAACATCATGTTATTCATATACCAGAAATGTTTGAAGCTACTGACTGAATGAAAGGAGCTGGCATCTCACTCTCTTTGAATCTTCTTTATCATGCTAAGAGGAGCAGGAAAAAGCGAAAAATTTCAGAATTGCACCTTGCAATGCGGAGAAATTGCTGTTTGTGCATTTACAATATTCATTGATTTTTGCCATTGAAAAACGTCCAGAAATGATTGAAGCTACTGACTGAATGAAAGGAGCTGGCATCTCACTCTCTTTGAATCTTCTTTATCATGCTAAGAGGAGCAGGAAAATGCAAGAAATTTCAGAATTGCACCTTGCAATGCGGAGAAATTACTGTTTGTGCATTTACAATATTCATTGATTTTTGCCATTGAAAAACATCCAGAAATGATTGAAGCTACTGACTGAATGAAAGGAGCTGGCATCTCACTCTCTTTGAATCTTCTTTATCATGCTAAGAGGAGCAGGAAAAAGCCAAAAATTTCAGAATTGCACCTTGCAATGCGGAGAAATTACTGTTTGTGCATTTACAATATTCATTGATTTTTGCCATTGAAAAACATCATGTTATTCATATACCAGAAATGATTGAAGCTACTGACTGAATGAAAGGAGCTGGCATCTCACTCTCTTTGAATCTTCTTTATCATGCAAAGAGGAGCAGGAAAAAGCAAAAAATTTCAGAATTGCACCTTGCAATGCGGAGAAATTACTGTTTGTGCATTTACAATATTCATTGATTTTTGCCATTGAAAAACGTCCAGAAATGATTGAAGCTACTGACTGAATGAAAGGAGCTGGCATCTCACTCTCTTTGAATCTTCTTTATCATGCTAAGAGGAGCAGGAAAAAGCAAAAAATTTCAGAATTGCACCTTGCAATGCGGAGAAATTACTGTTTGTGCATTTACAATATTCATTGATTTTTGCCATTGAAAAACGTCCAGAAATGATTGAAGCAACTGACTGAATGAAAGGAGCTGGCATCTCACTCTCTTTGAATCTTCTTTATCATGCTAAGAGGAGCAGGAAAAAGCAAAAAATTTCAGAATTGCACCTTGCAATGCGGAGAAATTACTGTTTGTGCATTTACAATATTCATTGATTTTTGCCATTGAAAAACGTCCAGAAATAATTGAAGCTACTGACTGAATGAAAGGAGCTGGCATCTCACTCTCTTTGAATCTTCTTTATCATGCTAAGAGGAGCAGGAAAAAGCAAAAAATTTCAGAATTGCAACTTGCAATGCGGAGAAATTACTGTTTGTGCATTTACAATATTCATTGATTTTTGCCATTGAAAAACATCATGTTATTCATATACCAGAAATGATTGAAGCTACTGACTGAATGAAAGGAGCTGGCATCTCACTCTCTTTGAATCTTCTTTATCATGCTAAGAGGAGCAGGAAAAAGCAAAAAATTTCAGAATTGCACCTTGCAATGCGGAGAAATTACTGTTTGTGCATTTACAATATTCATTGATTTTTGCCATTGAAAAACGTCCAGAAATGATTGAAGCTACTGACTGAATGAAAGGAGCTGGCATCTCACTCTCTTTGAATCTTCTTTATCATGCTAAGAGGAGCAGGAAAAAGCAAAAAATTTCAGAATTGCACCTTGCAATGCGGAGAAATTACTGTTTGTGCTTTTACAATATTCATTGATTTTTGCCATTGAAAAACATCATGTTATTCATATACCAGAAATGTTTGAAGCTACTGACTGAATGAAAGGAGCTGGCATCTCACTCTCATTGAATCTTCTTTATCATGCTAAGAGGAGCAGGAAAAAGCAAAAAATTTCAGAATTGCACCTTGCAATGCGGAGAAATTACTGTTTGTGCATTTACAATATTCATTGATTTTTGCCATTGAAAAATGTCCAGAAATGATTGAAGCTGCTGTCTGAATGAAAGGAGCTGGCATCTCACTCTCTTTGAATCTTCTTTATCATGCTAAGAGGAGCAGGAAAAAGCAAAAAATTTCAGAATTGCACCTTGCAATGCGGAGAAATTACTGTTTGTGCATTTACAATATTCATTGATTTTTGCCATTGAAAAACATCATGTTATTCATATACCAGAAATGATTGAAGCTACTGACTGAATGAAAGGAGCTGGCATCTCACTCTCTTTGAATCTTCTTTATCATGCTAAGAGGAGCAGGAAAAAGCAAAAAATTTCAGAATTGCACCTTGCAATGCGGAGAAATTACTGTTTGTGCATTTACAATATTCATTGATTTTTGCCATTGAAAAACGTCCAGAAATGATTGAAGCTACTGACTGAATGAAAGGAGCTGGCATCTCACTCTCTTTGAATCTTCTTTATCATGCTAAGAGGAGCAGGAAAAAGCAAAAAATTTCAGAATTGCACCTTGCAATGCGGAGAAATTACTGTTTGTGCATTTACAATATTCATTGATTTTTGCCATTGAAAAACGTCCAGAAATGATTGAAGCTACTGACTGAATGAAAGGAGCTGGCATCTCACTCTCTTTGAATCTTCTTTATCATGCTAAGAGGAGCAGGAAAAAGCAAAAAATTTCAGAATTGCACCTTGCAATGCGGAGAAATTACTGTTTGTGCATTTACAATATTCATTGATTTTTGCCATTGAAAAACATCATGTTATTCATATAACAGAAATGTTTGAAGCTACTGACTGAATGAAAGGAGCTGGCATCTCACTCTCTTTGAATCTTCTTTATCATGCTAAGAGGAGCAGGAAAAAGCAAAAAATTTCAGAATTGCACCTTGCAATGCGGAGAAATTACTGTTTGTGCATTTACAATATTCATTGATTTTTGCCATTGAAAAACGTCCAGAAATGATTGAAGCTACTGACTGAATGAAAGGAGCTGGCATCTCACTCTCTTTGAATCTTCTTTATCATGCTAAGAGGAGCAGGAAAAAGCAAAAAATTTCAGAATTGCCCCTTGCAATGCGGAGAAATTACTGTTTGTGCATTTACAATATTCATTGATTTTTGCCATTGAAAAACATCATGTTATTCATATACCAGAAATGATTGAAGCTACTGACTGAATGAAAGGAGCTGGCATCTCGCTCTCTTTGAATCTTCTTTATCATGCTAAGAGGAGCAGGAAAAAGCAAAAAATTTCAGAATTGCACCTTGCAATGCGGAGAAATTACTGTTTGTGCATTTACAATATTCATTGATTTTTGCCATTGAAAAACGTCCAGAAATGATTGAAGCTACTGACTGAATGAAAGGAGCTGGCATCTCACTCTCTTTGAATCTTCTTTATCATGCTAAGAGGAGCAGGAAAAAGCAAAAAATTTCAGAATTGCACCTTGCAATGTGGAGAAATTACTGTTTGTGCATTTACAATATTCATTGATTTTTGCCATTGAAAAACATCATGTTATTCATATACCAGAAATGATTGAAGCTACTGACTGAATGAAAGGAGCTGGCATCTCACTCTCTTTGAATCTTCTTTATCATGCTAAGAGGAGCAGGAAAAAGCAAAAAATTTCAGAATTGCACCTTGCAATGCGGAGAAATTACTGTTTGTGCATTTACAATATTCATTGATTTTTGCCATTGAAAAACGTCCAGAAATGATTGAAGCTACTGACTGAATGAAAGGAGCTGGCATCTCACTCTCTTTGAATCTTCTTTATCATGCTAAGAGGAGCAGGAAAAAGCAAAAAATTTCAGAATTGCACCTTGCAATGCGGAGAAATTACTGTTTGTGCATTTACAATATTCATTGATTTTTGCCATTGAAAAACGTCCAGAAATGATTGAAGCTACTGACTGAATGAAAGGAGCTGGCATCTCACTCTCTTTGAATCTTCTTTATCATGCTAAGAGGAGCAGGAAAAAGCAAAAAATTTCAGAATTGCAACTTGCAATGCGGAGAAATTACTGTTTGTGCATTTACAATATTCATTGATTTTTGCCATTGAAAAACATCATGTTATTCATATACCAGAAATGATTGAAGCTACTGACTGAATGAAAGGAGCTGGCATCTCACTCTCTTTGAATCTTCTTTATCATGCTAAGAGGAGCAGGAAAAAGCAAAAAATTTCAGAATTGCACCTTGCAATGCGGAGAAATTACTGTTTGTGCATTTACAATATTCATTGATTTTTGCCATTGAAAAACGTCCAGAAATGATTGAAGCTACTGACTGAATGAAAGGAGCTGGCATCTCACTCTCTTTGAATCTTCTTTATCATGCTAAGAGGAGCAGGAAAAAGCAAAAAATTTCAGAATTGCACCTTGCAATGCGGAGAAATTACTGTTTGTGCATTTACAATATTCATTGATTTTTGCCATTGAAAAACGTCCAGAAATGATTGAAGCTACTGACTGAATGAAAGGAGCTGGCATCTCACTCTCTTTGAATCTTCTTTATCATGCTAAGAGGAGCAGGAAAAAGCAAAAAATTTCAGAATTGCACCTTGCAATGCGGAGAAATTACTGTTTGTGCATTTACAATATTCATTGATTTTTGCCATTGAAAAACATCATGTTATTCATATACCAGAAATGTTTGAAGCTACTGACTGAATGAAAGGAGCTGGCATCTCACTCTCTTTGAATCTTCTTTATCATGCTAAGAGGAGCAGGAAAAAGCAAAAAATTTCAGAATTGCACCTTGCAATGCGGAGAAATTACTGTTTGTGCATTTACAATATTCATTGATTTTTGCCATTGAAAAACGTCCAGAAATGATTGAAGCTACTGACTGAATGAAAGGAGCTGGCATCTCACTCTCTTTGAATCTTCTTTATCATGCTAAGAGGAGCAGGAAAAAGCAAAAAATTTCAGAATTGCACCTTGCAATGCGGAGAAATTACTGTTTGTGCATTTACAATATTCATTGATTTTTGCCATTGAAAAACATCATGTTATTCATATACCAGAAATGATTGAAGCTACTGACTGAATGAAAGGAGCTGGCATCTCGCTCTCTTTGAATCTTCTTTATCATGCTAAGAGGAGCAGGAAAAAGCAAAAAATTTCAGAATTGCACCTTGCAATGCGGAGAAATTACTGTTTGTGCATTTACAATATTCATTGATTTTTGCCATTGAAAAACGTCCAGAAGAGATTGAAGCTACTGACTGAATGAAAGGAGCTGGCATCTCACTCTCTTTGAATCTTCTTTATCATGCTAAGAGGAGCAGGAAAAAGCAAAAAATTTCAGAATTGCACCTTGCAATGTGGAGAAATTACTGTTTGTGCATTTACAATATTCATTGATTTTTGCCATTGAAAAACATCATGTTATTCATATACCAGAAATGATTGAAGCTACTGACTGAATGAAAGGAGCTGGCATCTCACTCTCTTTGAATCTTCTTTATCATGCTAAGAGGAGCAGGAAAAAGCAAAAAATTTCAGAATTGCTCCTTGCAATGCGGAGAAATTACTGTTTGTGCATTTACAATATTCATTGATTTTTGCCATTGAAAAACGTCCAGAAATGATTGAAGCTACTGACTGAATGAAAGGAGCTGGCATCTCACTCTCTTTGAATCTTCTTTATCATGCTAAGAGGAGCAGGAAAAAGCAAAAAATTTCAGAATTGCACCTTGCAATGCGGAGAAATTACTGTTTGTGCTTTTACAATATTCATTGATTTTTGCCATTGAAAAACATCATGTTATTCATATACCAGAAATGTTTGAAGCTACTGACTGAATGAAAGGAGCTGGCATCTCACTCTCTTTGAATCTTCTTTATCATGCTAAGAGGAGCAGGAAAAAGCAAAAAATTTCAGAATTGCACCTTGCAATGCGGAGAAATTACTGTTTGTGCATTTACAATATTCATTGATTTTTGCCATTGAAAAACGTCCAGAAATGATTGAAGCTACTGACTGAATGAAAGGAGCTGGCATCTCACTCTCTTTGAATCTTCTTTATCATGCTAAGAGGAGCAGGAAAAAGCAAAAAATTTCAGAATTGCACCTTGCAATGCGGAGAAATTACTGTTTGTGCATTTACAATATTCATTGATTTTTGCCATTGAAAAACGTCCAGAAATGATTGAAGCTACTGACTGAATGAAAGGAGCTGGCATCTCACTCTCTTTGAATCTTCTTTATCATGCTAAGAGGAGCAGGAAAAAGCAAAAAATTTCAGAATTGCAACTTGCAATGCGGAGAAATTACTGTTTGTGCATTTACAATATTCATTGATTTTTGCCATTGAAAAACATCATGTTATTCATATACCAGAAATGATTGAAGCTACTGACTGAATGAAAGGAGCTGGCATCTCACTCTCTTTGAATCTTCTTTATCATGCTAAGAGGAGCAGGAAAAAGCAAAAAATTTCAGAATTGCACCTTGCAATGCGGAGAAATTACTGTTTGTGCATTTACAATATTCATTGATTTTTGCCATTGAAAAACGTCCAGAAATGATTGAAGCTACTGACTGAATGAAAGGAGCTGGCATCTCACTCTCTTTGAATCTTCTTTATCATGCTAAGAGGAGCAGGAAAAAGCAAAAAATTTCAGAATTGCACCTTGCAATGCGGAGAAATTACTGTTTGTGCATTTACAATATTCATTGATTTTTGCCATTGAAAAACGTCCAGAAATGATTGAAGCTACTGACTGAATGAAAGGAGCTGGCATCTCACTCTCTTTGAATCTTCTTTATCATGCTAAGAGGAGCAGGAAAAAGCAAAAAAATTCAGAATTGCACCTTGCAATGCGGAGAAATTACTGTTTGTGCATTTACAATATTCATTAATTTTTGCCATTGAAAAACATCATGTTATTCATATCCCAGAAATGTTTGAAGCTACTGACTGAATGAAAGAAGCTGGCATCTCACTCTCTTTGAATCTTCTTTATCATGCTAAGAGGAGCAGGAAAAAGCAAAAAATTTCAGAATTGCACCTTGCAATGCGGAGAAATTACTGTTTGTGCATTTACAATATTCATTGATTTTTGCCATTGAAAAACGTCCAGAAATGATTGAAGCTACTGACTGAATGAAAGGAGCTGGCATCTCACTCTCTTTGAATCTTCTTTATCATGCTAAGAGGAGCAGGAAAAAGCAAAAAATTTCAGAATTGCACCTTGCAATGCGGAGAAATTACTGTTTGTGCATTTACAATATTCATTGATTTTTGCCATTGAAAAACATCATGTTATTCATATACCAGAAATGTTTGAAGCTACTGACTGAATGAA
The DNA here is from genome assembly GCF_046119375.1 of Phyllobates terribilis. Lineage (NCBI taxonomy): Eukaryota > Metazoa > Chordata > Amphibia > Anura > Dendrobatidae > Phyllobates > Phyllobates terribilis. The sequence continues at coordinate 229,557 of NW_027363883.1, read as the reverse complement.
AGGAGCTGGCATCTCACTCTCTTTGAATCTTCTTTATCATGCTAAGAGGAGCAGGAAAAAGCAAAAAATTACAGAATTGCACCTTGCAATGCGGAGAAATTACTGTTTGTGCATTTACAATATTCATTGATTTTTGCCATTGAAAAACGTCCAGAAATGATTGAAGCTACTGACTGAATGAAAGGAGCTGGCATCTCACTCTCTTTGAATCTTCTTTATCATGCTAAGAGGAGCAGGAAAATGCAAGAAATTTCAGAATTGCACCTTGCAATGCGGAGAAATTACTGTTTGTGCATTTACAATATTCATTAATTTTTGCCATTGAAAAACATCCAGAAATGATTGAAGCTACTGACTGAATGAAAGGAGCTGGCATCTCACTCTCTTTGAATCTTCTTTATCATGCTAAGAGGAGCAGGAAAAAGCCAAAAATTTCAGAATTGCACCTTGCAATGCGGAGAAATTACTGTTTGTGCATTTACAATATTCATTGATTTTTGCCATTGAAAAACATCATGTTATTCATATACCAGAAATGATTGAAGCTACTGACTGAATGAAAGGAGCTGGCATCTCACTCTCTTTGAATCTTCTTTATCATGCAAAGAGGAGCAGGAAAAAGCAAAAAATTTCAGAATTGCACCTTGCAATGCGGAGAAATTACTGTTTGTGCATTTACAATATTCATTGATTTTTGCCATTGAAAAACGTCCAGAAATGATTGAAGCTACTGACTGAATGAAAGGAGCTGGCATCTCACTCTCTTTGAATCTTCTTTATCATGCTAAGAGGAGCAGGAAAAAGCAAAAAATTTCAGAATTGCACCTTGCAATGCGGAGAAATTACTGTTTGTGCATTTACAATATTCATTGATTTTTGCCATTGAAAAACGTCCAGAAATGATTGAAGCAACTGACTGAATGAAAGGAGCTGGCATCTCACTCTCTTTGAATCTTCTTTATCATGCTAAGAGGAGCAGGAAAAAGCAAAAAATTTCAGAATTGCACCTTGCAATGCGGAGAAATTACTGTTTGTGCATTTACAATATTCATTGATTTTTGCCATTGAAAAACGTCCAGAAATAATTGAAGCTACTGACTGAATGAAAGGAGCTGGCATCTCACTCTCTTTGAATCTTCTTTATCATGCTAAGAGGAGCAGGAAAAAGCAAAAAATTTCAGAATTGCAACTTGCAATGCGGAGAAATTACTGTTTGTGCATTTACAATATTCATTGATTTTTGCCATTGAAAAACATCATGTTATTCATATACCAGAAATGATTGAAGCTACTGACTGAATGAAAGGAGCTGGCATCTCACTCTCTTTGAATCTTCTTTATCATGCTAAGAGGAGCAGGAAAAAGCAAAAAATTTCAGAATTGCACCTTGCAATGCGGAGAAATTACTGTTTGTGCATTTACAATATTCATTGATTTTTGCCATTGAAAAATGTCCAGAAATGATTGAAGCTACTGACTGAATGAAAGGAGCTGGCATCTCACTCTCTTTGAATCTTCTTTATCATGCTAAGAGGAGCAGGAAAAAGCAAAAAATTTCAGAATTGCACCTTGCAATGCGGAGAAATTACTGTTTGTGCTTTTACAATATTCATTGATTTTTGCCATTGAAAAACATCATGTTATTCATATACCAGAAATGTTTGAAGCTACTGACTGAATGAAAGGAGCTGGCATATCACTCTCTTTGAATCTTCTTTATCATGCTAAGAGGAGCAGGAAAAAGCAAAAAATTTCAGAATTGCACCTTGCAATGCGGAGAAATTACTGTTTGTGCATTTACAATATTCATTGATTTTTGCCATTGAAAAATGTCCAGAAATGATTGAAGCTGCTGACTGAATGAAAGGAGCTGGCATCTCACTCTCTTTGAATCTTCTTTATCATGCTAAGAGGAGCAGGAAAAAGCAAAAAATTTCAGAATTGCACCTTGCAATGCGGAGAAATTACTGTTTGTGCATTTACAATATTCATTGATTTTTGCCATTGAAAAACATCATGTTATTCATATACCAGAAATGATTGAAGCTACTGACTGAATGAAAGGAGCTGGCATCTCACTCTCTTTGAATCTTCTTTATCATGCTAAGAGGAGCAGGAAAAAGCAAAAAATTTCAGAATTGCACCTTGCAATGCGGAGAAATTACTGTTTGTGCATTTACAATATTCATTGATTTTTGCCATTGAAAAACGTCCAGAAATGATTGAAGCTACTGACTGAATGAAAGGAGCTGGCATCTCACTCTCTTTGAATCTTCTTTATCATGCTAAGAGGAGCAGGAAAAAGCAAAAAATTTCAGAATTGCACCTTGCAATGCGGAGAAATTACTGTTTGTGCATTTACAATATTCATTGATTTTTGCCATTGAAAAACGTCCAGAAATGATTGAAGCTACTGACTGAATGAAAGGAGCTGGCATCTCACTCTCTTTGAATCTTCTTTATCATGCTAAGAGGAGCAGGAAAAAGCAAAAAATTTCAGAATTGCACCTTGCAATGCGGAGAAATTCCTGTTTGTGCATTTACAATATTCATTGATTTTTGCCATTGAAAAACATCATGTTATTCATATACCAGAAATGTTTGAAGCTACTGACTGAATGAAAGGAGCTGGCATCTCACTCTCTTTGAATCTTCTTTATCATGCTAAGAGGAGCAGGAAAAAGCAAAAAATTTCAGAATTGCACCTTGCAATGCGGAGAAATTACTGTTTGTGCATTTACAATATTCATTGATTTTTGCCATTGAAAAACGTCCAGAAATGATTGAAGCTACTGACTGAATGAAAGGAGCTGGCATCTCACTCTCTTTGAATCTTCTTTATCATGCTAAGAGTAGCAGGAAAAAGCAAAAAATTTCAGAATTGCACCTTGCAATGCGGAGAAATTACTGTTTGTGCATTTACAATATTCATTGATTTTTGCCATTGAAAAACATCATGTTATTCATATACCAGAAATGATTGAAGCTACTGACTGAATGAAAGGATCTGGCATCTCGCTCTCTTTGAATCTTCTTTATCATGCTAAGAGGAGCAGGAAAAAGCAAAAAATTTCAGAATTCCACCTTGCAATGCGGAGAAATTACTGTTTGTGCATTTACAATATTCATTGATTTTTGCCATTGAAAAACGTCCAGAAATGATTGAAGCTACTGACTGAATGAAAGGAGCTGGCATCTCACTCTCTTTGAATCTTCTTTATCATGCTAAGAGGAGCAGGAAAAAGCAAAAAATTTCAGAATTGCACCTTGCAATGCGGAGAAATTACTGTTTGTGCTTTTACAATATTGATTGATTTTTGCCATTGAAAAACATCATGTTATTCATATACCAGAAATGTTTGAAGCTACTGACTGAATGAAAGGAGCTGGCATCTCACTCTCTTTGAATCTTCTTTATCATGCTAAGAGGAGCAGGAAAAAGCAAAAAATTTCAGAATTGCACCTTGCAATGCGGAGAAATTACTGTTTGTGCATTTACAATATTCATTGATTTTTGCCATTGAAAAACGTCCAGAAATGATTGAAGCTACTGACTGAATGAAAGGAGCTGGCATCTCACTCTCTTTGAATCTTCTTTATCATGCTAAGAGGAGCAGGAAAAAGCAAAAAATTTCAGAATTGCACCTTGCAATGCGGAGAAATTACTGTTTGTGCATTTACAATATTCATTGATTTTTGCCATTGAAAAACGTCCAGAAATGATTGAAGCTACTGACTGAATGAAAGGAGCTGGCATCTCACTCTCTTTGAATCTTCTTTATCATGCTAAGAGGAGCAGGAAAAAGCAAAAAATTTCAGAATTGCAACTTGCAATGCGGAGAAATTACTGTTTGTGCATTTACAATATTCATTGATTTTTGCCATTGAAAAACATCATGTTATTCATATACCAGAAATGATTGAAGCTACTGACTGAATGAAAGGAGCTGGCATCTCACTCTCTTTGAATCTTCTTTATCATGCTAAGAGGAGCAGGAAAAAGCAAAAAATTTCAGAATTGCACCTTGCAATGCGGAGAAATTACTGTTTGTGCATTTACAATATTCATTGATTTTTGCCATTGAAAAACGTCCAGAAATGATTGAAGCTACTGACTGAATGAAAGGAGCTGGCATCTCACTCTCTTTGAATCTTCTTTATCATGCTAAAAGGAGCAGGAAAAAGCAAAAAATTTCAGAATTGCACCTTGCAATGCGGAGAAATTACTGTTTGTGCTTTTACAATATTCATTGATTTTTGCCATTGAAAAACATCATGTTATTCATATACCAGAAATGTTTGAAGCTACTGACTGAATGAAAGGAGCTGGCATCTCACTCTCTTTGAATCTTCTTTATCATGCTAAGAGGAGCAGGAAAAAGCAAAAAATTTCAGAATTGCACCTTGCAATGCGGAGAAATTACTGTTTGTGCATTTACAATATTCATTGATTTTTGCCATTGAAAAACGTCCAGAAATGATTGAAGCTACTGACTGAATGAAAGGAGCTGGCATCTCACTCTCTTTGAATCTTCTTTATCATGCTAAGAGGAGCAGGAAAAAGCAAAAAATTTCAGAATTGCACCTTGCAATGCGGAGAAATTACTGTTTGTGCTTTTACAATATTGATTGATTTTTGCCATTGAAAAACATCATGTTATTCATATACCAGAAATGTTTGAAGCTACTGACTGAATGAAAGGAGCTGGCATCTCACTCTCTTTGAATCTTCTTTATCATGCTAAGAGGAGCAGGAAAAAGCAAAAAATTTCAGAATTGCACCTTGCAATGCGGAGAAATTACTGTTTGTGCATTTACAATATTCATTGATTTTTGCCATTGAAAAACGTCCAGAAATGATTGAAGCTACTGACTGAATGAAAGGAGCTGGCATCTCACTCTCTTTGAATCTTCTTTATCATGCTAAGAGGAGCAGGAAAAAGCAAAAAATTTCAGAATTGCACCTTGCAATGCGGAGAAATTACTGTTTGTGCATTTACAATATTCATTGATTTTTGCCATTGAAAAACGTCCAGAAATGATTGAAGCTACTGACTGAATGAAAGGAGCTGGCATCTCACTCTCTTTGAATCTTCTTTATCATGCTAAGAGGAGCAGGAAAAAGCAAAAAATTTCAGAATTGCAACTTGCAATGCGGAGAAATTACTGTTTGTGCATTTACAATATTCATTGATTTTTGCCATTGAAAAACATCATGTTATTCATATACCAGAAATGATTGAAGCTACTGACTGAATGAAAGGAGCTGGCATCTCACTCTCTTTGAATCTTCTTTATCATGCTAAGAGGAGCAGGAAAAAGCAAAAAATTTCAGAATTGCACCTTGCAATGCGGAGAAATTACTGTTTGTGCATTTACAATATTCATTGATTTTTGCCATTGAAAAACGTCCAGAAATGATTGAAGCTACTGACTGAATGAAAGGAGCTGGCATCTCACTCTCTTTGAATCTTCTTTATCATGCTAAAAGGAGCAGGAAAAAGCAAAAAATTTCAGAATTGCACCTTGCAATGCGGAGAAATTACTGTTTGTGCTTTCACAATATTCATTGATTTTTGCCATTGAAAAACATCATGTTATTCATATACCAGAAATGTTTGAAGCTACTGACTGAATGAAAGGAGCTGGCATCTCACTCTCTTTGAATCTTCTTTATCATGCTAAGAGGAGCAGGAAAAAGCAAAAAATTTCAGAATTGCACCTTGCAATGCGGAGAAATTACTGTTTGTGCATTTACAATATTCATTGATTTTTGCCATTGAAAAACGTCCAGAAATGATTGAAGCTACTGACTGAATGAAAGGAGCTGGCATCTCACTCTCTTTGAATCTTCTTTGTCATGCTAAGAGGAGCAGGAAAAAGCAAAAAATTTCAGAATTGCACCTTGCAATGCGGAGAAATTACTGTTTGTGCATTTACAATATTCATTGATTTTTGCCATTGAAAAACGTCCAGAAATGATTGAAGCTACTGACTGAATGAAAGGAGCTGGCATCTCACTCTCTTTGAATCTTCTTTATCATGCTAAGAGGAGCAGGAAAAAGCAAAAAATTTCAGAATTGCACCTTGCAATGCGGAGAAATTACTGTTTGTGCATTTACAATATTCATTGATTTTTGCCATTGAAAAACGTCCAGAAATGATTGAAGCTACTGACTGAATGAAAGGAGCTGGCATCTCACTCTCTTTGAATCTTCTTTATCATGCTAAGAGGAGCAGGAAAAAGCAAAAAATTTCAGAATTGCACCTTGCAATGCGGAGAAATTACTGTTTGTGCATTTACAATATTCATTGATTTTTGCCATTGAAAAACATCATGTTATTCATATACCAGAAATGTTTGTAGCTACTGACTGAATGAAAGGAGCTGGCATCTCACTCTCTTTGAATCTTCTTTATCATGCTAAGAGGAGCAGGAAAAAGCAAAAAATTTCAGAATTGCACCTTGCAATGCGGAGAAATTACTGTTTGTGCATTTACAATATTCATTGATTTTTGCCATTGAAAAACGTCCAGAAATGATTGAAGCTACTGACTGAATGAAAGGAGCTGGCATCTCACTCTCTTTGAATCTTCTTTATCATGCTAAGAGGAGCAGGAAAAAGCAAAAAATTTCAGAATTGCACCTTGCAATGCGGAGAAATTACTGTTTGTGCATTTACAATATTCATTGATTTTTGCCATTGAAAAACGTCCAGAAATGATTGAAGCTACTGACTGAATGAAAGGAGCTGGCATCTCACTCTCTTTGAATCTTCTTTATCATGCTAAGAGGAGCAGGAAAAAGCAAAAAATTTCAGAATTGCACCTTGCAATGCGGAGAAATTACTCTTTGTGCATTTACAATATTCATTGATTTTTGCCATTGAAAAACATCATGTTATTCATATACCAGAAATGTTTGAAGCTACTGACTGAATGAAAGGAGCTGGCATCTCACTCTCTTTGAATCTTCTTTATCATGCTAAGAGGAGCAGGAAAAAGCAAAAAATTTCAGAATTGCACCTTGCAATGCGGAGAAATTACTGTTTGTGCATTTACAATATTCATTGATTTTTGCCATTGAAAAACGTCCAGAAATGATTGAAGCTACTGACTGAATGAAAGGAGCTGGCATCTCACTCTCTTTGAATCTTCTTTATCATGCTAAGAGGAGCAGGAAAAAGCAAAAAATTTCAGAATTGCACCTTGCAATGCGGAGAAATTACTGTTTGTGCATTTACAATATTCATTGATTTTTGCCATTGAAAAACGTACAGAAATGATTGAAGCTACTGACTGAATGAAAGGAGCTGGCATCTCACTCTCTTTGAATCTTCTTTATCATGCTAAGAGGAGCAGGAAAAAGCAAAAAATTTCAGAATTGCACCTTGCAATGCGGAGAAATTACTGTTTGTGCATTTACAATATTCATTGATTTTTGCCATTGAAAAACATCATGTTATTCATATACCAGAAATGATTGAAGCTACTGACTGAATGAAAGGAGCTGGCATCTTACTCTCTTTGAATCTTCTTTGTCATGCTAAGAGGAGCAGGAAAAAGCAAAAAATTTCAGAATTGCACCTTGCAATGCGGAGAAATTACTGTTTGTGCATTTACAATATTCATTGATTTTTGCCATTGAAAAACGTCCAGAAATGATTGAAGCTACTGACTGAATGAAAGGAGCTGGCATCTCACTCTCTTTGAATCTTCTTTATCATGCTAAGAGGAGCAGGAAAAAGCAAAAAATTTCAGAATTGCACCTTGCAATGCGGAGAAATTACTGTTTGTGCATTTACAATATTCATTGATTTTTGCCATTGAAAAACGTCCAGAAATGATTGAAGCTACTGACTGAATGAAAGGAGCTGGCATCTCACTCTCTTTGAATCTTCTTTATCATGCTAAGAGGAGCAGGAAAAAGCAAAAAATTTCAGAATTGCACCTTGCAATGCGGAGAAATTACTGTTTGTGCATTTACAATATTCATTGATTTTTGCCATTGAAAAACATCATGTTATTCATATACCAGAAATGTTTGTAGCTACTGACTGAATGAAAGGAGCTGGCATCTCACTCTCTTTGAATCTTCTTTATCATGCTAAGAGGAGCAGGAAAAAGCAAAAAATTTCAGAATTGCACCTTGCAATGCGGAGAAATTACTGTTTGTGCATTTACAATATTCATTGATTTTTGCCATTGAAAAACGTCCAGAAATGATTGAAGCTACTGACTGAATGAAAGGAGCTGGCATCTCACTCTCTTTGAATCTTCTTTATCATGCTAAGAGGAGCAGGAAAAAGCAAAAAATTTCAGAATTGCACCTTGCAATGCGGAGAAATTACTGTTTGTGCATTTACAATATTCATTGATTTTTGCCATTGAAAAACGTCCAGAAATGATTGAAGCTACTGACTGAATGAAAGGAGCTGGCATCTCACTCTCTTTGAATCTTCTTTATCATGCTAAGAGGAGCAGGAAAAAGCAAAAAATTTCAGAATTGCACCTTGCAATGCGGAGAAATTACTCTTTGTGCATTTACAATATTCATTGATTTTTGCCATTGAAAAACATCATGTTATTCATATACCAGAAATGTTTGAAGCTACTGACTGAATGAAAGGAGCTGGCATCTCACTCTCTTTGAATCTTCTTTATCATGCTAAGAGGAGCAGGAAAAAGCAAAAAATTTCAGAATTGCACCTTGCAATGCGGAGAAATTACTGTTTGTGCATTTACAATATTCATTGATTTTTGCCATTGAAAAACATCATGTTATTCATATACCAGAAATGTTTGAAGCTACTGACTGAATGAAAGGAGCTGGCATCTCACTCTCTTTGAATCTTCTTTATCATGCTAAGAGGAGCAGGAAAAAGCAAAAAATTTCAGAATTGCACCTTGCAATGCGGAGAAATTACTGTTTGTGCATTTACAATATTCATTGATTTTTGCCATTGAAAAACATCATGTTATTCATATACCAGAAATGTTTGAAGCTACTGACTGAATGAAAGGAGCTGGCATCTCACTCTCTTTGAATCTTCTTTATCATGCTAAGAGGAGCAGGAAAAAGCAAAAAATTTCAGAATTGCACCTTGCAATGCGGAGAAATTACTGTTTGTGCATTTACAATATTCATTGATTTTTGCCATTGAAAACCGTCCAGAAATGATTGAAGCTACTGACTGAATGAAAGGAGCTGGCATCTCATTCTCTTTGAATCTTCTTTATCATGCTAAGAGGAGCAGGAAAAAGCAAAACATTTCAGAATTGCACCTTGCAATGCGGAGAAATTACTGTTTGTGCATTTACAATATTCATTGATTTTTGCCATTGAAAAACATCATGTTATTCATATACCAGAAATGATTGAAGCTACTGACTGAATGAAAGGAGCTGGCATCTCGCTCTCTTTGAATCTTCTTTATCATGCTAAGAGGAGCAGGAAAAAGCAAAAAATTTCAGAATTGCACCTTGCAATGCGGAGAAATTACTGTTTGTGCATTTACAATATTCATTGATTTTTGCCATTGAAAAACGTCCAGAAATGATTGAAGCTACTGACTGAATGAAAGGAGCTGTCATCTCACTCTCTTTGAATCTTCTTTATCATGCTAAGAGGAGCAGGAAAAAGCAAAAAATTTCAGAATTGCACCTTGCAATGTGGAGAAATTACTGTTTGTGCATTTACAATATTCATTGATTTTTGCCATTGAAAAACATCATGTTATTCATATACCAGAAATGATTGAAGCTACTGACTGAATGAAAGGAGCTGGCATCTCACTCTCTTTGAATCTTCTTTATCATGCTAAGAGGAGCAGGAAAAAGCAAAAAATTTCAGAATTGCACCTTGCAATGCGGAGAAATTACTGTTTGTGCATTTACAATATTCATTGATTTTTGCCATTGAAAAACGTCCAGAAATGATTGAAGCTACTGACTGAATGAAAGGAGCTGGCATCTCACTCTCTTTGAATCTTTTTTATCATGCTAAGAGGAGCAGGAAAAAGCAAAAAATTTCAGAATTGCACCTTGCAATGCGGAGAAATTACTGTTTGTGCTTTTACAATATTCATTGATTTTTGCCATTGAAAAACATCATGTTATTCATATACCAGAAATGTTTGAAGCTACTGACTGAATGAAAGGAGCTGGCATCTCACTCTCTTTGAATCTTCTTTATCATGCTAAGAGGAGCAGGAAAAAGCAAAAAATTTCAGAATTGCACCTTGCAATGCGGAGAAATTACTGTTTGTGCATTTACAATATTCATTGATTTTTGCCATTGAAAAACGTCCAGAAATGATTGAAGCTACTGACTGAATGAAAGGAGCTGGCATCTCACTCTCTTTGAATCTTCTTTATCATGCTAAGAGGAGCAGGAAAAAGCAAAAAATTTCAGAATTGCACCTTGCAATGCGGAGAAATTACTGTTTGTGCATTTACAATATTCATTGATTTTTGCCATTGAAAAACGTCCAGAAATGATTGAAGCTACTGACTGAATGAAAGGAGCTGGCATCTCACTCTCTTTGAATCTTCTTTATCATGCTAAGAGGAGCAGGAAAAAGCAAAAAATTTCAGAATTGCAACTTGCAATGCGGAGAAATTACTGTTTGTGCATTTACAATATTCATTGATTTTTGCCATTGAAAAACATCATGTTATTCATATACCAGAAATGATTGAAGCTACTGACTGAATGAAAGGAGCTGGCATCTCACTCTCTTTGAATCTTCTTTATCATGCTAAGAGGAGCAGGAAAAAGCAAAAAATTTCAGAATTGCACCTTGCAATGCGGAGAAATTACTGTTTGTGCATTTACAATATTCATTGATTTTTGCCATTGAAAAACGTCCAGAAATGATTGAAGCTACTGACTGAATGAAAGGAGCTGGCATCTCACTCTCTTTGAATCTTCTTTATCATGCTAAGAGGAGCAGGAAAAAGCAAAAAATTTCAGAATTGCACCTTGCAATGCGGAGAAATTACTGTTTGTGCTTTTACAATATTCATTGATTTTTGCCATTGAAAAACATCATATTATTCATATACCAGAAATGTTTGAAGCTACTGACTGAATGAAAGGAGCTGGCATCTCACTCTCTTTGAATCTTCTTTATCATGCTAAGAGGAGCAGGAAAAAGCAAAAAATTTCAGAATTGCACCTTGCAATGCGGAGAAATTACTGTTTGTGCATTTACAATATTCATTGATTTTTGCCATTGAAAAACGTCCAGAAATGATTGAAGCTACTGACTGAATGAAAGGAGCTGGCATCTCACTCTCTTTGAATCTTCTTTATCATGCTAAGAGGAGCAGGAAAAAGCAAAAAATTTCAGAATTGCACCTTGCAATGCGGAGAAATTACTGTTTGTGCATTTACAATATTCATTGATTTTTGCCATTGAAAAACGTCCAGAAATGATTGAAGCTACTGACTGAATGAAAGGAGCTGGCATCTCACTCTCTTTGAATCTTCTTTATCATGCTAAGAGGAGCAGGAAAAAGCAAAAAAATTCAGAATTGCACCTTGCAATGCGGAGAAATTACTGTTTGTGCATTTACAATATTCATTGATTTTTGCCATTGAAAAACATCATGTTATTCATATACCAGAAATGATTGAAGCTACTGACTGAATGAAAGGGGCTGGCATCTTACTCTCTTTGAATCTTCTTTGTCATGCTAAGAGGAGCAGGAAAAAGGAAAAATTTCAGAATTGCACCTTGCAATGCGGAGAAATTACTGTTTGTGCATTTACAATATTCATTGATTTTTGCCATTGAAAAACGTCCAGAAATGATTGAAGCTACTGACTGAATGAAAGGAGCTGGCATCTCACTCTCTTTGAATCTTCTTTATCATGCTAAGAGGAGCAGGAAAAAGCAAAAAATTTCAGAATTGCACCTTGCAATGCGGAGAAATTACTGTTTGTGCATTTACAATATTCATTGATTTTTGCCATTGAAAAACGTCCAGAAATGATTGAAGCTACTGACTGAATGAAAGGAGCTGGCATCTCACTCTCTTTGAATCTTCTTTATCATGCTAAGAGGAGCAGGAAAAAGCAAAAAATTTCAGAATTGCACCTTGCAATGCGGAGAAATTACTGTTTGTGCATTTACAATATTCATTGATTTTTGCCATTGAAAAACATCATGTTATTCATATACCAGAAATGTTTGTAGCTACTGACTGAATGAAAGGAGCTGGCATCTCACTCTCTTTGAATCTTCTTTATCATGCTAAGAGGAGCAGGAAAAAGCAAAAAATTTCAGAATTGCACCTTGCAATGCGGAGAAATTACTGTTTGTGCATTTACAATATTCATTGATTTTTGCCATTGAAAAACGTCCAGAAATGATTGAAGCTACTGACTGAATGAAAGGAGCTGGCATCTCACTCTCTTTGAATCTTCTTTATCATGCTAAGAGGAGCAGGAAAAAGCAAAAAATTTCAGAATTGCACCTTGCAATGTGGAGAAATTACTGTTTGTGCATTTACAATATTCATTGATTTTTGCCATTGAAAAACATCATGTTATTCATATACCAGAAATGATTGAAGCTACTGACTGAATGAAAGGAGCTGGCATCTCACTCTCTTTGAATCTTCTTTATCATGCTAAGAGGAGCAGGAAAAAGCAAAAAATTTCAGAATTGCACCTTGCAATGCGGAGAAATTACTGTTTGTGCATTTACAATATTCATTGATTTTTGCCATTGAAAAACATCATGTTATTCATATACCAGAAATGTTTGAAGCTACTGACTGAATGAAAGGAGCTGGCATCTCACTCTCTTTGAATCTTCTTTATCATGCTAAGAGGAGCAGGAAAAAGCAAAAAATTTCAGAATTGCACCTTGCAATGCGGAGAAATTACTGTTTGTGCATTTACAATATTCATTGATTTTTGCCATTGAAAAACGTCCAGAAATGATTGAAGCTACTGACTGAATGAAAGGAGCTGGCATCTCACTCTCTTTGAATCTTCTTTATCATGCTAAGAGGAGCAGGAAAAAGCAAAAAATTTCAGAATTGCACCTTGCAATGCGGAGAAATTACTGTTTGTGCATTTACAATATTCATTGATTTTTGCCATTGAAAAACGTCCAGAAATGATTGAAGCTACTGACTGAATGAAAGGAGCTGGCATCTCACTCTCTTTGAATCTTCTTTATCATGCTAAGAGGAGCAGGAAAAAGCAAAAAATTTCAGAATTGCAACTTGCAATGCGGAGAAATTACTGTTTGTGCATTTACAATATTCATTGATTTTTGCCATTGAAAAACATCATGTTATTCATATACCAGAAATGATTGAAGCTACTGACTGAATGAAAGGAGCTGGCATCTCACTCTCTTTGAATCTTCTTTATCATGCTAAGAGGAGCAGGAAAAAGCAAAAAATTTCAGAATTGCACCTTGCAATGCGGAGAAATTACTGTTTGTGCATTTACAATATTCATTGATTTTTGCCATTGAAAAACGTCCAGAAATGATTGAAGCTACTGACTGAATGAAAGGAGCTGGCATCTCACTCTCTTTGAATCTTCTTTATCATGCTAAGAGGAGCAGGAAAAAGCAAAAAATTTCAGAATTGCACCTTGCAATGCGGAGAAATTACTGTTTGTGCTTTTACAATATTCATTGATTTTTGCCATTGAAAAACATCATATTATTCATATACCAGAAATGTTTGAAGCTACTGACTGAATGAAAGGACCTGGCATCTCACTCTCTTTGAATCTTCTTTATCATGCTAAGAGGAGCAGGAAAAAGCAAAAAATTTCAGAATTGCACCTTGCAATGCGGAGAAATTACTGTTTGTGCATTTACAATATTCATTGATTTTTGCCATTGAAAAACGTCCAGAAATGATTGAAGCTACTGACTGAATGAAAGGAGCTGGCATCTCACTCTCTTTGAATCTTCTTTATCATGCTAAGAGGAGCAGGAAAAAGCAAAAAATTTCAGAATTGCACCTTGCAATGCGGAGAAATTACTGTTTGTGCATTTACAATATTCATTGATTTTTGCCATTGAAAAACGTCCAGAAATGATTGAAGCTACTGACTGAATGAAAGGAGCTGGCATCTCACTCTCTTTGAATCTTCTTTATCATGCTAAGAGGAGCAGGAAAAAGCAAAAAATTTCAGAATTGCACCTTGCAATGCGGAGAAATTACTGTATGTGCATTTACAATATTCATTGATTTTTGCCATTGAAAAACATCATGTTATTCATATACCAGAAATGATTGAAGCTACTGACTGAATGAAAGGAGCTGGCATCTTACTCTCTTTGAATCTTCTTTGTCATGCTAAGAGGAGCAGGAAAAAGCAAAAAATTTCAGAATTGCACCTTGCAATGCGGAGAAATTACTGTTTGTGCATTTACAATATTCATTGATTTTTGCCATTGAAAAACGTCCAGAAATGATTGAAGCTACTGACTGAATGAAAGGAGCTGGCATCTCACTCTCTTTGAATCTTCTTTATCATGCTAAGAGGAGCAGGAAAAAGCAAAAAATTTCAGAATTGCACCTTGCAATGCGGAGAAATTACTGTTTGTGCATTTACAATATTCATTGATTTTTGCCATTGAAAAACATCATGTTATTCATATACCAGAAATGTTTGAAGCTACTGACTGAATGAAAGGAGCTGGCATCTCACTCTCTTTGAATCTTCTTTATCATGCTAAGAGGAGCAGGAAAAAGCAAAAAATTTCAGAATTGCACCTTGCAATGCGGAGAAATTACTGTTTGTGCATTTACAATATTCATTGATTTTTGCCATTGAAAAACGTCCAGAAATTATTGAAGCTACTGACTGAATGAAAGGAGCTGGCATCTCACTCTCTTTGAATCTTCTTTATCATGCTAAGAGGAGCAGGAAAAAGCAAAAAATTTCAGAATTGCACCTTGCAATGCGGAGAAATTACTGTTTGTGCATTTACAATATTCATTGATTTTTGCCATTGAAAAACGTCCAGAAATGATTGAAGCTACTGACTGAATGAAAGGAGCTGGCATCTCACTCTCTTTGAATCTTCTTTATCATGCTAAGAGGAGCAGGAAAAAGCAAAAAATTTCAGAATTGCAACTTGCAATGCGGAGAAATTACTGTTTGTGCATTTACAATATTCATTGATTTTTGCCATTGAAAAACATCATGTTATTCATATACCAGAAATGATTGAAGCTACTGACTGAATGAAAGGAGCTGGCATCTCACTCTCTTTGAATCTTCTTTATCATGCTAAGAGGAGCAGGAAAAAGCAAAAAATTTCAGAATTGCACCTTGCAATGCGGAGAAATTACTGTTTGTGCATTTACAATATTCATTGATTTTTGCCATTGAAAAACGTCCAGAAATGATTGAAGCTACTGACTGAATGAAAGGAGCTGGCATCTCACTCTCTTTGAATCTTCTTTATCATGCTAAGAGGAGCAGGAAAAAGCAAAAAATTTCAGAATTGCACCTTGCAATGCGGAGAAATTACTGTTTGTGCTTTTACAATATTCATTGATTTTTGCCATTGAAAAACATCATATTATTCATATACCAGAAATGTTTGAAGCTACTGACTGAATGAAAGGACCTGGCATCTCACTCTCTTTGAATCTTCTTTATCATGCTAAGAGGAGCAGGAAAAAGCAAAAAATTTCAGAATTGCACCTTGCAATGCGGAGAAATTACTGTTTGTGCATTTACAATATTCATTGATTTTTGCCATTGAAAAACGTCCAGAAATGATTGAAGCTACTGACTGAATGAAAGGAGCTGGCATCTCACTCTCTTTGAATCTTGTTTATCATGCTAAGAGGAGCAGGAAAAAGCAAAAAATTTCAGAATTGCACCTTGCAATGCGGAGAAATTACTGTTTGTGCATTTACAATATTCATTGATTTTTGCCATTGAAAAACGTCCAGAAATGATTGAAGCTACTGACTGAATGAAAGGAGCTGGCATCTCACTCTCTTTGAATCTTCTTTATCATGCTAAGAGGAGCAGGAAAAAGCAAAAAATTTCAGAATTGCACCTTGCAATGCGGAGAAATTACTGTTTGTGCATTTACAATATTCATTGATTTTTGCCATTGAAAAACATCATGTTATTCATATACCAGAAATGATTGAAGCTACTGACTGAATGAAAGGAGCTGGCATCTTACTCTCTTTGAATCTTCTTTGTCATGCTAAGAGGAGCAGGAAAAAGCAAAAAATTTCAGAATTGCACCTTGCAATGCGGAGAAATTACTGTTTGTGCATTTACAATATTCATTGATTTTTGCCATTGAAAAACGTCCAGAAATGATTGAAGCTACTGACTGAATGACAGGAGCTGGCATCTCACTCTGTTTGAATCTTCTTTATCATGCTAAGAGGAGCAGGAAAAAGCAAAAAATTTCAGAATTGCACCTTGCAATGCGGAGAAATTACTGTTTGTGCATTTACAATATTCATTGATTTTTGCCATTGAAAAAAGTCCAGAAATGATTGAAGCTACTGACTGAATGAAAGGAGCTGGCATCTCACTCTCTTTGAATCTTCTTTATCATGCTAAGAGGAGCAGGAAAAAGCAAAAAATTTCAGAATTGCACCTTGCAATGCGGAGAAATTACTGTTTGTGCATTTACAATATTCATTGATTTTTGCCATTGAAAAACATCATGTTATTCATATACCAGAAATGTTTGTAGCTACTGACTGAATGAAAGGAGCTGGCATCTCACTCTCTTTGAATCTTCTTTATCATGCTAAGAGGAGCAGGAAAAAGCAAAAAATTTCAGAATTGCACCTTGCAATGCGGAGAAATTACTGTTTGTGCATTTACAATATTCATTGATTTTTGCCATTGAAAAACGTCCAGAAATGATTGAAGCTACTGACTGAATGAAAGGAGCTGGCATCTCACTCTCTTTGAATCTTCTTTATCATGCTAAGAGGAGCAGGAAAAAGCAAAAAATTTCAGAATTGCACCTTGCAATGCGGAGAAATTACTGTTTGTGCATTTACAATATTCATTGATTTTTGCCATTGAAAAACGTCCAGAAATGATTGAAGCTACTGACTGAATGAAAGGAGCTGGCATCTCACTCTCTTTGAATCTTCTTTATCATGCTAAGAGGAGCAGGAAAAAGCAAAAAATTTCAGAATTGCACCTTGCAATGCGGAGAAATTACTCTTTGTGCATTTACAATATTCATTGATTTTTGCCATTGAAAAACATCATGTTATTCATATACCAGAAATGTTTGAAGCTACTGACTGAATGAAAGGAGCTGGCATCTCACTCTCTTTGAATCTTCTTTATCATGCTAAGAGGAGCAGGAAAAAGCAAAAAATTTCAGAATTGCACCTTGCAATGCGGAGAAATTACTGTTTGTGCATTTACAATATTCATTGATTTTTGCCATTGAAAAACATCATGTTATTCATATACCAGAAATGTTTGAAGCTACTGACTGAATGAAAGGAGCTGGCATCTCACTCTCTTTGAATCTTCTTTATCATGCTAAGAGGAGCAGGAAAAAGCAAAAAATTTCAGAATTGCACCTTGCAATGTGGAGAAATTACTGTTTGTGCATTTACAATATTCATTGATTTTTACCATTGAAAAACGTCCAGAAATGATTGAAGCTACTGACTGAATGAAAGTAGCTGGCATCTCACTCTCTTTGAATCTTCTTTATCATGCTAAGAGGAGCAGGAAAAAGCAAAAAATTTCAGACTTGCACCTTGCAATGCGGAGAAATTACTGTTTGTGCATTTACAATATTCATTGATTTTTGCCATTGAAAAACATCATGTTATTCATATACCAGAAATGTTTGAAGCTACTGACTGAATGAAAGGAGCTGGCATCTCACTCTCTTTGAATCTTCTTTATCATGCTAAGAGGAGCAGGAAAAAGCAAAAAATTTCAGAATTGCACCTTGCAATGCGGAGAAATTACTGTTTGTGCATTTACAATATTCATTGATTTTTGCCATTGAAAAACGTCCAGAAATGATTGAAGCTACTGACTGAATGAAAGGAGCTGGCATCTCACTCTCTTTGAATCTTCTTTATCATGCTAAGAGGAGCAGGAAAAAGCAAAAAATTTCAGAATTGCACCTTGCAATGCGGAGAAATTACTGTTTGTGCATTTACAATATTCATTGATTTTTGCCATTGAAAAACGTCCAGAAATGATTGAAGCTACTGACTGAATGAAAGGAGCTGGCATCTCACTCTCTTTGAATCTTCTTTATCATGCTAAGAGGAGCAGGAAAAATCAAAAAATTTCAGAATTGCACCTTGCAATGCGGAGAAATTACTGTTTGTGCATTTACAATATTCAATGATTTTTGCCATTGAAAAACATGTTATTCATATACCAGAAATGTTTGAAGCTACTGACTGAATGAAAGGAGCTGGCACCTCACTCTCTTTGAATCTTCTTTATCATGCTAAGAGGAGCGGGAAAAAGCAAAAAATTTCAGAATTGCACCTTGCAATGCGGAGAAATTACTGTTTGTGCATTTACAATATTCATTGATTTTTGCCATTGAAAAACATCCAGAAATGATTGAAGGTACTGACTGAATGAAAGGAGCTGGCATCTCACTCTCTTTGAATCTTCTTTATCATGCTAAGTGGAGCAGGAAAAAGCAAAAAATTTCAGAATTGCACCTTGCAATGCGGAGAAATTACTGTTTGTGCATTTACAATATTCATTGATTTTTGCCATTGAAAAACGTCCAGAAATGATTGAAGCTACTGACTGAATGAAAGGAGCTGGCATCTCACTCTCTTTGAATCTTCTTTATCATGCTAAGAGGAGCAGGAAAAAGCCAAAAATTTCAGAATTGCACCTTGCAATGCGGAGAAATTACAGTTTGTGCATTTACAATATTCATTGATTTTTGCCATTGAAAAACATCCAGAAATGATTGAAGCTACTGACTGAATGAAAGGAGCTGGCATCTCACTCTCTTTGAATATTCTTTATCATGCTAAGAGGAGCAGGAAAAAGCAAAAAATTTCAGAATTGCACCTTGCAATGCGGAGAAATTACTGTTTGTGCATTTACAATATTCATTGATTTTTGCCATTGAAAAACATCATGTTATTCATATACCAGAAATGTTTGAAGCTACTGACTGAATGAAAGGAGCTGGCATCTCACTCTCTTTGAATCTTCTTTATCATGCTAAGAGGAGCAGGAAAAAGCAAAAAATTTCAGAATTGCACCTTGCAATGCGGAGAAATTACTGTTTGTGCATTTACAATATTCATTGATTTTTGCCATTGAAAAACATCATGTTATTCATATACCAGAAATGTTTGAAGCTACTGACTGAATGAAAGGAGCTGGCATCTCACTCTCTTTGAATCTTCTTTATCATGCTAAGAGGAGCAGGAAAAAGCAAAAAATTTCAGAATTGCACCTTGCAATGTGGAGAAATTACTGTTTGTGCATTTACAATATTCATTGATTTTTACCATTGAAAAACGTCCAGAAATGATTGAAGCTACTGACTGAATGAAAGTAGCTGGCATCTCACTCTCTTTGAATCTTCTTTATCATGCTAAGAGGAGCAGGAAAAAGCAAAAAATTTCAGAATTGCACCTTGCAATGCAGAGAAATTACTGTTTGTGCATTTACAATATTCATTGATTTTTGCCATTGAAAAACATCATGTTATTCATATACCAGAAATGTTTGAAGCTACTGACTGAATGAAAGGAGCTGGCATCTCACTCTCTTTGAATCTTCTTTATCATGCTAAGAGGAGCAGGAAAAAGCAAAAAATTTCAGAATTGCACCTTGCAATGTGGAGAAATTACTGTTTGTGCATTTACAATATTCATTGATTTTTACCATTGAAAAACGTCCAGAAATGATTGAAGCTACTGACTGAATGAAAGTAGCTGGCATCTCACTCTCTTTGAATCTTCTTTATCATGCTAAGAGGAGCAGGAAAAAGCAAAAAATTTCAGACTTGCACCTTGCAATGCGGAGAAATTACTGTTTGTGCATTTACAATATTCATTGATTTTTGCCATTGAAAAACATCATGTTATTCATATACCAGAAATGTTTGAAGCTACTGACTGAATGAAAGGAGCTGGCATCTCACTCTCTTTGAATCTTCTTTATCATGCTAAGAGGAGCAGGAAAAAGCAAAAAATTTCAGAATTGCACCTTGCAATGCGGAGAAATTACTGTTTGTGCATTTACAATATTCATTGATTTTTGCCATTGAAAAACGTCCAGAAATGATTGAAGCTACTGACTGAATGAAAGGAGCTGGCATCTCACTCTCTTTGAATCTTGTTTATCATGCTAAGAGGAGCAGGAAAAAGCAAAAAATTTCAGAATTGCACCTTGCAATGCGGAGAAATTACTGTTTGTGCATTTACAATATTCATTGATTTTTGCCATTGAAAAACATCCAGAAATGATTGAAGCTACTGACTGAATGAAAGGAGCTGGCATCTCACTCTCTTTGAATCTTCTTTATCATGCTAAGAGGAGCAGGAAAAAGCAAAAAATTTCAGAATTGCACCTTGCAATGCGGAGAAATTACTGTTTGTGCATTTACAATATTCATTGATTTTTGCCATTGAAAAACATCATGTTATTCATATACCAGAAATGATTGAAGCTACTGACTGAATGAAAGGAGCTGGCATCTCACTCTCTTTGAATCTTCTTTATCATGCTAAGAGGAGCAGGAAAAAGCAAAAAATTTCAGAATTGCACCTTGCAATGCGGAGAAATTACTGTTTGTGCATTTACAATATTCATTGATTTTTGCCATTGAAAAACGTCCAGAAATGATTGAAGCTACTGACTGAATGAAAGGAACTGGCATCTCACTCTCTTTGAATCTTCTTTATCATGCTAAGAGGAGCAGGAAAAAGCAAAACATTTCAGAATTGCACCTTGCAATGCGGAGAAATTACTGTTTGTGCATTTACAAAATTCATTGATTTTTGCCATTGAAAAACATCATGTTATTCATATACCAGAAATGTTTGAAGCTACTGACTGAATGAAAGGAGCTGACATCTCACTCTGTTTGAATCTTCTTTATCATGCTAAGAGGAGCAGGAAAAAGCAAAAAATTTCAGAATTGCACCTTGCAATGCGGAGAAATTACTGTTTGTGCATTTACAATATTCATTGATTTTTGCCATTGAAAAACGTCCAGAAATGATTGAAGCTACTGACTGAATGAAAGGAGCTGGCATCTCACTCTCTTTGAATCTTCTTTATCATGCTAAGAGGAGCAGGAAAAAGCAAAAAATTTCAGAATTGCACCTTGCAATGCGGAGAAATTACTGTTTGTGCATTTACAATATTCATTGATTTTTGCCATTGAAAAACGTCCAGAAATGATTGAAGCTACTGACTGAATAAAAGGAGCTGGCATCTCACTCTCTTTGAATCTTCTTTATCATGCTAAGAGGAGCAGGAAAAAGCAAAAAATTTCAGAATTGCACCTTGCAATGCGGAGAAATTACTGTTTGTGCATTTACAATATTCATTGATTTTTGCCATTGAAAAACATCATGTTATTCATATACCAGAAATGATTGAAGCTACTGACTGAATGAAAGGAGCTGGCATCTCACTCTCTTTGAATCTTCTTTATCATGCTAAGAGGAGCAGGAAAAAGCAAAAAATTTCAGAATTGCACCTTGCAATGCGGAGAAATTACTGTTTGTGCATTTACAATATTCATTGATTTTTGCCATTGAAAAACGTCCAGAAATGATTGAAACTACTGACTGAATGAAAGGAGCTGGCATCTCACTCTCTTTGAATCTTCTTTATCATGCTAAGAGGAGCAGGAAAAAGCAAAAAATTTCAGAATTGCACCTTGCAATGCGGAGAAATTACTGTTTGTGCATTTACAATATTCATTGATTTTTGCCATTGAAAAACGTCCAGAAATGATTGAAGCTACTGACTGAATGAAAGGAGCTGGCATCTCACTCTCTTTGAATCTTCTTTATCATGCTAAGAGGAGCAGGAAAAAGCAAAAAAATTCAGAATTGCACCTTGCAATACGGAGAAATTACTGTTTGTGCATTTACAATATTCATTGATTTTTGCCATTGAAAAACATCATGTTATTCATATAACAGAAATGATTGAAGCTACTGACTGAATGAAAGGAGCTGGCATCTCACTCTCTTTGAATCTTCTTTATCATGCTAAGAGGAGCAGGAAAAAGCAAAAAATTTCAGAATTGCACCTTGCAATGCGGAGAAATTACTGTTTGTGCATTTACAATATTCATTGATTTTTGCCATTGAAAAACGTCCAGAAATGATTGAAGCTACTGACTGAATGAAAGGAACTGGCATCTCACTCTCTTTGAATCTTCTTTATCATGCTAAGAGGAGCAGGAAAAAGCAAAAAATTTCAGAATTGCACCTTGCAATGCGGAGAAATTACTGTTTGTGCATTTACAAAATTCATTGATTTTTGCCATTGAAAAACATCATGTTATTCATATACTAGAAATGTTTGAAGCTACTGACTGAATGAAAGGAGCTGACATCTCACTCTCTTTGAATCTTCTTTATCATGCTAAGAGGAGCAGGAAAAAGCAAAAAATTTCAGAATTGCACCTTGCAATGCGGAGAAATTACTGTTTGTGCATTTACAATATTCATTGATTTTTGCCATTGAAAAACGTCCAGAAATGATTGAAGCTACTGACTGAATGAAAGGAGCTGGCATCTCACTCTCTTTGAATCTTCTTTATCATGCTAAGAGGAGCAGGAAAAAGCAAAAAATTTCAGAATTGCACCTTGCAATGCGGAGAAATTACTGTTTGTGCATTTACAATATTCATTGATTTTTGCCATTGAAAAACATCATGTTATTCATATACCAGAAATGTTTGAAGCTACTGACTGAATGAAAGGAGCTGGCATCTCACTCTCTTTGAATCTTCTTTATCATGCTAAGAGGAGCAGGAAAAAGCAAAAAATTTCAGAATTGCACCTTGCAATGCGGAGAAATTACTGTTTGTGCATTTACAATATTCATTGATTTTTGCCATTGAAAAACGTCCAGAAATGATTGAAGCTACTGACTGAATGAAAGGAGCTGGCATCTCACTCTCTTTGAATCTTCTTTATCATGCTAAGAGGAGCAGGAAAAAGCAAAAAATTTCAGAATTGCACCTTGCAATGCGGAGAAATTACTGTTTGTGCATTTACAATATTCATTGATTTTTGCCATTGAAAAACGTCCAGAAATGATTGAAGCTACTGACTGAATGAAAGGAGCTGGCATCTCACTCTCTTTGAATCTTCTTTATCATGCTAAGAGGAGCAGGAAAAAGCAAAAAATTTCAGAATTGCAACTTGCAATGCGGAGAAATTACTGTTTGTGCATTTACAATATTCATTGATTTTTGCCATTGAAAAACATCATGTTATTCATATACCAGAAATGATTGAAGCTACTGACTGAATGAAAGGAGCTGGCATCTCACTCTCTTTGAATCTTCTTTATCATGCTAAGAGGAGCAGGAAAAAGCAAAAAATTTCAGAATTGCACCTTGCAATGCGGAGAAATTACTGTTTGTGCATTTACAATATTCATTGATTTTTGCCATTGAAAAACGTCCAGAAATGATTGAAGCTACTGACTGAATGAAAGGAGCTGACATCTCACTCTCTTTGAATCTTCTTTATCATGCTAAGAGGAGCAGGAAAAAGCAAAAAATTTCAGAATTGCACCTTGCAATGCGGAGAAATTACTGTTTGTGCTTTTACAATATTCATTGATTTTTGCCATTGAAAAACATCATATTATTCATATACCAGAAATGTTTGAAGCTACTGACTGAATGAAAGGAGCTGGCATCTCACTCTCTTTGAATCTTCTTTATCATGCTAAGAGGAGCAGGAAAAAGCAAAAAATTTCAGAATTGCACCTTGCAATGCGGAGAAATTACTGTTTGTGCATTTACAATATTCATTGATTTTTGCCATTGAAAAACGTCCAGAAATGATTGAAGCTACTGACTGAATGAAAGGAGCTGGCATCTCACTCTCTTTGAATCTTCTTTATCATGCTAAGAGGAGCAGGAAAAAGCAAAAAATTTCAGAATTGCACCTTGCAATGCGGAGAAATTACTGTTTGTGCATTTACAATATTCATTGATTTTTGCCATTGAAAAACGTCCAGAAATGATTGAAGCTACTGACTGAATGAAAGGAGCTGGCATCTCACTCTCTTTGAATCTTCTTTATCATGCTAAGAGGAGCAGGAAAAAGCAAAAAATTTCAGAATTGCACCTTGCAATGCGGAGAAATTACTGTTTGTGCATTTACAATATTCATTGATTTTTGCCATTGAAAAACATCATGTTATTCATATACCAGAAATGATTGAAGCTACTGACTGAATGAAAGGAGCTGGCATCTTACTCTCTTTGAATCTTCTTTGTCATGCTAAGAGGAGCAGGAAAAAGCAAAAAATTTCAGAATTGCACCTTGCAATGCGGAGAAATTACTGTTTGTGCATTTACAATATTCATTGATTTTTGCCATTGAAAAACGTCCAGAAATGATTGAAGCTACTGACTGAATGAAAGGAGCTGGCATCTCACTCTCTTTGAATCTTCTTTATCATGCTAAGAGGAGCAGGAAAAAGCAAAAAATTTCAGAATTGCACCTTGCAATGCGGAGAAATTACTGTTTGTGCATTTACAATATTCATTGATTTTTGCCATTGAAAAACGTCCAGAAATGATTGAAGCTACTGACTGAATGAAAGGAGCTGGCATCTCACTCTCTTTGAATCTTCTTTATCATGCTAAGAGGAGCAGGAAAAAGCAAAAAATTTCAGAATTGCACCTTGCAATGCGGAGAAATTACTGTTTGTGCATTTACAATATTCATTGATTTTTGCCATTGAAAAACATCATGTTATTCATATACCAGAAATGTTTGAAGCTACTGACTGAATGAAAGGAGCTGGCATCTCACTCTCTTTGAATCTTCTTTATCATGCTAAGAGGAGCAGGAAAAAGCAAAAAATTTCAGAATTGCACCTTGCAATGCGGAGAAATTACTGTTTGTGCATTTACAATATTCATTGATTTTTGCCATTGAAAAACGTCCAGAAATGATTGAAGCTACTGACTGAATGAAAGGAGCTGGCATCTCACTCTCTTTGAATCTTCTTTATCATGCTAAGAGGAGCAGGAAAAAACAAAAAATTTCAGAATTACACCTTGCAATGCTGAGAAATTACTGTTTGTGCATTTACAATATTCATTGATTTTTGCCATTGAAAAACATCATGTTATTCATATACCAGAAATGTTTGTAGCTACTGACTGAATGAAAGGAGCTGGCATCTCACTCTCTTTGAATCTTCTTTATCATGCTAAGAGGAGCAGGAAAAAGCAAAAAATTTCAGAATTGCACCTTGCAATGCGGAGAAATTACTGTTTGTGCATTTACAATATTCATTGATTTTTGCCATTGAAAAACGTCCAGAAATGATTGAAGCTACTGACTGAATGAAAGGAGCTGGCATCTCACTCTCTTTGAATCTTCTTTATCATGCTAAGAGGAGCAGGAAAAAGCAAAAAATTTCAGAATTGCACCTTGCAATGCGGAGAAATTACTGTTTGTGCATTTACAATATTCATTGATTTTTGCCATTGAAAAACGTCCAGAAATGATTGAAGCTACTGACTGAATGAAAGGAGCTGGCATCTCACTCTCTTTGAATCTTCTTTATCATGCTAAGAGGAGCAGGAAAAAGCAAAAAATTTCAGAATTGCACCTTGCAATGCGGAGAAATTACTCTTTGTGCATTTACAATATTCATTGATTTTTGCCATTGAAAAACATCATGTTATTCATATACCAGAAATGTTTGAAGCTACTGACTGAATGAAAGGAGCTGGCATCTCACTCTCTTTGAATCTTCTTTATCATGCTAAGAGGAGCAGGAAAAAGCAAAAAATTTCAGAATTGCACCTTGCAATGCGGAGAAATTACTGTTTGTGCATTTACAATATTCATTGATTTTTGCCATTGAAAAACATCATGTTATTCATATACCAGAAATGTTTGAAGCTACTGACTGAATGAAAGGAGCTGGCATCTCACTCTCTTTGAATCTTCTTTATCATGCTAAGAGGAGCAGGAAAAAGCAAAAAATTTCAGAATTGCACCTTGCAATGTGGAGAAATTACTGTTTGTGCATTTACAATATTCATTGATTTTTACCATTGAAAAACGTCCAGAAATGATTGAAGCTACTGACTGAATGAAAGTAGCTGGCATCTCACTCTCTTTGAATCTTCTTTATCATGCTAAGAGGAGCAGGAAAAAGCAAAAAATTTCAGACTTGCACCTTGCAATGCGGAGAAATTACTGTTTGTGCATTTACAATATTCATTGATTTTTGCCATTGAAAAACATCATGTTATTCATATACCAGAAATGTTTGAAGCTACTGACTGAATGAAAGGAGCTGGCATCTCACTCTCTTTGAATCTTCTTTATCATGCTAAGAGGAGCAGGAAAAAGCAAAAAATTTCAGAATTGCACCTTGCAATGCGGAGAAATTACTGTTTGTGCATTTACAATATTCATTGATTTTTGCCATTGAAAAACGTCCAGAAATGATTGAAGCTACTGACTGAATGAAAGGAGCTGGCATCTCACTCTCTTTGAATCTTCTTTATCATGCTAAGAGGAGCAGGAAAAAGCAAAAAATTTCAGAATTGCACCTTGCAATGCGGAGAAATTACTGTTTGTGCATTTACAATATTCATTGATTTTTGCCATTGAAAAACGTCCAGAAATGATTGAAGCTACTGACTGAATGAAAGGAGCTGGCATCTCACTCTCTTTGAATCTTCTTTATCATGCTAAGAGGAGCAGGAAAAATCAAAAAATTTCAGAATTGCACCTTGCAATGCGGAGAAATTACTGTTTGTGCATTTACAATATTCAATGATTTTTGCCATTGAAAAACATGTTATTCATATACCAGAAATGTTTGAAGCTACTGACTGAATGAAAGGAGCTGGCACCTCACTCTCTTTGAATCTTCTTTATCATGCTAAGAGGAGCGGGAAAAAGCAAAAAATTTCAGAATTGCACCTTGCAATGCGGAGAAATTACTGTTTGTGCATTTACAATATTCATTGATTTTTGCCATTGAAAAACATCCAGAAATGATTGAAGGTACTGACTGAATGAAAGGAGCTGGCATCTCACTCTCTTTGAATCTTCTTTATCATGCTAAGAGGAGCAGGAAAAAGCAAAAAATTTCAGAATTGCACCTTGCAATGCGGAGAAATTACTGTTTGTGCATTTACAATATTCATTGATTTTTGCCATTGAAAAACGTCCAGAAATGATTGAAGCTACTGACTGAATGAAAGGAGCTGGCATCTCACTCTCTTTGAATCTTCTTTATCATGCTAAGAGGAGCAGGAAAAAGCCAAAAATTTCAGAATTGCACCTTGCAATGCGGAGAAATTACAGTTTGTGCATTTACAATATTCATTGATTTTTGCCATTGAAAAACATCCAGAAATGATTGAAGCTACTGACTGAATGAAAGGAGCTGGCATCTCACTCTCTTTGAATATTCTTTATCATGCTAAGAGGAGCAGGAAAAAGCAAAAAATTTCAGAATTGCACCTTGCAATGCGGAGAAATTACTGTTTGTGCATTTACAATATTCATTGATTTTTGCCATTGAAAAACATCATGTTATTCATATACCAGAAATGTTTGAAGCTACTGACTGAATGAAAGGAGCTGGCATCTCACTCTCTTTGAATCTTCTTTATCATGCTAAGAGGAGCAGGAAAAAGCAAAAAATTTCAGAATTGCACCTTGCAATGCGGAGAAATTACTGTTTGTGCATTTACAATATTCATTGATTTTTGCCATTGAAAAACATCATGTTATTCATATACCAGAAATGTTTGAAGCTACTGACTGAATGAAAGGAGCTGGCATCTCACTCTCTTTGAATCTTCTTTATCATGCTAAGAGGAGCAGGAAAAAGCAAAAAATTTCAGAATTGCACCTTGCAATGTGGAGAAATTACTGTTTGTGCATTTACAATATTCATTGATTTTTACCATTGAAAAACGTCCAGAAATGATTGAAGCTACTGACTGAATGAAAGTAGCTGGCATCTCACTCTCTTTGAATCTTCTTTATCATGCTAAGAGGAGCAGGAAAAAGCAAAAAATTTCAGACTTGCACCTTGCAATGCGGAGAAATTACTGTTTGTGCATTTACAATATTCATTGATTTTTGCCATTGAAAAACATCATGTTATTCATATACCAGAAATGTTTGAAGCTACTGACTGAATGAAAGGAGCTGGCATCTCACTCTCTTTGAATCTTCTTTATCATGCTAAGAGGAGCAGGAAAAAGCAAAAAATTTCAGAATTGCACCTTGCAATGCGGAGAAATTACTGTTTGTGCATTTACAATATTCATTGATTTTTGCCATTGAAAAACGTCCAGAAATGATTGAAGCTACTGACTGAATGAAAGGAGCTGGCATCTCACTCTCTTTGAATCTTGTTTATCATGCTAAGAGGAGCAGGAAAAAGCAAAAAATTTCAGAATTGCACCTTGCAATGCGGAGAAATTACTGTTTGTGCATTTACAATATTCATTGATTTTTGCCATTGAAAAACGTCCAGAAATGATTGAAGCTACTGACTGAATGAAAGTAGCTGGCATCTCACTCTCTTTGAATCTTCTTTATCATGCTAAGAGGAGCAGGAAAAAGCAAAAAATTTCAGAATTGCACCTTGCAATGCGGAGAAATTACTGTTTGTGCATTTACAATATTCATTGATTTTTGCCATTGAAAAACATCATGTTATTCATATACCAGAAATGATTGAAGCTACTGACTGAATGAAAGGAGCTGGCATCTCACTCTCTTTGAATCTTCTTTATCATGCTAAGAGGAGCAGGAAAAAGCAAAAAATTTCAGAATTGCACCTTGCAATGCGGACAAATTACTGTTTGTGCATTTACAATATTCATTGATTTTTGCCATTGAAAAACGTCCAGAAATGATTGAAGCTACTGACTGAATGAAAGGAACTGGCATCTCACTCTCTTTGAATCTTCTTTATCATGCTAAGAGGAGCAGGAAAAAGCAAAAAATTTCAGAATTGCACCTTGCAATGCGGAGAAATTACTGTTTGTGCATTTACAAAATTCATTGATTTTTGCCATTGAAAAACATCATGTTATTCATATACCAGAAATGTTTGAAGCTACTGACTGAATGAAAGGAGCTGACATCTCACTCTCTTTGAATCTTCTTTATCATGCTAAGAGGAGCAGGAAAAAGCAAAAAATTTCAGAATTGCACCTTGCAATGCGGAGAAATTACTGTTTGTGCATTTACAATATTCATTGATTTTTGCCATTGAAAAACGTCCAGAAATGATTGAAGCTACTGACTGAATGAAAGGAGCTGGCATCTCACTCTCTTTGAATCTTCTTTATCATGCTAAGAGGAGCAGGAAAAAGCAAAAAATTTCAGAATTGCACCTTGCAATGCGGAGAAATTACTGTTTGTGCATTTACAATATTCATTGATTTTTGCCATTGAAAAACGTCCAGAAATGATTGAAGCTACTGACTGAATGAAAGGAGCTGGCATCTCACTCTCTTTGAATCTTCTTTATCATGCTAAGAGGAGCAGGAAAAAGCAAAAAATTTCAGAATTGCACCTTGCAATGCGGAGAAATTACTGTTTGTGCATTTACAATATTCATTGATTTTTGCCATTGAAAAACATCATGTTATTCATATACCAGAAATGATTGAAGCTACTGACTGAATGAAAGGAGCTGGCATCTCACTCTCTTTGAATCTTCTTTATCATGCTAAGAGGAGCAGGAAAAAGCAAAAAATTATAGAATTGCACCTTGCAATGCGGAGAAATTACTGTTTGTGCATTTACAATATTCATTGATTTTTGCCATTGAAAAACGTCCAGAAATGATTGAAGCTACTGACTGAATGAAAGGAACTGGCATCTCACTCTCTTTGAATCTTCTTTATCATGCTAAGAGGAGCAGGAAAAAGCAAAAAATTTCAGAATTGCACCTTGCAATGCGGAGAAATTACTGTTTGTGCATTTACAAAATTCATTGATTTTTGCCATTGAAAAATATCATGTTATTCATATACCAGAAATGTTTGAAGCTACTGACTGAATGAAAGGAGCTGACATCTCACTCTCTTTGAATCTTCTTTATCATGCTAAGAGGAGCAGGAAAAAGCAAAAAATTTCAGAATTGCACCTTGCAATGCGGAGAAATTACTGTTTGTGCATTTACAATATTCATTGATTTTTGCCATTGAAAAACGTCCAGAAATGATTGAAGCTACTGACTGAATGAAAGGAGCTGGCATCTCACTCTCTTTGAATC
Source organism: Phyllobates terribilis (assembly GCF_046119375.1). Classification (NCBI taxonomy): domain Eukaryota; kingdom Metazoa; phylum Chordata; class Amphibia; order Anura; family Dendrobatidae; genus Phyllobates; species Phyllobates terribilis. The sequence continues at coordinate 199,061 of NW_027363883.1, read as the reverse complement.
TTCTTTATCATGCTAAGAGGAGCAGGAAAAAGCAAAAAATTTCAGAATTGCACCTTGCAATGCGGAGAAATTACTGTTTGTGCATTTACAATATTCATTGATTTTTGCCATTGAAAAACATCATGTTATTCATATACCAGAAATGATTGAAGCTACTGACTGAATGAAAGGAGCTGGCATCTCACTCTCTTTGAATCTTCTTTATCATGCTAAGAGGAGCAGGAAAAAGCAAAAAATTTCAGAATTGCACCTTGCAATGTGGAGAAATTACGTTTTGTGCATTTACAATATTCATTGATTTTTACCATTGAAAAACGTCCAGAAATGATTGAAGCTACTGACTGAATGAAAGTAGCTGGCATCTCACTCTCTTTGAATCTTCTTTATCATGCTAAGAGGAGCAGGAAAAAGCAAAAAATTTCAGACTTGCACCTTGCAATGCGGAGAAATTACTGTTTGTGCATTTACAATATTCATTGATTTTTGCCATTGAAAAACATCATGTTATTCATATACCAGAAATGTTTGAAGCTACTGACTGAATGAAAGGAGCTGGCATCTCACTCTCTTTGAATCTTCTTTATCATGCTAAGAGGAGCAGGAAAAAGCAAAAAATTTCAGAATTGCACCTTGCAATGCGGAGAAATTACTGTTTGTGCATTTACAATATTCATTGATTTTTGCCATTGAAAAACGTCCAGAAATGATTGAAGCTACTGACTGAATGAAAGGAGCTGGCATCTCACTATCTTTGAATCTTGTTTATCATGCTAAGAGGAGCAGGAAAAAGCAAAAAATTTCAGAATTGCACCTTGCAATGCGGAGAAATTACTGTTTGTGCATTTACAATATTCATTGATTTTTGCCATTGAAAAACATCCAGAAATGATTGAAGCTACTGACTGAATGAAAGGAGCTGGCATCTCACTCTCTTTGAATCTTCTTTATCATGCTAAGAGGAGCAGGAAAAAGCAAAAAATTTCAGAATTGCACCTTGCAATGCGGAGAAATTACTGTTTGTGCATTTACAATATTCATTGATTTTTGCCATTGAAAAACGTCCAGAAATGATTGAAGCTACTGACTGAATGAAAGGAGCTGGCATCTCACTCTCTTTGAATCTTCTTTATCATGCTAAGAGGAGCAGGAAAAAGCAAAAAATTTCAGAATTGCACCTTGCAATGCGGAGAAATTACTGTTTGTGCATTTACAATATTCATTGATTTTTGCCATTGAAAAACATCATGTTATTCATATACCAGAAATGATTGAAGCTACTGACTGAATGAAAGGAGCTGGCATCTCACTCTCTTTGAATCTTCTTTATCATGCTAAGAGGAGCAGGAAAAAGCAAAAAATTTCAGAATTGCACCTTGCAATGTGGAGAAATTACTGTTTGTGCATTTACAATATTCATTGATTTTTACCATTGAAAAACGTCCAGAAATGATTGAAGCTACTGACTGAATGAAAGTAGCTGGCATCTCACTCTCTTTGAATCTTCTTTATCATGCTAAGAGGAGCAGGAAAAAGCAAAAAATTTCAGACTTGCACCTTGCAATGCGGAGAAATTACTGTTTGTGCATTTACAATATTCATTGATTTTTGCCATTGAAAAACATCATGTTATTCATATACCAGAAATGTTTGAAGCTACTGACTGAATGAAAGGAGCTGGCATCTCACTCTCTTTGAATCTTCTTTATCATGCTAAGAGGAGCAGGAAAAAGCAAAAAATTTCAGAATTGCACCTTGCAATGCGGAGAAATTACTGTTTGTGCATTTACAATATTCATTGATTTTTGCCATTGAAAATCGTCCAGAAATGATTGAAGCTACTGACTGAATGAAAGGAGCTGGCATCTCACTCTCTTTGAATCTTGTTTATCATGCTAAGAGGAGCAGGAAAAAGCAAAAAATTTCAGAATTGCACCTTGCAATGCGGAGAAATTACTGTTTGTGCATTTACAATATTCATTGATTTTTGCCATTGAAAAACGTCCAGAAATGATTGAAGCTACTGACTGAATGAAAGGAGCTGGCATCTCACTCTCTTTGAATCTTCTTTATCATGCTAAGAGGAGCAGGAAAAAGCAAAAAAATTCAGAATTCCACCTTGCAATGCGGAGAAATTACTGTTTGTGCATTTACAATATTCATTGATTTTTGCCATTGAAAAACATCATGTTATTCATATACCAGAAATGATTGAAGCTACTGACTGAATGAAAGGAGCTGGCATCTCACTCTTTTTGAATCTTCTTTATCATGCTAAGAGGAGCAGGAAAAAGCAAAAAATTTCAGAATTGCACCTTGCAATGCGGAGAAATTACTGTTTGTGCATTTACAATATTCATTGATTTTTGCCATTGAAAAACGTCCAGAAATGATTGAAGCTACTGACTGAATGAAAGGAACTGGCATCTCACTCTCTTTGAATCTTCTTTATCATGCTAAGAGGAGCAGGAAAAAGCAAAAAATTTCAGAATTGCACCTTGCAATGCGGAGAAATTACTGTTTGTGCATTTACAAAATTCATTGATTTTTGCCATTGAAAAACATCATGTTATTCATATACCAGAAATGTTTGAAGCTACTGACTGAATGAAAGGAGCTGACATCTCACTCTCTTTGAATCTTCTTTATCATGCTAAGAGGAGCAGGAAAAAGCAAAAAATTTCAGAATTGCACCTTGCAATGCGGAGAAATTACTGTTTGTGCATTTACAATATTCATTGATTTTTGCCATTGAAAAACGTCCAGAAATGATTGAAGCTACTGACTGAATGAAAGGAGCTGGCATCTCACTCTCTTTGAATCTTCTTTATCATGCTAAGAGGAGCAGGAAAAAGCAAAAAATTTCAGAATTGCACCTTGCAATGCGGAGAAATTACTGTTTGTGCATTTACAATATTCATTGATTTTTGCCATTGAAAAACATCATGTTATTCATATACCAGAAATGTTTGAAGCTACTGACTGAATGAAAGGAGCTGGCATCTCACTCTCTTTGAATCTTCTTTATCATGCTAAGAGGAGCAGGAAAAAGCAAAAAATTTCAGAATTGCACCTTGCAATGCGGAGAAATTACTGTTTGTGCATTTACAATATTCATTGATTTTTGCCATTGAAAAACATCATGTTATTCATATACCAGAAATGATTGAAGCTACTGACTGAATGAAAGGAGCTGGCATCTCACTCTCTTTGAATCTTCTTTATCATGCTAAGAGGAGCAGGAAAAAGCAAAAAATTTCAGAATTGCACCTTGCAATGCGGAGAAATTACTGTTTGTGCATTTACAATATTCATTGATTTTTGCCATTGAAAAACGTCCAGAAATGATTGAAGCTACTGACTGAATGAAAGGAGCTGGCATCTCACTCTCTTTGAATCTTCTTTATCATGCTAAGAGGAGCAGGAAAAAGCAAAAAATTTCAGAATTGCACCTTGCAATGCGGAGAAATTACTGTTTGTGCATTTACAATATTCATTGATTTTTGCCATTGAAAAACATCATGTTATTCATATACCAGAAATGATTGAAGCTACTGACTGAATGAAAGGAGCTGGCATCTCGCTCTCTTTGAATCTTCTTTATCATGCTAAGAGGAACAGGAAAAAGCAAAAAATTTCAGAATTGCACCTTGCAATGCGGAGAAATTACTGTTTGTGCATTTACAATATTCATTGATTTTTGCCATTGAAAAACGTCCAGAAATGATTGAAGCTACTGACTGAATGAAAGGAGCTGGCATCTCACTCTCTTTGAATCTTCTTTATCATGCTAAGAGGAGCAGGAAAAAGCAAAAAATTTCAGAATTGCACCTTGCAATGTGGAGAAATTACTGTTTGTGCATTTACAATATTCATTGATTTTTGCCATTGAAAAACATCATGTTATTCATATACCAGAAATGATTGAAGCTACTGACTGAATGAAAGGAGCTGGCATCTCACTCTCTTTGAATCTTCTTTATCATGCTAAGAGGAGCAGGAAAAAGCAAAAAATTTCAGAATTGCACCTTGCAATGCGGAGAAATTACTGTTTGTGCATTTACAATATTCATTGATTTTTGCCATTGAAAAACGTCCAGAAATGATTGAAGCTACTGACTGAATGAAAGGAGCTGGCATCTCACTCTCTTTGAATCTTCTTTATCATGCTAAGAGGAGCAGGAAAAAGCAAAAAATTTCAGAATTGCACCTTGCAATGCGGAGAAATTACTGTTTGTGCTTTTACAATATTCATTGATTTTTGCCATTGAAAAACATCATGTTATTCATATACCAGAAATGTTTGAAGCTACTGACTGAATGAAAGGAGCTGGCATCTAACTCTCTTTGAATCTTCTTTATCATGCTAAGAGGAGCAGGAAAAAGCAAAAAATTTCAGAATTGCACCTTGCAATGCGGAGAAATTACTGTTTGTGCATTTACAATATTCATTGATTTTTGCCATTGAAAAACGTCCAGAAATGATTGAAGCTACTGACTGAATGAAAGGAGCTGGCATCTCACTCTCTTTGAATCTTCTTTATCATGCTAAGAGGAGCAGGAAAAAGCAAAAAATTTCAGAATTGCACCTTGCAATGCGGAGAAATTACTGTTTGTGCATTTACAATATTCATTGATTTTTGCCATTGAAAAACGTCCAGAAATGATTGAAGCTACTGACTGAATGAAAGGAGCTGGCATCTCACTCTCTTTGATTCTTCTTTATCATGCTAAGAGGAGCAGGAAAAAGCAAAAAATTTCAGAATTGCAACTTGCAATGCGGAGAAATTACTGTTTGTGCATTTACAATATTCATTGATTTTTGCCATTGAAAAACATCATGTTATTCATATACCAGAAATGATTGAAGCTACTGACTGAATGAAAGGAGCTGGCATCTCACTCTCTTTGAATTTTCTTTATCATGCTAAGAGGAGCAGGAAAAAGCAAAAAATTTCAGAATTGCACCTTGCAATGCGGAGAAATTACTGTTTGTGCATTTACAATATTCATTGATTTTTGCCATTGAAAAACGTCAAGAAATGATTGAAGCTACTGACTGAATGAAAGGAGCTGGCATCTCACTCTCTTTGAATCTTCTTTATCATGCTAAGAGGAGCAGGAAAAAGCAAAAAATTTCAGAATTGCACCTTGCAATGCGGAGAAATTACTGTTTGTGCTTTTACAATATTCATTGATTTTTGCCATTGAAAAACATCATGTTATTCATATACAAGAAATGTTTGAAGCTACTGACTGAATGAAAGGAGCTGGCATCTCACTCTCTTTGAATCTTCTTTATCATGCTAAGAGGAGCAGGAAAAAGCAAAAAATTTCAGAATTTCACCTTGCAATGCGGAGAAATTACTGTTTGTGCATTTACAATATTCATTGATTTTTGCCATTGAAAAACGTCCAGAAATGATTGAAGCTACTGACTGAATGAAAGGAGCTGGCATCTCACTCTCTTTGAATCTTCTTTATCATGCTAAGAGGAGCAGGAAAAAGCAAAAAATTTCAGAATTGCACCTTGCAATGCGGAGAAATTACTGTTTGTGCATTTACAATATTCATTGATTTTTGCCATTGAAAAACATCATGTTATTCATATACCAGAAATGATTGAAGCTACTGACTGAATGAAAGGAGTTGGCATCTTACTCTCTTTGAATCTTCTTTGTCATGCTAAGAGGAGCAGGAAAAAGCAAAAAATTTCAGAATTGCACCTTGCAATGCGGAGAAATTACTGTTTGTGCATTTACAATATTCATTGATTTTTGCCATTGAAAAACGTCCAGAAATGATTGAAGCTACTGACTGAATGAAAGGAGCTGGCATCTCACTCTCTTTGAATCTTCTTTATCATGCTAAGAGGAGCAGGAAAAAGCAAAAAATTTCAGAATTGCACCTTGCAATGCGGAGAAATTACTGTTTGTGCATTTACAATATTCATTGATTTTTGCCATTGAAAAACGTCCAGAAATGATTGAAGCTACTGACTGAATGAAAGGAGCTGGCATCTCACTCTCTTTGAATCTTCTTTATCATGCTAAGAGGAGCAGGAAAAAGCAAAAAATTTCAGAATTGCACCTTGCAATGCGGAGAAATTACTGTTTGTGCATTTACAATATTCATTGATTTTTGCCATTGAAAAACATCATGTTATTCATATACCAGAAATGTTTGAAGCTACTGACTGAATGAAAGGAGCTGGCATCTCACTCTCTTTGAATCTTCTTTATCATGCTAAGAGGAGCAGGAAAAAGCAAAAAATTTCAGAATTGCACCTTGCAATGCGGAGAAATTACTGTTTGTGCATTTACAATATTCATTGATTTTTGCCATTGAAAAACGTCCAGAAATGATTGAAGCTACTGACTGAATGAAAGGAGCTGGCATCTCACTCTCTTTGAATCTTCTTTATCATGCTAAGAGGAGCAGGAAAAAGCAAAAAATTTCAGAATTGCACCTTGCAATGCGGAGAAATTACTGTTTGTGCATTTACAATATTCATTGATTTTTGCCATTGAAAAACGTCCAGAAATGATTGAAGCTACTGACTGAATGAAAGGAGCTGGCATCTCACTCTCTTTGAATCTTCTTTACCATGCTAAGAGGAGCAGGAAAAAGCAAAAAATTTCAGACTTGCACCTTGCAATGCGGAGAAATTACTGTTTGTGCATTTACAATATTCATTGATTTTTGCCATTGAAAAACATCATGTTATTCATATACCAGAAATGTTTGAAGCTACTGACTGAATGAAAGGAACTGGCATCTCACTCTCTTTGAATCTTCTTTATCATGCTAAGAGGAGCAGGAAAAAGCAAAAAATTTCAGAATTGCACCTTGCAATGCGGAGAAATTACTGTTTGTGCATTTACAATATTCATTGATTTTTGCCATTGAAAAACGTCCAGAAATGATTGAAGCTACTGACTGAATGAAAGGAGCTGGCATCTCACTCTCTTTGAATCTTCTTTATCATGCTAAGAGGAGCAGGAAAAAGCAAAAAAATTCAGAATTGCACCTTGCAATGCGGAGAAATTACTGTTTGTGCATTTACAATATTCATTGATTTTTGCCATTGAAAAACGTCCAGAAATGATTGAAGCTACTGACTGAATGAAAGGAGCTGGCATCTCACTCTCTTTGAATCTTCTTTATCATGCTAAGAGGAGCAGGAAAAAGCAAAAAATTTCAGAATTGCACCTTGCAATGCGGAGAAATTACTGTTTGTGCTTTTACAATATTCATTGATTTTTGCCATTGAAAAACATCATGTTATTCATATACCAGAAATGTTTGAAGCTACTGACTGAATGAAAGGAGCTGGCATCTAACTCTCTTTGAATCTTCTTTATCATGCTAAGAGGAGCAGGAAAAAGCAAAAAATTTCAGAATTGCACCTTGCAATGCGGAGAAATTACTGTTTGTGCATTTACAATATTCATTGATTTTTGCCATTGAAAAACGTCCAGAAATGATTGAAGCTACTGACTGAATGAAAGGAGCTGGCATCTCACTCTCTTTGAATCTTCTTTATCATGCTAAGAGGAGCAGGAAAATGCAAAAAATTTCAGAATTGCACCTTGCAATGCGGAGAAATTACTGTTTGTGCATTTACAATATTCATTGATTTTTGCCATTGAAAAACGTCCAGAAATGATTGAAGCTACTGACTGAATGAAAGGAGCTGGCATCTCACTCTCTTTGAATCTTCTTTATCATGCTAAGAGGAGCAGGAAAAAGCAAAAAATTTCAGAATTGCAACTTGCAATGCGGAGAAATTACTGTTTGTGCATTTACAATATTCATTGATTTTTGCCATTGAAAAACATCATGTTATTCATATACCAGAAATGATTGAAGCTACTGACTGAATGAAAGGAGCTGGCATCTCACTCTCTTTGAATCTTCTTTATCATGCTAAGAGGAGCAGGAAAAAGCAAAAAATTTCAGAATTGCACCTTGCAATGCGGAGAAATTACTGTTTGTGCATTTACAATATTCATTGATTTTTGCCATTGAAAAACGTCCAGAAATGATTGAAGCTACTGACTGAATGAAAGGAGCTGGCATCTCACTCTCTTTGAATCTTCTTTATCATGCTAAGAGGAGCAGGAAAAAGCAAAAAATTTCAGAATTGCACCTTGCAATGCGGAGAAATTACTGTTTGTGCTTTTACAATATTCATTGATTTTTGCCATTGAAAAACATCATGTTATTCATATACAAGAAATGTTTGAAGCTACTGACTGAATGAAAGGAGCTGGCATCTCACTCTCTTTGAATCTTCTTTATCATGCTAAGAGGAGCAGGAAAAAGCAAAAAATTTCAGAATTGCACCTTGCAATGCGGAGAAATTACTGTTTGTGCATTTACAATATTCATTGATTTTTGCCATTGAAAAACGTCCAGAAATGATTGAAGCTACTGACTGAATGAAAGGAGCTGGCATCTCACTCTCTTTGAATCTTCTTTATCATGCTAAGAGGAGCAGGAAAAAGCAAAAAATTTCAGAATTGCACCTTGCAATGCGGAGAAATTACTGTTTGTGCATTTACAATATTCATTGATTTTTGCCATTGAAAAACGTCCAGAAATGATTGAAGCTACTGACTGAATGAAAGGAGCTGGCATCTCACTCTCTTTGAATCTTCTTTATCATGCTAAGAGGAGCAGGAAAAAGCAAAAAATTTCAGAATTGCACCTTGCAATGCGGAGAAATTACTGTTTGTGCATTTACAATATTCATTGATTTTTGCCATTGAAAAACATCATGTTATTCATATACCAGAAATGATTGAAGCTACTGACTGAATGAAAGGAGCTGGCATCTTACTCTCTTTGAATCTTCTTTGTCATGCTAAGAGGAGCAGGAAAAAGCAAAAAATTTCAGAATTGCACCTTGCAATGCGGAGAAATTACTGTTTGTGCATTTACAATATTCATTGATTTTTGCCATTGAAAAACGTCCAGAAATGATTGAAGCTACTGACTGAATGAAAGGAGCTGGCATCTCACTCTCTTTGAATCTTCTTTATCATGCTAAGAGGAGCAGGAAAAAGCAAAAAATTTCAGAATTGCACCTTGCAATGCGGAGAAATTACTGTTTGTGCATTTACAATATTCATTGATTTTTGCCATTGAAAAACGTCCAGAAATGATTGAAGCTACTGACTGAATGAAAGGAGCTGGCATCTCACTCTCTTTGAATCTTCTTTATCATGCTAAGAGGAGCAGGAAAAAGCAAAAAATTTCAGAATTGCACTTTGCAATGCGGAGAAATTACTGTTTGTGCATTTACAATATTCATTGATTTTTGCCATTGAAAAACGTCCAGAAATGATTGAAGCTACTGACTGAATGAAAGGAGCTGGCATCTCACTCTCTTTGAATCTTCTTTATCATGCTAAGAGGAGCAGGAAAAAGCAAAAAATTTCAGAATTGCACCTTGCAATGCGGAGAAATTACTGTTTGTGCATTTACAATATTCATTGATTTTTGCCATTGAAAAACGTCCAGAAATGATTGAAGCTACTGACTGAATGAAAGGAGCTGGCATCTCACTCTCTTTGAATCTTCTTTATCATGCTAAGAGGAGCAGGAAAAAGCAAAAAATTTCAGAATTGCACCTTGCAATGCGGAGAAATTACTGTTTGTGCATTTACAATATTCATTGATTTTTGCCATTGAAAAACATCATGTTATTCATATACCAGAAATGTTTGAAGCTACTGACTGAATGAAAGGAGCTGGCATCTCACTCTCTTTGAATCTTCTTTATCATGCTAAGAGGAGCAGGAAAAAGCAAAAAATTTCAGAATTGCACCTTGCAATGCGGAGAAATTACTGTTTGTGCATTTACAATATTCATTGATTTTTGCCATTGAAAAACATCATGTTATTCATATACCAGAAATGTTTGAAGCTACTGACTGAATGAAAGGAGCTGGCATCTCACTCTCTTTGATTCTTCTTTATCATGCTAAGAGGAGCAGGAAAAAGCAAAAAATTTCAGAATTGCACCTTGCAATGTGGAGAAATTACTGTTTGTGCATTTACAATATTCATTGATTTTTACCATTGAAAAACGTCCAGAAATGATTGAAGCTACTGACTGAATGAAAGTAGCTGGCATCTCACTCTCTTTGAATCTTCTTTACCATGCTAAGAGGAGCAGGAAAAAGCAAAAAATTTCAGACTTGCACCTTGCAATGCGGAGAAATTACTGTTTGTGCATTTACAATATTCATTGATTTTTGCCATTGAAAAACATCATGTTATTCATATACCAGAAATGTTTGAAGCTACTGACTGAATGAAAGGAGCTGGCATCTCACTCTATTTGAATCTTCTTTATCATGCTAAGAGGAGCAGGAAAAAGCAAAAAATTTCAGAATTGCACCTTGCAATGCGGAGAAATTACTGTTTGTGCATTTACAATATTCATTGATTTTTGCCATTGAAAAACGTCCAGAAATGATTGAAGCTACTGACTGAATGAAAGGAGCTGGCATCTCACTCTCTTTGAATCTTCTTTATCATGCTAAGAGGAGCAGGAAAAAGCAAAAAATTTCAGAATTGCACCTTGCAATGCGGAGAAATTACTGTTTGTGCATTTACAATATTCATTGATTTTTGCCATTGAAAAACGTCCAGAAATGATTGAAGCTACTGACTGAATGAAAGGAGCTGGCATCTCACTCTCTTTGAATATTCTTTATCATGCTAAGAGGAGCAGGAAAAATCAAAAAATTTCAGAATTGCACCTTGCAATGCGGAGAAATTACTGTTTGTGCATTTACAATATTCATTGATTTTTGCCATTGAAAAACATGTTATTCATATACCAGAAATGTTTGAAGCTACTGACTGAATGAAAGGAGCTGGCACCTCACTCTCTTTGAATCTTCTTTATCATGCTAAGAGGAGCGGGAAAAAGCAAAAAATTTCAGAATTGCACCTTGCAATGCGGAGAAATTACTGTTTGTGCATTTACAATATTCATTGATTTTTGCCATTGAAAAACATCCAGAAATGATTGAAGGTACTGACTGAATGAAAGGAGCTGGCATCTCACTCTCTTTGAATCTTCTTTATCATGCTAAGAGGAGCAGGAAAAAGCAAAAAATTTCAGAATTGCACCTTGCAATGCGGAGAAATTACTGTTTGTGCATTTACAATATTCATTGATTTTTGCCATTGAAAAACGTCCAGAAATGATTGAAGCTACTGACTGAATGAAAGGAGCTGGCATCTCACTCTCTTTGAATCTTCTTTATCATGCTAAGAGGAGCAGGAAAAAACAAAAAATTTCAGAATTGCACCTTGCAATGCGGAGAAATTACAGTTTGTGCATTTACAATATTCATTGATTTTTGCCATTGAAAAACATCCAGAAATGATTGAAGCTACTGACTGAATGAAAGGAGCTGGCATCTCACTCTCTTTGAATATTCTTTATCATGCTAAGAGGAGCAGGAAAAAGCAAAAAATTTCAGAATTGCACCTTGCAATGCGGAGAAATTACTGTTTGTGCATTTACAATATTCATTGATTTTTGCCATTGAAAAACATCATGTTATTCATATACCAGAAATGTTTGAAGCTACTGACTGAATGAAAGGAGCTGGCATCTCACTCTCTTTGAATCTTCTTTATCATGCTAAGAGGAGCAGGAAAAAGCAAAAAATTTCAGAATTGCACCTTGCAATGCGGAGAAATTACTGTTTGTGCATTTACAATATTCATTGATTTTTGCCATTGAAAAACATCATGTTATTCATATACCAGAAATGTTTGAAGCTACTGACAGAATGAAAGGAGCTGGCATCTCACTCTCTTTGAATCTTCTTTATCATGCTAAGAGGAGCAGGAAAAAGCAAAAAATTTCAGAATTGCACCTTGCAATGTGGAGAAATTACTGTTTGTGCATTTACAATATTCATTGATTTTTACCATTGAAAAACATCCAGAAATGATTGAAGCTACTGACTGAATGAAAGTAGCTGGCATCTCACTCTCTTTGAATCTTCTTTATCATGCTAAGAGGAGCAGGAAAAAGCAAAAAATTTCAGAATTGCACCTTGCAATGCAGAGAAATTACTGTTTGTGCATTTACAATATTCATTGATTTTTGCCATTGAAAAACATCATGTTATTCATATACCAGAAATGTTTGAAGCTACTGACTGAATGAAAGGAGCTGGCATCTCATTCTCTTTGAATCTTCTTTATCATGCTAAGAGGAGCAGGAAAAAGCAAAAAATTTCAGAATTGCACCTTGCAATGTGGAGAAATTACTGTTTGTGCATTTACAATATTCATTGATTTTTACCATTGAAAAACATCCAGAAATGATTGAAGCTACTGACTGAATGAAAGTAGCTGGCATCTCACTCTCTTTGTATCTTCTTTATCATGCTAAGAGGAGCAGGAAAAAGCAAAAAATTTCAGACTTGCACCTTGCAATGCGGAGAAATTACTGTTTGTGCATTTACAATATTCATTGATTTTTGCCATTGAAAAACATCATGTTATTCATATACCAGAAATGATTGAAGCTACTGACTGAATGAAAGGAGCTGGCATCTCACTCTCTTTGAATCTTCTTTATCATGCTAAGAGGAGCAGGAAAAAGCAAAAAATTTCAGAATTGCACCTTGCAATGCGGAGAAATTACTGTTTGTGCATTTACAATATTCATTGATTTTTGCCATTGAAAAACATCATGTTATTCATATACCAGAAATGATTGAAGATACTGACTGAATGAAAGGAGCTGGCATCTCACTCTCTTTGAATCTTCTTTATCATGCTAAGAGGAGCAGGAAAAAGCAAAAAATTTCAGAATTGCACCTTGCAATGCGGAGAAATTACTGTTTGTGCATTTACAATATTCATTGATTTTTGCCATTGAAAAACGTCCAGAAATGATTGAAGCTACTGACTGAATGAAAGGAGCTGGCATCTCACTCTCTTTGAATCTTCTTTATCATGCTAAGAGGAGCAGGAAAATGCAAAAAATTTCAGAATTGCACCTTGCAATGCGGAGAAATTACTGTTTGTGCATTTACAATATTCATTGATTTTTGCCATTGAAAAACGTCCAGAAATGATTGAAGCTACTGACTGAATGAAAGGAGCTGGCATCTCACTCTCTTTGAATCTTCTTTATCATGCTAAGAGGAGCAGGAAAAAGCAAAAAATTTCAGAATTGCAACTTGCAATGCGGAGAAATTACTGTTTGTGCATTTACAATATTCATTGATTTTTGCCATTGAAAAACATCATGTTATTCATATACCAGAAATGATTGAAGCTACTGACTGAATGAAAGGAGCTGGCATCTCACTCTCTTTGAATCTTCTTTATCATGCTAAGAGGAGCAGGAAAAAGCAAAAAATTTCAGAATTGCACCTTGCAATGCGGAGAAATTACTGTTTGTGCATTTACAATATTCATTGATTTTTGCCATTGAAAAACGTCCAGAAATGATTGAAGCTACTGACTGAATGAAAGGAGCTGGCATCTCACTCTCTTTGAATCTTCTTTATCATGCTAAGAGGAGCAGGAAAAAGCAAAAAATTTCAGAATTGCACCTTGCAATGCGGAGAAATTACTGTTTGTGCTTTTACAATATTCATTGATTTTTGCCATTGAAAAACATCATGTTATTCATATACAAGAAATGTTTGAAGCTACTGACTGAATGAAAGGAGCTGGCATCTCACTCTCTTTGAATCTTCTTTATCATGCTAAGAGGAGCAGGAAAAAGCAAAAAATTTCAGAATTGCACCTTGCAATGCGGAGAAATTACTGTTTGTGCATTTACAATATTCATTGATTTTTGCCATTGAAAAACGTCCAGAAATGATTGAAGCTACTGACTGAATGAAAGGAGCTGGCATCTCACTCTCTTTGAATCTTCTTTATCATGCTAAGAGGAGCAGGAAAAAGCAAAAAATTTCAGAATTGCACCTTGCAATGCGGAGAAATTACTGTTTGTGCATTTACAATATTCATTGATTTTTGCCATTGAAAAACGTCCAGAAATGATTGAAGCTACTGACTGAATGAAAGGAGCTGGCATCTCACTCTCTTTGAATCTTCTTTATCATGCTAAGAGGAGCAGGAAAAAGCAAAAAATTTCAGAATTGCACCTTGCAATGCGGAGAAATTACTGTTTGTGCATTTACAATATTCATTGATTTTTGCCATTGAAAAACATCATGTTATTCATATACCAGAAATGATTGAAGCTACTGACTGAATGAAAGGAGCTGGCATCTTACTCTCTTTGAATCTTCTTTGTCATGCTAAGAGGAGCAGGAAAAAGCAAAAAATTTCAGAATTGCACCTTGCAATGCGGAGAAATTACTGTTTGTGCATTTACAATATTCATTGATTTTTGCCATTGAAAAACGTCCAGAAATGATTGAAGCTACTGACTGAATGAAAGGAGCTGGCATCTCACTCTCTTTGAATCTTCTTTATCATGCTAAGAGGAGCAGGAAAAAGCAAAAAATTTCAGAATTGCACCTTGCAATGCGGAGAAATTACTGTTTGTGCATTTACAATATTCATTGATTTTTGCCATTGAAAAACGTCCAGAAATGATTGAAGCTACTGACTGAATGAAAGGAGCTGGCATCTCACTCTCTTTGAATCTTCTTTATCATGCTAAGAGGAGCAGGAAAAAGCAAAAAATTTCAGAATTGCACTTTGCAATGCGGAGAAATTACTGTTTGTGCATTTACAATATTCATTGATTTTTGCCATTGAAAAACGTCCAGAAATGATTGAAGCTACTGACTGAATGAAAGGAGCTGGCATCTCACTCTCTTTGAATCTTCTTTATCATGCTAAGAGGAGCAGGAAAAAGCAAAAAATTTCAGAATTGCACCTTGCAATGCGGAGAAATTACTGTTTGTGCATTTACAATATTCATTGATTTTTGCCATTGAAAAACGTCCAGAAATGATTGAAGCTACTGACTGAATGAAAGGAGCTGGCATCTCACTCTCTTTGAATCTTCTTTATCATGCTAAGAGGAGCAGGAAAAAGCAAAAAATTTCAGAATTGCACCTTGCAATGCGGAGAAATTACTGTTTGTGCATTTACAATATTCATTGATTTTTGCCATTGAAAAACATCATGTTATTCATATACCAGAAATGTTTGAAGCTACTGACTGAATGAAAGGAGCTGGCATCTCACTCTCTTTGAATCTTCTTTATCATGCTAAGAGGAGCAGGAAAAAGCAAAAAATTTCAGAATTGCACCTTGCAATGCGGAGAAATTACTGTTTGTGCATTTACAATATTCATTGATTTTTGCCATTGAAAAACATCATGTTATTCATATACCAGAAATGTTTGAAGCTACTGACTGAATGAAAGGAGCTGGCATCTCACTCTCTTTGATTCTTCTTTATCATGCTAAGAGGAGCAGGAAAAAGCAAAAAATTTCAGAATTGCACCTTGCAATGTGGAGAAATTACTGTTTGTGCATTTACAATATTCATTGATTTTTACCATTGAAAAACGTCCAGAAATGATTGAAGCTACTGACTGAATGAAAGTAGCTGGCATCTCACTCTCTTTGAATCTTCTTTACCATGCTAAGAGGAGCAGGAAAAAGCAAAAAATTTCAGACTTGCACCTTGCAATGCGGAGAAATTACTGTTTGTGCATTTACAATATTCATTGATTTTTGCCATTGAAAAACATCATGTTATTCATATACCAGAAATGTTTGAAGCTACTGACTGAATGAAAGGAGCTGGCATCTCACTCTATTTGAATCTTCTTTATCATGCTAAGAGGAGCAGGAAAAAGCAAAAAATTTCAGAATTGCACCTTGCAATGCGGAGAAATTACTGTTTGTGCATTTACAATATTCATTGATTTTTGCCATTGAAAAACGTCCAGAAATGATTGAAGCTACTGACTGAATGAAAGGAGCTGGCATCTCACTCTCTTTGAATCTTCTTTATCATGCTAAGAGGAGCAGGAAAAAGCAAAAAATTTCAGAATTGCACCTTGCAATGCGGAGAAATTACTGTTTGTGCATTTACAATATTCATTGATTTTTGCCATTGAAAAACGTCCAGAAATGATTGAAGCTACTGACTGAATGAAAGGAGCTGGCATCTCACTCTCTTTGAATATTCTTTATCATGCTAAGAGGAGCAGGAAAAATCAAAAAATTTCAGAATTGCACCTTGCAATGCGGAGAAATTACTGTTTGTGCATTTACAATATTCATTGATTTTTGCCATTGAAAAACATGTTATTCATATACCAGAAATGTTTGAAGCTACTGACTGAATGAAAGGAGCTGGCACCTCACTCTCTTTGAATCTTCTTTATCATGCTAAGAGGAGCGGGAAAAAGCAAAAAATTTCAGAATTGCACCTTGCAATGCGGAGAAATTACTGTTTGTGCATTTACAATATTCATTGATTTTTGCCATTGAAAAACATCCAGAAATGATTGAAGGTACTGACTGAATGAAAGGAGCTGGCATCTCACTCTCTTTGAATCTTCTTTATCATGCTAAGAGGAGCAGGAAAAAGCAAAAAATTTCAGAATTGCACCTTGCAATGCGGAGAAATTACTGTTTGTGCATTTACAATATTCATTGATTTTTGCCATTGAAAAACGTCCAGAAATGATTGAAGCTACTGACTGAATGAAAGGAGCTGGCATCTCACTCTCTTTGAATCTTCTTTATCATGCTAAGAGGAGCAGGAAAAAACAAAAAATTTCAGAATTGCACCTTGCAATGCGGAGAAATTACAGTTTGTGCATTTACAATATTCATTGATTTTTGCCATTGAAAAACATCCAGAAATGATTGAAGCTACTGACTGAATGAAAGGAGCTGGCATCTCACTCTCTTTGAATATTCTTTATCATGCTAAGAGGAGCAGGAAAAAGCAAAAAATTTCAGAATTGCACCTTGCAATGCGGAGAAATTACTGTTTGTGCATTTACAATATTCATTGATTTTTGCCATTGAAAAACATCATGTTATTCATATACCAGAAATGTTTGAAGCTACTGACTGAATGAAAGGAGCTGGCATCTCACTCTCTTTGAATCTTCTTTATCATGCTAAGAGGAGCAGGAAAAAGCAAAAAATTTCAGAATTGCACCTTGCAATGCGGAGAAATTACTGTTTGTGCATTTACAATATTCATTGATTTTTGCCATTGAAAAACATCATGTTATTCATATACCAGAAATGTTTGAAGCTACTGACAGAATGAAAGGAGCTGGCATCTCACTCTCTTTGAATCTTCTTTATCATGCTAAGAGGAGCAGGAAAAAGCAAAAAATTTCAGAATTGCACCTTGCAATGTGGAGAAATTACTGTTTGTGCATTTACAATATTCATTGATTTTTACCATTGAAAAACATCCAGAAATGATTGAAGCTACTGACTGAATGAAAGTAGCTGGCATCTCACTCTCTTTGAATCTTCTTTATCATGCTAAGAGGAGCAGGAAAAAGCAAAAAATTTCAGAATTGCACCTTGCAATGCAGAGAAATTACTGTTTGTGCATTTACAATATTCATTGATTTTTGCCATTGAAAAACATCATGTTATTCATATACCAGAAATGTTTGAAGCTACTGACTGAATGAAAGGAGCTGGCATCTCATTCTCTTTGAATCTTCTTTATCATGCTAAGAGGAGCAGGAAAAAGCAAAAAATTTCAGAATTGCACCTTGCAATGTGGAGAAATTACTGTTTGTGCATTTACAATATTCATTGATTTTTACCATTGAAAAACATCCAGAAATGATTGAAGCTACTGACTGAATGAAAGTAGCTGGCATCTCACTCTCTTTGTATCTTCTTTATCATGCTAAGAGGAGCAGGAAAAAGCAAAAAATTTCAGACTTGCACCTTGCAATGCGGAGAAATTACTGTTTGTGCATTTACAATATTCATTGATTTTTGCCATTGAAAAACATCATGTTATTCATATACCAGAAATGTTTGAAGCTACTGACTGAATGAAAGGAGCTGGCATCTCACTCTCTTTGAATCTTCTTTATCATGCTAAGAGGAGCAGGAAAAAGCAAAAAATTTCAGAATTGCACCTTGCAATGCGGAGAAATTACTGTTTGTGCATTTACAATATTCATTGATTTTTGCCATTGAAAAACGTCCAGAAATGATTGAAGCTACTGACTGAATGAAAGGAGCTGGCATCTCACTCTCTTTGAATCTTGTTTATCATGCTAAGAGGAGCAGGAAAAAGCAAAAAATTTCAGAATTGCACCTTGCAATGCGGAGAAATTACTGTTTGTGCATTTACAATATTCATTGATTTTTGCCATTGAAAAACGTCCAGAAATGATTGAAGCTACTGACTGAATGAAAGGAGCTGGCATCTCACTCTCTTTGAATCTTCTTTATCATGCTAAGAGGAGCAGGAAAAAGCAAAAAATTTCAGAATTGCACCTTGCAATGCGGAGAAATTACTGTTTGTGCATTTACAATATTCATTGATTTTTGCCATTGAAAAACATCATGTTATTCATATACCAGAAATGATTGAAGATACTGACTGAATGAAAGGAGCTGGCATCTCACTCTCTTTGAATCTTCTTTATCATGCTAAGAGGAGCAGGAAAAAGCAAAAAATTTCAGAATTGCACCTTGCAATGCGGAGAAATTACTGTTTGTGCATTTACAATATTCATTGATTTTTGCCATTGAAAAACGTCCAGAAATGATTGAAGCTACTGACTGAATGAAAGGAACTGGCATCTCACTCTCTTTGAATCTTCTTTATCATGCTAAGAGGAGCAGGAAAAAGCAAAAAATTTCAGAATTGCACCTTGCAATGCGGAGAAATTACTGTTTGTGCATTTACAAAATTCATTGATTTTTGCCATTGAAAAACATCATGTTATTCATATACCAGAAATGTTTGAAGCTACTGACTGAATGAAAGGAGCTGACATCTCACTCTCTTTGAATCTTCTTTATCATGCTAAGAGGAGCAGGAAAAAGCAAAAAATTTCAGAATTGCACCTTGCAATGCGGAGAAATTACTGTTTGTGCATTTACAATATTCATTGATTTTTGCCATTGAAAAACATCCAGAAATGATTGAAGCTACTGACTGAATGAAAGGAGCTGGCATCTCACTCTCTTTGAATCTTCTTTATCATGCTAAGAGGAGCAGGAAAAAGCAAAAAATTTCAGAATTGCACCTTGCAATGCGGAGAAATTACTGTTTGTGCATTTACAATATTCATTGATTTTTGCCATTGAAAAACATCATGTTATTCATATACCAGAAATGTTTGAAGCTACTGACTGAATGAAAGGAGCTGGCATCTCACTCTCTTTGAATCTTCTTTATCATGCTAAGAGGAGCAGGAAAAAGCAAAAAATTTCAGAATTGCACCTTGCAATGCGGAGAAATTACTGTTTGTGCATTTACAATATTCATTGATTTTTGCAATTGAAAAACATCATGTTATTCATATACCAGAAATGTTTGAAGCTACTGACTGAATGAAAGGAGCTGGCATCTCACTCTCTTTGAATCTTCTTTATCATGCTAAGAGGAGCAGGAAAAAGCAAAAAATTTCAGAATTGCACCTTGCAATGTGGAGAAATTACTGTTTGTGCATTTACAATATTCATTGATTTTTACCATTGAAAAAGGTCCAGAAATGATTGAAGCTACTGACTGAATGAAAGTAGCTGGCATCTCACTCTCTTTGAATCTTCTTTATCATGCTAAGAGGAGCAGGAAAAAGCAAAAAATTTCAGACTTGCACCTTGCAATGCGGAGAAATTACTGTTTGTTCATTTACAATATTCATTGATTTTTGCCATTGAAAAACATCATGTTATTCATATACCAGAAATGTTTGAAGCTACTGACTGAATGAAAGGAGCTGGCATCTCACTCTCTTTGAATCTTCTTTATCATGCTAATAGGAGCAGGAAAAAGCAAAAAATTTCAGAATCGCACCTTGCAATGCGGAGAAATTACTGTTTGTGCATTTACAATTTTCATTGATTTTTGCCATTGAAAAACGTCCAGAAATGATTGAAGGTACTGACTGAATGAAAGGAGCTGGCATCTCACTCTCTTTGAATCTTCTTTATCATGCTAAGAGGAGCAGGAAAAAGCAAAAAATTTCAGAATTGCACCTTGCAATGCGGAGAAATTACTGTTTGTGCATTTACAATATTCATTGATTTTTGCCATTGAAAAACGTCCAGAAATGATTGAAGCTACTGACTGAATGAAAGGAGCTGGCATCTCACTCTCTTTGAATCTTCTTTATCATGCTAAGAGGAGCAGGAAAAAGCAAAAAATTTCAGAATTGCACCTTGCAATGCGGAGAAATTACAGTTTGTGCATTTACAATATTCATTGATTTTTGCCATTGAAAAACATCATGTTATTCATATACCAGAAATGTTTGAAGCTACTGACTGAATGAAAGGAGCTGGCATCTCACTCTCTTTGAATCTTCTTTATCATGCTAAGAGGAGCAGGAAAAAGCAAAAAATTTCAGAATTGCACCTTGCAATGCGGAGAAATTACTGTTTGTGCATTTACAATATTCATTGATTTTTGCCATTGAAAAACATGTTATTCATATACCAGAAATGTTTGAAGCTACTGACTGAATGAAAGGAGCTGGCACGTCACTCTCTTTGAATCTTTATCATGCTAAGAGGAGCGGGAAAAAGCAAAAAATTTCAGAATTGCACCTTGCAATGCGGAGAAATTACTGTTTGTGCATTTACAATATTCATTGATTTTTGCCATTGAAAAACGTCCAGAAATGATTGAAGGTACTGACTGAATGAAAGGAGCTGGCATCTCACTCTCTTTGAATCTTCTTTATCATGCTAAGAGGAGCAGGAAAAAGCAAAAAATTTCAGAATTGCACCTTGCAATGCGGAGAAATTACTGTTTGTGCATTTACAATATTCATTGATTTTTGCCATTGAAAAACGTCCAGAAATGATTGAAGCTACTGACTGAATGAAAGGAGCTGGCATCTCACTCTCTTTGAATCTTCTTTATTATGCTAAGAGGAGCAGGAAAAAGCAAAAAATTTCAGAATTGCACCTTGCAATGCGGAGAAATTACAGTTTGTGCATTTACAATATTCATTGATTTTTGCCATTGAAAAACATCCAGAAATGATTGAAGCTACTGACTGAATGAAAGGAGCTGGCATCTCACTCTCTTTGAATCTTCTTTATCATGCTAAGAGGAGCAGGAAAAATCAAAAAATTTCAGAATTGCACCTTGCAATGCGGAGAAATTACTGTTTGTGCATTTACAATATTCATTGATTTTTGCCATTGAAAAACATCATGTTATTCATATACCAGAAATGTTTGAAGCTACTGACTGAATGAAAGGAGCTGGCATCTCACTCTCTTTGAATCTTCTTTATCATGCTAAGAGGAGCAGGAAAAAGCAAAAAATTTCAGAATTGCACCTTGCAATGTGGAGAAATTACTGTTTGTGCATTTACAATATTCATTGATTTTTACCATTGAAAAACGTCCAGAAATGATTGAAGCTACTGACTGAATGAAAGTAGCTGGCATCTCACTCTCTTTGAATCTTCTTTATCATGCTAAGAGGAGCAGGAAAAAGCAAAAAATTTCAGACTTGCACCTTGCAATGCGGAGAAATTACTGTTTGTGCATTTACAATATTCATTGATTTTTGCCATTGAAAAACATCATGTTATTCATATACCAGAAATGTTTGAAGCTACTGACTGAATGAAAGGAGCTGGCATCTCACTCTCTTTGAATCTTCTTTATCATGCTAAGAGGAGCAGGAAAAAGCAAAAAATTTCAGAATTGCACCTTGCAATGCGGAGAAATTACTGTTTGTGCATTTACAATATTCATTGATTTTTGCCATTGAAAAACGTCCAGAAATGATTGAAGCTACTGACTGAATGAAAGGAGCTGGCATCTCACTCTCTTTGAATCTTCTTTATCATGCTAAGAGGAGCAGGAAAAAGCAAAAAATTTCAGAATTGCACCTTGCAATGCGGAGAAATTACTGTTTGTGCATTTACAATATTCATTGATTTTTGCCATTGAAAAACATCCAGAAATGATTGAAGCTACTGACTGAATGAAAGGAGCTGGCATCTCACTCTCTTTGAATCTTCTTTATCATGCTAAGAGGAGCAGGAAAAAGCAAAAAATTTCAGAATTGCACCTTGCAATGCGGAGAAATTACTGTTTGTGCATTTACAATATTCATTGATTTTTGCCATTGAAAAACGTCCAGAAATTATTGAAGCTACTGACTGAATGAAAGGAGCTGGCATCTCACTCTCTTTGAATCTTCTTTATCATGCTAAGAGGAGCAGGAAAAAGCAAAAAATTTCAGAATTGCACCTTGCAATGCGGAGAAATTACTGTTTGTGCATTTACAATATTCATTGATTTTTGCCATTGAAAAACATCATGTTATTCATATACCAGAAATGATTGAAGCTACTGACTGAATGAAAGAAGCTGGCATCTCACTCTCTTTGAATCTTCTTTATCATGCTAAGAGGAGCAGGAAAAAGTAAAAAATTTCAGAATTGCACTATGCAATGCGGAGAAATTACTGTTTGTGCATTTATAATATTCAATGATTTTTGCCATTGAAAAACGTCCAGAAATGATTGAAGCTACTGACTGAACGAAAGGAGCTGGCATCTCACTCTCTTTGAATCTTCTTTATCATGCTAAGAGGAGCAGGAAAAAGCAAAAAATTTCAGAATTGCACCTTGCAATGCGGAGAAATTACTGTTTGTGCATTTACAATATTCATTGATTTTTGCCATTGAAAAACATCATGTTATACATATACCAGAAATGTTTGAAGCTACTGACTGAATGAAAGGAGCTGGCATCTCACTCTCTTTGAATCTTCTTTATCATGCTAAGAGGAGCAGGAAAAAGCAAAAAATTTCAGAATTGCAACTTGCAATGCGGAGAAATTACTGTTTGTGCATTTACAATATTCATTGATTTTTGCCATTGAAAAACGTCCAGAAATGATTAAAGCTACTGACTGAATGAATGGAGCTGGCATCTCACTCTCTTTGAATCTTCTTTATCATGCTAAGAGGAGCAGGTAAAAGCAAAAAATTTCAGAATTGCACCTTGCAATGCGGAGAAATTACTGTTTGTGCATTTACAATATTCATTGATTTTTGCCATTGAAAAACGTCCAGAAATGATTGAAGCTACTGACTGAATGAAAGGAGCTGGCATCTCACTCTCTTTGAATCTTGTTTATCATGCTAAGAGGAGCAGGAAAAAGCAAAAAATTTCAGAATTGCACCTTGCAATGCGGAGAAATTACTGTTTGTGCATTTGCAATATTCATTGATTTTTGCCATTGAAAAACGTCCAGAAATGATTGAAGCTACTGACTGAATGAAAGGAGCTGGCATCTCACTCTCTTTGAATCTTCTTTATCATGATAAGAGGAGCAGGAAAAAGCAAAAAATTTCAGAATTGCACCTTGCAATGCGGAGAAATTACTGTTTGTGCATTTACAATATTCATTGATTTTTGCCATTGAAAAACATCATGTTATTCATATACCAGAAATGATTGAAGCTACTGACTGAATGAAAGGAGCTGGCATCTCACTCTCTTTGAATCTTCTTTATCATGCTAAGAGGAGCAGGAAAAAGCAAAAAATTTCAGAATTGCACCTTGCAATGCGGAGAAATTACTGTTTGTGCATTTACAATATTCATTGATTTTTGCCATTGAAAAACATCATGTTATTCATATACCAGAAATGTTTGAAGCTACTGACTGAATGAAAGGAGCTGGCATCTCACTCTCTTTGAATCTTCTTTATCATGCTAAGAGGAGCAGGAAAAAGCAAAAAATTTCAGAATTGCACCTTGCAATGCGGAGAAATTACTGTTTGTGCATTTACAATATTCATTGATTTTTACCATTGAAAAACGTCCAGAAATGATTGAGGCTACTGACTGAACGAAAGGAGCTGGCATCTCACTCTCTTTGAATCTTCTTTAACATGCTAAGAGGAGCAGGAAAAAGCAAAAAATTTCAGAATTGCACCTTGCAATGCGGAGAAATTACTGTTTGTGCATTTACAATATTCATTGATTTTTGCCATTGAAAAACATCATGTTATTCATATACCAGAAATGTTTGAAGCTACTGACTGAATGAAAGGAGCTGGCATCTCACTCTCTTTGAATCTTCTTTATCATGCTAAGAGGAGCAGGAAAAAACAAAAAATTTCAGAATTGCACCTTGCAATGCGGAGAAATTACTGTTTGTGCATTTACAATATTCATTGATTTTTGCCATTGAAAAACATCATGTTATTCATATACCAGAAATGATTGAAGCTACTGACTGAATGAAAGGAGCTGGCATCTCACTCTCTTTGAATCTT
Source organism: Phyllobates terribilis (assembly GCF_046119375.1). Lineage (NCBI taxonomy): Eukaryota > Metazoa > Chordata > Amphibia > Anura > Dendrobatidae > Phyllobates > Phyllobates terribilis. The sequence goes on along the minus strand of NW_027363883.1, from coordinate 174,586 downwards.
CTTTATCATGCTAAGAGGAGCAGGAAAAAGTAAAAAATTTCAGAATTGCACCTTGCAATGCGGAGAAATTACTGTTTGTGCATTTACAATATTCAATGATTTTTGCCATTGAAAAAAGTCCAGAAATGATTGAAGCTACTGACTCAATGAAAGGAGCTGGCATCTCACTCTCTTTGAATCTTCTTTATCATGCTAAGAGGAGCAGGAAAAAGCAAAAAATTTCAGAATTGCACCTTGCAATGCGGAGAAATTACTGTTTGTGCATTTACAATATTCATTGATTTTTGCCATTGAAAAACATCATGTTATTCATATACCAGAAATGTTTGAAGCTACTGACTGAATGAAAGGAGCTGGCATCTCACTCTCTTTGAATCTTCTTTATCATGCTAAGAGGAGCAGGAAAAAGCAAAAAATTTCAGAATTGCACCTTGCAATGCGGAGAAATTACTGTTTGTGCATTTACAATATTCATTGATTTTTGCCATTGAAAAACGTCCAGAAATGATTGAAGCTACTGACTGAATGAAAGGAGCTGGCATCTCACTCTCTTTGAATCTTCTTTATCATGCTAAGAGGAGCAGGAAAAAGCAAAAAATTTCAGAATTGCTCCTTGCAATGCGGAGAAATTACTGTTTGTGCATTTACAATATTCATTGATTTTTGCCATTGAAAAACATGTTATTCATATACCAGAAATGTTTGAAGCTACTGACTGAATGAAAGGAGCTGGCACCTCACTCTCTTTGAATCTTCTTTATCATGCTAAGAGGAGCAGGAAAAAGCAAAAAATTTCAGAATTGCACCTTGCAATGCGGAGAAATTACTGTTTGTGCATTTACAATATTCATTGATTTTTGCCATTGAAAAACGTCCAGAAATGATTGAAGCTACTGACTGAATGAAAGTAGCTGGCATCTCACTCTCTTTGAATCTTCTTTATCATGCTAAGAGGAGCAGGAAAAAGCAAAAAATTTCAGACTTGCACCTTGCAATGCGGAGAAATTACTGTTTGTGCATTTACAATATTCATTGATTTTTGCCATTGAAAAACATCATGTTATTCATATACCAGAAATGTTTGAAGCTACTGACTGAATGAAAGGAGCTGGCATCTCACTCTCTTTGAATCTTCTTTATCATGCTAAGAGGAGCAGGAAAAAGCAAAAAATTTCAGAATTGCACCTTGCAATGCGGAGAAATTACTGTTTGTGCATTTACAATATTCATTGATTTTTGCCATTGAAAAACGTCCAGAAATGATTGAAGCTACTGACTGAATGAAAGGAGCTGGCATCTCACTCTCTTTGAATCTTCTTTATCATGCTAAGAGGAGCAGGAAAAAGCAAAAAATTTCAGAATTGCACCTTACAATGCGGAGAAATTACAGTTTGTGCATTTACAATATTCATTGATTTTTGCCATTGAAAAACGTCCAGAAATGATTGAAGCTACTGACTGAATGAAAGGAGCTGGCATCTCACTCTCTTTGAATCTTCTTTATCATGCTAAGAGGAGCAGGAAAAAGCAAAAAATTTCAGAATTGCACCTTGCAATGCGGAGAAATTACTGTTTGTGCATTTACAATATTCATTGATTTTTGCCATTGAAAAACGTCCAGAAATGATTGAAGCTACTGACTGAATGAAAGGAGCTGGCATCTTACTCTCTTTGAATCTTCTTTATCATGCTAAGAGGAGCAGGAAAAAGCAAAAAATTTCAGAATTGCACCTTCAATGCGGAGAAATTACTGTTTGTGCATTTACAATATTCATTGATTTTTGCCATTGAAAAACATCATGTTATTCATATACCAGAAATGTTTGAAGCTACTGACTGAATGAAAGGAGCTAGCATCTCACTCTCTTTGAATCTTCTTTATCATGCTAAGAGGAGCAGGAAAAAGCAAAAAATTTCAGAATTGCACCTTGCAATGCGGAGAAATTACTGTTTGTGCAATTACAATATTCATTGATTTTTGCCATTGAAAAACGTCCAGAAATGATTGAAGCTACTGACTGAATGAAAGGAGCTGGCATCTCACTCTCTATGAATCTTCTTTATCATGCTAAGAGGAGCAGGAAAAGCAAAAAATTTCAGAATTGCACCTTGCAATGCGAAGAAATTACAGTTTGTGCATTTACAATATTCATTGACTTTTGCCATTGAAAAACATCCAGAAATGATTGAAGCTACTGACTGAATGAAAGGAGCTGGCATCTCACTCTCTTTGAATCTTCTTTATCATGCTAAGAGGAGCAGGAAAAAGCAAAAAATTTCAGAATTGCACCTTGCAATGCGGAGAAATTACTGTTTGTGCATTTACAATATTCATTGATTTTTGCCATTGAAAAACGTCCAGAAATGATTGAAGCTACTGACTGAATGAAAGGAGCTGGCATCTCACTCTCTTTGAATCTTCTTTATCATGCTAAGAGGAGCAGGAAAAAGCAAAAAATTTCAGAATTGCGCCTTGCAATGCGGAGAAATTACTGTTTGTGCATTTACAAAATTCATTGATTTTTGCCATTGAAAAACATCATGTTATTCATTTACCAGAAATGATTGAAGCTACTGACTGAATGAAAGGAGCTGGCATCTCACTCTCTTTGAATCTTCTTTATCATGCTAAGAGGAGCAGGAAAAAGCAAAACATTTCAGAATTGCACCTTGCAATGCGAAGAAATTACTGTTTGTGCATTTACAATATTCATTGATTTTTGCCATTGAAAAACGTCCAGAAATGATTGAAGCTACTGACTGAATGAAAGGAGCTGGCATCTCACTCTCTTTGAATCTTCTTTATCATGCTAAGAGGAGCAGGAAAAAGCAAAAAATTTCAGAATTGCACCTTGCAATGCGGAGAAATTACTGTTTGTGCATTTACAATATTCATTGATTTTTACCATTGAAAAACGTCCAGAAATGATTGAAGCTACTGACTGAATGAAAGTAGCTGGCATCTCACTCTCTTTGAATCTTCTTTATCATGCTAAGAGGAGCAGGAAAAAGCAAAAAATTTCAGACTTGCACCTTGCAATGCGGAGAAATTACTGTTTGTGCATTTACAATATTCATTGATTTTTGCCATTGAAAAACATCATGTTATTCATATACCAGAAATGTTTGAAGCTACTGACTGAATGAAAGGAGCTGGCATCTCACTCTCTTTGAATCTTCTTTATCATGCTAAGAGGAGCAGGAAAAAGCAAAAAATTTCAGAATTGCACCTTGCAATGCGGAGAAATTACTGTTTGTGCATTTACAATATTCATTGATTTTTGCCATTGAAAAACGTCCAGAAATGATTGAAGCTACTGACTGAATGAAAGGAGCTGGCATCTCACTCTCTTTGAATCTTCTTTATCATGCTAAGAGGAGCAGGAAAAAGCAAAAAATTTCAGAATTGCACCTTACAATGCGGAGAAATTACAGTTTGTGCATTTACAATATTCATTGATTTTTGCCATTGAAAAACGTCCAGAAATGATTGAAGCTACTGACTGAATGAAAGGAGCTGGCATCTCACTCTCTTTGAATCTTCTTTATCAAGTTAAGAGGAGCAGGAAAAAGCAAAAAATTTCAGAATTGCACCTTGCAATGCGGAGAAATTACTGTTTGTGCATTTACAATATTCATTGATTTTTGCCATTGAAAAACATGTTATTCATATACCAGAAATGTTTGAAGCTACTGACTGAATGAAAGGAGCTGGAACCTCACTCTCTTTGAATCTTCTTTATCATGCTAAGAGGAGCAGGAAAAAGCAAAAAATTTCAGAATTGCACCTTGCAATGCGGAGAAATTACTGTTTGTACATTTACAATATTCATTGATTTTTGCCATTGAAAAACGTCCAGAAATGATTGAAGCTACTGACTGAATGAAAGGAGCTGGCATCTCACTCACTTTGAATCTTCTTTATCATGCTAAGAGGAGCAGGAAAAAGCAAAAAATTTCAGAATTGCACCTTGCAATGCGGAGAAATTACTGTTTGTGCATTTACAATATTCATTGATTTTTGCCATTGAAAAACGTCCAGAAATGATTGAAGCTACTGACTGAATGAAAGGAGCTGGCATCTCACTCTCTTTGAATCTTCTTTATCATGCTAAGAGGAGCAGGAAAAAGCAAACAATTTCAGAATTGCGCCTTGCAATGCGGAGAAATTACTGTTTGTGCATTTACAAAATTCATTGATTTTTGCCATTGAAAAACATCATGTTATTCATTTACCAGAAATGATTGAAGCTACTGACTGAATGAAAGGAGCTGGCATCTCACTCTCTTTGAATCTTCTTTATCATGCTAAGAGGAGCAGGAAAAAGCAAAAAATTTCAGAATTGCACCTTGCAATGCGGAGAAATTACTGTTTGTGCATTTACAATATTCATTGATTTTTGCCATTGAAAAACGTCCAGAAATGATTGAAGCTACTGACTGAATGAAAGGAGCTGGCATCTCACTCTCTTTGAATCTTCTTTATCATGCTAAGAGGAGCGGGAAAAAGCAAAAAATTTCAGAATTGCACCTTGCAATGCGGAGAAATTACTGTTTGTGCATTTACAATATTCATTGATTTTTACCATTGAAAAACGTCCAGAAATGATTGAAGCTACTGACTGAATGAAAGTAGCTGGCATCTCACTCTCTTTGAATCTTCTTTATCATGCTAAGAGGAGCAGGAAAAAGCAAAAAATTTCAGACTTGCACCTTGCAATGCGGAGAAATTACTGTTTGTGCATTTACAATATTCATTGATTTTTGCCATTGAAAAACATCATGTTATTCATATACCAGAAATGTTTGAAGCTACTGACTGAATGAAAGGAGCTGGCATCTCACTCTCTTTGAATCTTCTTTATCATGCTAAGAGGAGCAGGAAAAAGCAAAAAATTTCAGAATTGCACCTTGCAATGCGGAGAAATTACTGTTTGTGCATTTACAATATTCATTGATTTTTGCCATTGAAAAACATCATGTTATTCATATACCAGAAATGTTTGAAGCTACTGACTGAATGAAAGGAGCTGGCATCTCACTCTCTTTGAATCTTCTTTATCATGCTAAGAGGAGCAGGAAAAAGCAAAAAATTTCAGAATTGCACCTTGCAATGCGGAGAAATTACTGTTTGTGCATTTACAATATTCATTGATTTTTGCCATTGAAAAACGTCCAGAAATGATTGAAGCTACTGACTGAATGAAAGGAGCTGGCATCTCACTCTCTTTGAATCTTCTTTATCATGCTAAGAGTGTTATGCACACGCCCGGGCTAGAGCGGCGTGTGCATGTGATTGGTAGTGATTCCACTGGACCGTGCCGGAGAGTGAATACCTGGAGGGGCGTAACTAAGTATCTGCCCGATCCGACCAAGGTGGCACGACGGCATACGACGCCAGAGCACCAAGGAGGAACCGAGCAGAGGGACCAGGTGCTACTCCAGGACAGACCCCGGACACGGCTGTTGACCCACACAGGGGAATACAGGAACAGACTGGTAGACTGGCACGCAGACTGGTATGCAGGCAGGCGGGTATGCAGGCAGGCGGGTATGCAGGCAGGCGGGTATGCAGGCAGGCGGGTATGCAGGCAGGCGGGTAAAGGTAAGCACAGCTAGAGTGCAGACAGGGAGGCACTAGCAAGAAGGAACACAGGCGGGATAGGACCCAGTACACACCGGGATTCAGGAACAATACAGGCAGAGGGGTACAGGCAAGCACAACTAGAGTGCAGAAGACTGAGCAGGGAGGACAGGGCTCTGTTCACACTGAACAGACAGGAAGGGAAAGGCAGAGCCAGACACCCACAGGGTACTTGCAGTGAAGTAGCGAGTGGACCACAAACTCACAAACGGGAGTACAGAGACAACAGGCAGGAGTTAGGTACGAGTTCAGACTCTACAGAAAAAGGAAGGGAACGGGCATAGAGGCAAAACAGGTAAAGGATAGGAGAGAGTTCAGACTGGAACTGAGTGTACGGAGGAGACCGACACTGCAGCGGGATACAGGAGCGGGTCTGGGAATACTGCCCCCAGAGAGGCGGAACGAACAGGCAAGGAGCGTGTTCAGACAGGACAGACTAGATACAGGAGCGGGTCTAGGAAATCGGCCACTAGCAGGCGGGAGGAACAGGCTAGGAGCAAGTTCAGACAGGACAGACAAGAGAACACAGAAAGGACTCAGCTCAGACACAGGAACTAATACCGCAAAGCAGGAGACATACAGGACTCAGATCAGACACGGGAACTAATACCGAAAAGCAGGAGACATACAGGACTTAGTTCAGACACGGGAACTAATACCGTAAAGCAGGAGACATACAGGACTTAGTTCAGACACGGGAACTAATACCGTAAAGCAGGAGACATACAGGACTCAGTTCAGACACGGGAGCTGAAACCGCAAAGCAGGAGACATACAGGACTTAGTTCAGACATGGGAACTAATACCTTAAAGCAGGAGACATACAGGACTCAGTTCAGACACGGGAGCTGACACCACAAGGCAGGAGAAATACAGGACTCAGTTCAGACACGGGAGCTGAAACCGCAAAGCAGGAGACATACAGGACTTAGTTCAGACACGGGAACTAATACCGTAAAGCAGGAGACATACAGGACTCAGTTCAGACACGGGAGCTGAAACCGCAAAGCAGGAGACATACAGGACTTAGTTCAGACACGGGAGCTGAAACCGCAAAGCAGGAGACATACAGGACTTAGTTCAGACACGGGAACTAATACCGTAAAGCAGGAGACATACAGGACTTAGTTCAGACATGGGAACTAATACCTTAAAGCAGGAGACATACAGGACTCAGTTCAGACACGGGAGCTGACACCGCAAGGCAGGAGAAATACAGGACTCAGTTCAGACACGGGAACTAATACCGTAAAGCAGGAGACATACAGGACTAAGTTCAGACACGGGAGCTGACACCGCAAGGCAGGAGAAATACAGGACTAAGTTCAGACAGGCCTGGAAATACAGCCTCCAGGAAAGGCAGACAGGGAACACAGAACGGGACCTGGCACATTCAGAGTGCAAGCACACACTGAAGAAACACTTATGCTCAGGCAGGGATAGAAGGGAGCTGCTGAGCTATATACCAAGAGACAGACAGCGATAGGCTGAGGACGCACAAGGGGTGTGACCCACAGCAGGTACAAAAGGCAGGAAGTGATCGGGCGCCGCCCTTAAGCAGCAGAAACAGACACAGACACAAACAGACAGCATGGAGGGAAGCCAGAGAGACATTCTGGACAGGAGATCAAGTGCGCCCTCTTGCACAGTGGGAGATGGACCACCATGCAAGGACGCCGCCAGGTATGTTACAGTACCTCCCCCCTTACGCCCCCTCTTCTTCAGGCCTGCCAGAATCTTCCGCAGGGAATTCGAGGACCAGTCGTTCACTGGGTTGGAGGGGGACAGAGACTTGAGGGTAATCTCTGCTTCGAGGTACATCTTGTCAAGCTCACAGGAAGAAATAGACGGGTTATCAGGTACATAATGAGGAAAAGTCACTGTCTCTTGGTTATCTGGTGGTACCCCGGAGGATTCAGGAAACAACTGGAGGTCCTTCGCCGGGTAAGAAGAGTGCAGAGGCTCAGAGAAAACATCTGCTTCAGAGTACACTAGGTCGGACTCACTGGACGAGGCAGGCAAGGTATCGGGTACAGGAAATAGGAAAGTCTCTGTCCATTCACCACCAGGTGGCACCCCGAAGGGTTCTAAACACAACTGGAGGTCCTCCGCCTGGTCGGAGGGGTGTAGAGACTCGGGAGTAACCTCTGCTTCGGAGTACACTAGGTCGGACTCACTGGAGGAAGCAGGCGAGGTATCAGGTACAGGAAATAGGAAAGTCTCTGTCCATTCACCACCAGGTGGCACCCCGAAGGGTTCTAAACACAACTGGAGGTCCTCCGCCTGGTCGGAGGGGTGTAGAGACTCGGGAGTAACCTCTGCTTCGGAGTACACTAGGTCGGACTCACCGGAGGAAGCAGGCGAGGTATCAGGTACAGGAAATAGGAAAGTCTCAGTCCATTCACCACCAGATGGCACCCCGAAGGGTTCTGAACACAACTGGAGGTCCTCCGCCTGGTCGGAGGGGTGTAGAGACTCGGGAGTAACCTCTGCTTCGGAGTACACTAGGTTGGACTCACTGGACGAAGCGAGTGAGGTATCAGATCCAGGATATAGGAAAGTCTCTGTCCATTCACCACCAGGTGGCACCCCGAAGGGTTCAGAACACAACTGGAGGTCCTCCGCCTGGTCGGAGGGGTGTAGAGACTCGGGAGTAACCTCTGCTTCGGAGTACACTAGGTTGGACTCACTGGACGAAGCGAGCGAGGTATCAGGTACAGAGTATAGGAGAGTCTCTGTCCTTTCGCTACCAGGTAGCACCCCGAAGGGTTCAGGAGGTCTCAGGGAGGACAGACCCAGGCGTGACTGCTTGCCTCTAAGTCTAGCACGTCTGGACTGCCTCTTGAGGTTGGGAGAAGTATTCCGGAAAGCGTAGTCACCCTGTGAGGATTCTGGGTGGGCAGTAGTCTCATTGGGCTGGAGAACTATTGCGCTACCCACACACATTACCCATTGGGGCTGCTCCGGGATATTGGGAAGTGAAGCTTCAGCAGGAACCTCCGGGTTAGGATCATCGAAGACCATTAGAAAGGCCACCAGGAAGGCCATTAGGTCCCGGAGGATCGGATCCTGTGTCTCATATAGGGGGTTGATCCATTCCAAGGCATCCCCCGCCAGGTAAGACATAATAAAGGCCACTTTAACCCAATCGGAAGGAAAATAGAGAGGGTAGGCCTTAAAGTGTAGCATGCATTGCTCCACAAATGCACGACACTGTTTTGGATCCCCATAGTAACGTGGCGGATCCGCAGGAACGAGAGCTGATAGATCCATCTGGACGAGTGCGCAATTCGCCTGGAACTCAGCTAAAGGAAAAAAAAATATATATTTATTTATTTTAATGCATGTATTCGCTGGAAAAACTTCTCAGAGAGCGAAGGCCGTGGGGCTCAACGGGAACCATGGCCTGAGCATGCTGTTATGCACACGCCCGGGCTAGAGCGGCGTGTGCATGTGATTGGTAGTGATTCCACTGGACCGTGCCGGAGAGTGAATACCTGGAGGGGCGTAACTAAGTATCTGCCCGATCCGACCAAGGTGGCACGACGGCATACGACGCCAGAGCACCAAGGAGGAACCGAGCAGAGGGACCAGGTGCTACTCCAGGACAGACCCCGGACACGGCTGTTGACCCACACAGGGGAATACAGGAACAGACTGGTAGACTGGCACGCAGACTGGTATGCAGGCAGGCGGGTATGCAGGCAGGCGGGTATGCAGGCAGGCGGGTATGCAGGCAGGCGGGTATGCAGGCAGGCGGGTAAAGGTAAGCACAGCTAGAGTGCAGACAGGGAGGCACTAGCAAGAAGGAACACAGGCGGGATAGGACCCAGTACACACCGGGATTCAGGAACAATACAGGCAGAGGGGTACAGGCAAGCACAACTAGAGTGCAGAAGACTGAGCAGGGAGGACAGGGCTCTGTTCACACTGAACAGACAGGAAGGGAAAGGCAGAGCCAGACACCCACAGGGTACTTGCAGTGAAGTAGCGAGTGGACCACAAACTCACAAACGGGAGTACAGAGACAACAGGCAGGAGTTAGGTACGAGTTCAGACTCTACAGAAAAAGGAAGGGAACGGGCATAGAGGCAAAACAGGTAAAGGATAGGAGAGAGTTCAGACTGGAACTGAGTGTACGGAGGAGACCGACACTGCAGCGGGATACAGGAGCGGGTCTGGGAATACTGCCCCCAGAGAGGCGGAACGAACAGGCAAGGAGCGTGTTCAGACAGGACAGACTAGATACAGGAGCGGGTCTAGGAAATCGGCCACTAGCAGGCGGGAGGAACAGGCTAGGAGCAAGTTCAGACAGGACAGACAAGAGAACACAGAAAGGACTCAGCTCAGACACAGGAACTAATACCGCAAAGCAGGAGACATACAGGACTCAGTTCAGACACGGGAACTAATACCGAAAAGCAGGAGACATACAGGACTTAGTTCAGACACGGGAACTAATACCGTAAAGCAGGAGACATACAGGACTTAGTTCAGACACGGGAACTAATACCGTAAAGCAGGAGACATACAGGACTCAGTTCAGACACGGGAGCTGAAACCGCAAAGCAGGAGACATACAGGACTTAGTTCAGACATGGGAACTAATACCTTAAAGCAGGAGACATACAGGACTCAGTTCAGACACGGGAGCTGACACCACAAGGCAGGAGAAATACAGGACTCAGTTCAGACACGGGAGCTGAAACCGCAAAGCAGGAGACATACAGGACTTAGTTCAGACACGGGAACTAATACCGTAAAGCAGGAGACATACAGGACTCAGTTCAGACACGGGAGCTGAAACCGCAAAGCAGGAGACATACAGGACTTAGTTCAGACACGGGAGCTGAAACCGCAAAGCAGGAGACATACAGGACTTAGTTCAGACACGGGAACTAATACCGTAAAGCAGGAGACATACAGGACTTAGTTCAGACATGGGAACTAATACCTTAAAGCAGGAGACATACAGGACTCAGTTCAGACACGGGAGCTGACACCGCAAGGCAGGAGAAATACAGGACTCAGTTCAGACACGGGAACTAATACCGTAAAGCAGGAGACATACAGGACTAAGTTCAGACACGGGAGCTGACACCGCAAGGCAGGAGAAATACAGGACTAAGTTCAGACAGGCCTGGAAATACAGCCTCCAGGAAAGGCAGACAGGGAACACAGAACGGGACCTGGCACATTCAGAGTGCAAGCACACACTGAAGAAACACTTATGCTCAGGCAGGGATAGAAGGGAGCTGCTGAGCTATATACCAAGAGACAGACAGCGATAGGCTGAGGACGCACAAGGGGTGTGACCCACAGCAGGTACAAAAGGCAGGAAGTGATCGGGCGCCGCCCTTAAGCAGCAGAAACAGACACAGACACAAACAGACAGCATGGAGGGAAGCCAGAGAGACATTCTGGACAGGAGATCAAGTGCGCCCTCTTGCACAGTGGGAGATGGACCACCATGCAAGGACGCCGCCAGGTATGTTACAAAGAGGAGCAGGAAAAAGCAAAAAATTTCAGAATTGCACCTTACAATGCGGAGAAATTACAGTTTGTGCATTTACAATATTCATTGATTTTTGCCATTGAAAAACGTCCAGAAATGATTGAAGCTACTGACTGAATGAAAGGAGCTGGCATCTCACTCTCTTTGAATCTTCTTTATCATGCTAAGAGGAGCAGGAAAAAGCAAAAAATTTCAGAATTGCACCTTACAATGCGGAGAAATTACAGTTTGTGCATTTACAATATTCATTGATTTTTGCCATTGAAAAACGTCCAGAAATGATTGAAGCTACTGACTGAATGAAAGGAGCTGGCATCTCACTCTCTTTGAATCTTCTTTATCATGCTAAGAGGAGCAGGAAAAAGCAAAAAATTTCAGAATTGCACCTTGCAATGCGGAGAAATTACTGTTTGTGCATTTACAATATTCATTGATTTTTGCCATTGAAAAACGTCCAGAAATGATTGAAGCTACTGACTGAATGAAAGGAGCTGGCATCTCACTCTCTTTGAATTTTCTTTATCATGCTAAGAGGAGCAGGAAAAAGCAAAAAATTTCAGAATTGCACCTTGCAATGCGGAGAAATTACTGTTTGTGCATTTACAATATTCATTGATTTTTGCCATTGAAAAACATGTTATTCATATACCAGAAATGTTTGAAGCTACTGACTGAATGAAAGGAGCTGGCACCTCACTCTCTTTGAATCTTCTTTATCATGCTAAGAGGAGCAGGATAAAGCAAAAAATTTCAGAATTGCACCTTGCAATGCGGAGAAATTACTGTTTGTGCATTTACAATATTCATTGATTTTTGCCATTGAAAAACGTCCAGAAATGATTGAAGCTACTGACTGAATGAAAGGAGCTGGCATCTCACTCTCTTTGAATCTTCTTTATCATGCTAAGAGGAGCAGGAAAAAGCAAAAAATTTCAGAATTGCACCTTGCAATGCGGAGAAATTACTGTTTGTGCATTTACAATATTCATTAATTTTTGCCATTGAAAAACATCATGTTATTCATATACCAGAAATGTTTGAAGCTACTGACTGAATGAAAGGAGCTGGCATCTCACTCTCTTTGAATCTTCTTTATCATGCTAAGAGGAGCAGGAAAAAGCAAAAAATTTCAGAATTGCACCTTGCAATGCGGAGAAATTACTGTTTGTGCATTTACAATATTCATTGATTTTTGCCATTGAAAAACGTCCAGAAATGATTGAAGCTACTGACTGAATGAAAGGAGCTGGCATCTCACTCTCTTTGAATCTTCTTTATCATGCTAAGAGGAGCAGGAAAAAGCAAAAAATTTCAGAATTGCTCCTTGCAATGCGGAGAAATTACTGTTTGTGCATTTACAATATTCATTGATTTTTGCCATTGAAAAACATGTTATTCATATACCAGAAATGTTTGAAGCTACTGACTGAATGAAAGGAGCTGGCACCTCACTCTCTTTGAATCTTCTTTATCATGCTAAGAGGAGCAGGAAAAAGCAAAAAATTTCAGAATTGCACCTTGCAATGCGGAGAAATTACTGTTTGTGCATTTACAATATTCATTGATTTTTGCCATTGAAAAACGTCCAGAAATGATTGAAGCTACTGACTGAATGAAAGGAGCTGGCATCTCACTCTCTTTGAATCTTCTTTATCATGCTAAGAGGAGCAGGAAAAAGCAAAAAATTTCAGAATTGCACCTTGCAATGCGGAGAAATTACTGTTTGTGCATTTACAATATTCATTGATTTTTGCCATTGAAAAACATCATGTTATTCATATACCAGAAATGATTGAAGCTACTGACTGAATGAAAGGAGCTGGCATCTCACTCTCTTTGAATCTTCTTTATCATGCTAAGAGGAGCAGGAAAATGTAAAAAATTTCAGAATTGCACCTTGCAATGCGGAGAAATTACTGTTTGTGCATTTACAATATTCAATGATTTTTGCCATTGAAAAACGTCCAGAAATGATTGAAGCTACTGACTGAACGAAAGGAGCTGGCATCTCACTCTCTTTGAATCTTCTTTATCATGCTAAGAGGAGCAGGAAAAAGCAAAAAATTTCAGAATTGCACCTTGCAATGCGGAGAAATTACTGATTGTGCATTTACAATATTCATTGATTTTTGCCATTGAAAAACATCATGTTATTCATATACCAGAAATGTTTGAAGCTACTGACTGAATGAAAGGAGCTGGCATCTCACTCTCTTTGAATCTTCTTTATCATGCTAAGAGGAGCAGGAAAAAGCAAAAAATTTCAGAATTGCACCTTGCAATGCGGAGAAATTTCTGTTTGTGCATTTACAATATTCATTGATTTTTGCCATTGAAAAACGTCCAGAAATGATTGAAGCTACTGACTGAATGAAAGGAGCTGGCATCTCACTCTCTTTGAATCTTCTTTATCATGCTAAGGGGAGCAGGAAAAAGCAAAAAATTTCAGAATTGCACCTTGCAATGCGGAGAAATTACTGTTTGTGCATTTACAATATTCATTGATTTTTGCCATTGAAAAACGTCCAGAAATGATTGAAGCTACTGACTGAATGAAAGGAGCTGGCATCTCACTCTCTTTGAATCTTCTTTATCATGCTAAGAGGAGCAGGAAAAAGCAAAAAATTTCAGAATTGCACCTTACAATGCGGAGAAATTACAGTTTGTGCATTTACAATATTCATTGATTTTTGCCATTGAAAAACGTCCAGAAATGATTGAAGCTACTGACTGAATGAAAGGAGCTGGCATCTCACTCTCTTTGAATCTTCTTTATCATGCTAAGAGGAGCAGGAAAAAGCAAAAAATTTCAGAATTGCACCTTGCAATGCGGAGAAATTACTGTTTGTGCATTTACAATATTCATTGATTTTTGCCATTGAAAAACGTCCAGAAATGATTGAAGCTACTGACTGAATGAAAGGAGCTGGCATCTCACTCTCTTTGAATTTTCTTTATCATGCTAAGAGGAGCAGGAAAAAGCAAAAAATTTCAGAATTGCACCTTGCAATGCGGAGAAATTACTGTTTGTGCATTTACAATATTCATTGATTTTTGCCATTGAAAAACATGTTATTCATATACCAGAAATGTTTGAAGCTACTGACTGAATGAAAGGAGCTGGCACCTCACTCTCTTTGAATCTTCTTTATCATGCTAAGAGGAGCAGGATAAAGCAAAAAATTTCAGAATTGCACCTTGCAATGCGGAGAAATTACTGTTTGTGCATTTACAATATTCATTGATTTTTGCCATTGAAAAACGTCCAGAAATGATTGAAGCTACTGACTGAATGAAAGGAGCTGGCATCTCACTCTCTTTGAATCTTCTTTATCATGCTAAGAGGAGCAGGAAAAAGCAAAAAATTTCAGAATTGCACCTTGCAATGCGGAGAAATTACTGTTTGTGCATTTACAATATTCATTAATTTTTGCCATTGAAAAACATCATGTTATTCATATACCAGAAATGTTTGAAGCTACTGACTGAATGAAAGGAGCTGGCATCTCACTCTCTTTGAATCTTCTTTATCATGCTAAGAGGAGCAGGAAAAAGCAAAAAATTTCAGAATTGCACCTTGCAATGCGGAGAAATTACTGTTTGTGCATTTACAATATTCATTGATTTTTGCCATTGAAAAACGTCCAGAAATGATTGAAGCTACTGACTGAATGAAAGGAGCTGGCATCTCACTCTCTTTGAATCTTCTTTATCATGCTAAGAGGAGCAGGAAAAAGCAAAAAATTTCAGAATTGCTCCTTGCAATGCGGAGAAATTACTGTTTGTGCATTTACAATATTCATTGATTTTTGCCATTGAAAAACATGTTATTCATATACCAGAAATGTTTGAAGCTACTGACTGAATGAAAGGAGCTGGCACCTCACTCTCTTTGAATCTTCTTTATCATGCTAAGAGGAGCAGGAAAAAGCAAAAAATTTCAGAATTGCACCTTGCAATGCGGAGAAATTACTGTTTGTGCATTTACAATATTCATTGATTTTTGCCATTGAAAAACGTCCAGAAATGATTGAAGCTACTGACTGAATGAAAGGAGCTGGCATCTCACTCTCTTTGAATCTTCTTTATCATGCTAAGAGGAGCAGGAAAAAGCAAAAAATTTCAGAATTGCACCTTGCAATGCGGAGAAATTACTGTTTGTGCATTTACAATATTCATTGATTTTTGCCATTGAAAAACATCATGTTATTCATATACCAGAAATGATTGAAGCTACTGACTGAATGAAAGGAGCTGGCATCTCACTCTCTTTGAATCTTCTTTATCATGCTAAGAGGAGCAGGAAAATGTAAAAAATTTCAGAATTGCACCTTGCAATGCGGAGAAATTACTGTTTGTGCATTTACAATATTCAATGATTTTTGCCATTGAAAAACGTCCAGAAATGATTGAAGCTACTGACTGAACGAAAGGAGCTGGCATCTCACTCTCTTTGAATCTTCTTTATCATGCTAAGAGGAGCAGGAAAAAGCAAAAAATTTCAGAATTGCACCTTGCAATGCGGAGAAATTACTGATTGTGCATTTACAATATTCATTGATTTTTGCCATTGAAAAACATCATGTTATTCATATACCAGAAATGTTTGAAGCTACTGACTGAATGAAAGGAGCTGGCATCTCACTCTCTTTGAATCTTCTTTATCATGCTAAGAGGAGCAGGAAAAAGCAAAAAATTTCAGAATTGCACCTTGCAATGCGGAGAAATTTCTGTTTGTGCATTTACAATATTCATTGATTTTTGCCATTGAAAAACGTCCAGAAATGATTGAAGCTACTGACTGAATGAAAGGAGCTGGCATCTCACTCTCTTTGAATCTTCTTTATCATGCTAAGGGGAGCAGGAAAAAGCAAAAAATTTCAGAATTGCACCTTGCAATGCGGAGAAATTACTGTTTGTGCATTTACAATATTCATTGATTTTTGCCATTGAAAAACGTCCAGAAATGATTGAAGCTACTGACTGAATGAAAGGAGCTGGCATCTCACTCTCTTTGAATCTTCTTTATCATGCTAAGAGGAGCAGGAAAAAGCAAAAAATTTCAGAATTGCACCTTACAATGCGGAGAAATTACAGTTTGTGCATTTACAATATTCATTGATTTTTGCCATTGAAAAACGTCCAGAAATGATTGAAGCTACTGACTGAATGAAAGGAGCTGGCATCTCACTCTCTTTGAATCTTCTTTATCATGCTAAGAGGAGCAGGAAAAAGCAAAAAATTTCAGAATTGCACCTTGCAGTGCGGAGAAATTACTGTTTGTGCATTTACAATATTCATTGATTTTTGCCATTGAAAAACGTCCAGAAATGATTGAAGCTACTGACTGAATGAAAGGAGCTGGCATCTCACTCTCTTTGAATTTTCTTTATCATGCTAAGAGGAGCAGGAAAAAGCAAAAAATTTCAGAATTGCACCTTGCAATGCGGAGAAATTACAGTTTGTGCATTTACAAAATTCATTGATTTTTGCCATTGAAAAACATGTTATTCATATACCAGAAATGTTTGAAGCTACTGACTGAATGAAAGGAGCTGGCACCTCACTCTCTTTGAATCTTCTTTATCATGCTAAGAGGAGCAGGAAAAAGCAAAAAATTTCAGAATTGCACCTTGCAATGCGGAGAAATTACTGTTTGTGCATTTACAATATTCATTGATTTTTGCCATTGAAAAACGTCCAGAAATGATTGAAGCTACTGACTGAATGAAAGGAGCTGGCATCTCACTCTCTTTGAATCTTCTTTATCATGCTAAGAGGAGCAGGAAAAAGCAAAAAATTTCAGAATTGCACCTTGCAATGCGGAGAAATTACTGTTTGTGCATTTACAATATTCATTGATTTTTGCCATTGAAAAACATCATGTTATTCATATACCAGAAATGTTTGAAGCTACTGATTGAATGAAAGGAGCTGGCATCTCACTCTCTTTGAATCTTCTTTATCATGCTAAGAGGAGCAGGAAAAAGCAAAAAATTTCAGAATTGCACCTTGCAATGCGGAGAAATTACTGTTTGTGCATTTACAATATTCATTGATTTTTGCCATTGAAAAACGTCCAGAAATGATTGAAGCTACTGACTGAATGAAAAGAGCTGGCATCTCACTCTCTTTGAATCTTCTTTATCATGCTAAGAGGAGCAGGAAAAAGCAAAAAATTTCAGAATTGCACCTTGCAATGCGGAGAAATTACAGTTTGTGCATTTACAATATTCATTGATTTTTGCCATTGAAAAACGTCCAGAAATGATTGAAGCTACTGACTGAATGAAAGGAGCTGGCATCTCACTCTCTTTGAATCTTCTTTATCATGCTAAGAGGAGCAGGAAAAAGCAAAAAATTTCAGAATTGCTCCTTGCAATGCGGAGAAATTACTGTTTGTGCATTTACAATATTCATTGATTTTTGCCATTGAAAAACATGTTATTCATATACCAGAAATGTTTGAAGCTACTGACTGAATGAAAGGAGCTGGCACCTCACTCTCTTTGAATCTTCTTTATCATGCTAAGAGGAGCAGGAAAAAGCAAAAATTTCAGAATTGCACCTTGCAATGCGGAGAAATTACTGTTTGTGCATTTACAATATTCATTGATTTTTGCCATTGAAAAACGTCCAGAAATGATTGAAGCTACTGACTGAATGAAAGGAGCTGGCATCTCACTCTCTTTGAATCTTCTTTATCATGCTAAGAGGAGCAGGAAAAAGCAAAAAATTTCAGAATTGCACCTTGCAATGCGGAGAAATTACTGTTTGTGCATTTACAATATTCATTGATTTTTGCCATTGAAAAACGTCCAGAAATGATTGAAGCTACTGACTGAATGAAAGGAGCTGGCATCTCACTCTCTTTGAATCTTCTTTATCATGCTAAGAGGAGCAGGAAAAAGCAAAAAATTTCAGAATTGCACCTTGCAATGCGGAGAAATTACTGTTTGTGCATTTACAATATTCATTGATTTTTGCCATTGAAAAACGTCCAGAAATGATTGAAGCTACTGACTGAATGAAAGGAGCTGGCATCTCACTCTCTTTGAATCTTCTTTATCATGCTAAGAGGAGCAGGAAAAAGCAAAAAATTTCAGAATTGCACCTTGCAATGCGGAGAAATAACTGTTTGTGCATTTACAATATTCATTGATTTTTGCCATTGAAAAACGTTATTCATATACCAGAAATGTTTGAAGCTACTGACTGAATGAAAGGAGCTGGCACCTCACTCTCTTTGAATCTTCTTTATCATGCTAAGAGGAGCAGGAATAAGCAAAAAATTTCAGAATTGCACCTTGCAATGCGGAAAAATTACTGTTTGTGCATTTACAATATTCATTGATTTTTGCCATTGAAAAACGTCCAGAAATGATTGAAGCTACTGACTGAATGAAAGGAGCTGGCATCTCACTCTCTTTGAATCTTCTTTATCATGCTAAGAGGAGCAGGAAAAAGCAAAAAATTTCAGAATTGCACCTTGCAATGCGGAGAAATTACTGTTTGTGCATTTACAATATTCATTGATTTTTGCCATTGAAAAACGTCCAGAAATGATTGAAGCTACTGACTGATTGAAAGGAGCTGGCATCTCACTCTCTTTGAATCTTCTTTATCATGCTAAGAGGAGCAGGAAAAAGCAAAAAATTTCAGAATTGCGCCTTGCAATGCGGAGAAATTACTGTTTGTGCATTTACAAAATTCATTGATTTTTGCCATTGAAAAACATCATGTTATTCATTTACCAGAAATGATTGAAGCTACTGACTGAATGTAAGGAGCTGGCATCTCACTCTCTTTGAATCTTCTTTATCATGCTAAGAGGAGCAGGAAAAAGCAAAAAATTTCAGAATTGCACCTTGCAATGCGGAGAAATTACTGTTTGTGCATTTACAATATTCATTGATTTTTGCCATTGAAAAACGTCCAGAAATGATTGAAGCTACTGACTGAATGAAAAGAGCTGGCATCTCACTCTCTTTGAATCTTCTTTATCATGCTAAGAGGAGCAGGAAAAAGCAAAAAATTTCAGAATTGCACTTTGCAATGCGGAGAAATTACTGTTTGTGCATTTACAATATTCATTGATTTTTGCCATTGAAAAACGTCCAGAAATGATTGAAGCTACTGACTGAATGAAAGGAGCTGGCATCTCACTCTCTTTGAATCTTCTTTATCATGCTAAGAGGAGCAGGAAAAAGCAAAAAATTTCAGAATTGCACCTTGCAATGCGGAGAAATAACTGTTTGTGCATTTACAATATTCATTGATTTTTGCCATTGAAAAACGTTATTCATATACCAGAAATGTTTGAAGCTACTGACTGAATGAAAGGAGCTGGCACCTCACTCTCTTTGAATCTTCTTTATCATGCTAAGAGGAGCAGGAATAAGCAAAAAATTTCAGAATTGCACCTTGCAATGCGGAAAAATTACTGTTTGTGCATTTACAATATTCATTGATTTTTGCCATTGAAAAACGTCCAGAAATGATTGAAGCTACTGACTGAATGAAAGGAGCTGGCATCTCACTCTCTTTGAATCTTCTTTATCATGCTAAGAGGAGCAGGAAAAAGCATAAAATTTCAGAATTGCACCTTGCAATGCGGAGAAATTACTGTTTGTGCATTTACAATATTCATTGATTTTTGCCATTGAAAAACGTCCAGAAATGATTGAAGCTACTGACTGATTGAAAGGAGCTGGCATCTCACTCTCTTTGAATCTTCTTTATCATGCTAAGAGGAGCAGGAAAAAGCAAAAAATTTCAGAATTGCGCCTTGCAATGCGGAGAAATTACTGTTTGTGCATTTACAAAATTCATTGATTTTTGCCATTGAAAAACATCATGTTATTCATTTACCAGAAATGATTGAAGCTACTGACTGAATGTAAGGAGCTGGCATCTCACTCTCTTTGAATCTTCTTTATCATGCTAAGAGGAGCAGGAAAAAGCAAAAAATTTCAGAATTGCACCTTGCAATGCGGAGAAATTACTGTTTGTGCATTTACAATATTCATTGATTTTTGCCATTGAAAAACATCATGTTATTCATATACCAGAAATGTTTGAAGCTACTGACTGAATGAAAGGAGCTGGCATCTCACTCTCTTTGAATCTTTTTTATCATGCTAAGAGGAGCAGGAAAAAGCAAAAAATTTCAGAATTGCACCTTGCAATGCGGAGAAATTACTGTTTGTGCATTTACAATATTCATTGATTTTTGCCATTGAAAAACGTCCAGAAATGATTGAAGCTACTGACTGAATGAAAGGAGCTGGCATCTCACTCTCTTTGAATCTTCTTTATCATGCTAAGAGGAGCAGGAAAAAGCAAAAAATTTCAGAATTGCACCTTGCAATGCGGAGAAATTACTGTTTGTGCATTTACAATATTCATTGATTTTTGCCATTGAAAAACGTCCAGAAATGATTGAAGCTACTGACTGAATGAAAGGAGCTGGCATCTCACTCTCTTTGAATCTTCTTTATCATGCTAAGAGGAGCAGGAAAAAGCAAAAAATTTCAGAATTGCACCTTGCAATGCGGAGAAATTACTGTTTGTGCATTTACAATATTCATTGATTTTTGCCATTGAAAAACGTCCAGAAATGATTGAAGCTACTGACTGAATGAAAGGAGCTGGCATCTCACTCTCTTTGAATCTTCTTTATCATGCTAAGAGGAGCAGGAAAAAGCAAAAAATTTCAGAATTGCACCTTGCAATGCGGAGAAATAACTGTTTGTGCATTTACAATATTCATTGATTTTTGCCATTGAAAAACGTTATTCATATACCAGAAATGTTTGAAGCTACTGACTGAATGAAAGGAGCTGGCACCTCACTCTCTTTGAATCTTCTTTATCATGCTAAGAGGAGCAGGAATAAGCAAAAAATTTCAGAATTGCACCTTGCAATGCGGAAAAATTACTGTTTGTGCATTTACAATATTCATTGATTTTTGCCATTGAAAAACGTCCAGAAATGATTGAAGCTACTGACTGAATGAAAGGAGCTGGCATCTCACTCTCTTTGAATCTTCTTTATCATGCTAAGAGGAGCAGGAAAAAGCATAAAATTTCAGAATTGCACCTTGCAATGCGGAGAAATTACTGTTTGTGCATTTACAATATTCATTGATTTTTGCCATTGAAAAACGTCCAGAAATGATTGAAGCTACTGACTGATTGAAAGGAGCTGGCATCTCACTCTCTTTGAATCTTCTTTATCATGCTAAGAGGAGCAGGAAAAAGCAAAAAATTTCAGAATTGCGCCTTGCAATGCGGAGAAATTACTGTTTGTGCATTTACAAAATTCATTGATTTTTGCCATTGAAAAACATCATGTTATTCATTTACCAGAAATGATTGAAGCTACTGACTGAATGTAAGGAGCTGGCATCTCACTCTCTTTGAATCTTCTTTATCATGCTAAGAGGAGCAGGAAAAAGCAAAAAATTTCAGAATTGCACCTTGCAATGCGGAGAAATTACTGTTTGTGCATTTACAATATTCGTTGATTTTTGCCATTGAAAAACGTCCAGAAATGATTGAAGCTACTGACTGAATGAAAGGAGCTGGCATCTCACTCTCTTTGAATCTTCTTTATCATGCTAAGAGGAGCAGGAAAAAGCAAAAAATTTCAGAATTGCACCTTGCAATGCGGAGAAATTACTGTTTGTGCATTTACAATATTCATTGATTTTTGCCATTGAAAAACATCATGTTATTCATATACCAGAAATGATTGAAGCTACTGACTGATTGAAAGGAGCTGGCATCTCACTCTCTTTGAATCTTCTTTATCATGCTAAGAGGAGCAGGAAAAAGTAAAAAATTTCAGAATTGCACCTTGCAATGCGGAGAAATTACTGTTTGTGCATTTACAATATTCAATGATTTTTGCCATTGAAAAACGTCCAGAAATGATTGAAGCTACTGACTGAACGAAAGGAGCTGGCGTCTCACTCTCTTTGAATCTTCTTTATCATGCTAAGAGGAGCAGGAAAAAGCAAAAAATTTCAGAATTGCACCTTGCAATGCGGAGAAATTACTGTTTGTGCATTTACAATATTCATTGATTTTTGCCATTGAAAAACATCATGTTATTCATATACCAGAAATGTTTGAAGCTACTGACTGAATGAAAGGAGCTGGCATCTCACTCTCTTTGAATCTTTTTTATCATGCTAAGAGGAGCAGGAAAAAGCAAAAAATTTCAGAATTGCACCTTGCAATGCGGAGAAATTACTGTTTGTGCATTTACAATATTCATTGATTTTTGCCATTGAAAAACGTCCAGAAATGATTGAAGCTACTGACTGAATGAAAGGAGCTGGCATCTCACTCTCTTTGAATCTTCTTTATCATGCTAAGAGGAGCAGGAAAAAGCAAAAAATTTCAGAATTGCACCTTGCAATGCGGAGAAATTACTGTTTGTGCATTTACAATATTCATTGATTTTTGCCATTGAAAAACGTCCAGAAATGATTGAAGCTACTGACTGAATGAAAGGAGCTGGCATCTCACTCTCTTTGAATCTTCTTTATCATGCTAAGAGGAGCAGGAAAAAGCAAAAAATTTCAGAATTGCACCTTGCAATGCGGAGAAATTACTGTTTGTGCATTTACAATATTCATTGATTTTTGCCATTGAAAAACATCATGTTATTCATATACCAGAAATGATTGAAGCTACTGACTGAATGAAAGGAGCTGGCATCTCACTCTCTTTGAATCTTCTTTATCATGCTAAGAGGAGCAGGAAAAAGCAAAAAATTTCAGAATTGCACCTTGCAATGCGGAGAAATTACTGTTTGTGCATTTACAATATTCATTGATTTTTGCAATTGAAAAACGTCCAGAAATGATTGAAGCTACTGACTGAATGAAAGGAGCTGGCTTCTCACTCTCTTTGAATCTTCTTTATCATGCTAAGAGGAGCAGGAAAAAGCAAAAAATTTCAGAATTGCACCTTGCAATGCGGAGAAATTACTGTTTGTGCATTTACAATATTCATTGATTTTTGCCATTGAAAAACGTCCAGAAATGATTGAAGCTACTGACTGAATGAAAGGAGCTGGCATCTCATTCTCTTTGAATCTTGTTTATCATGCTAAGAGGAGCAGGAAAAAGCAAAAAATTTCAGAATTGCACCTTGCAATGCGGAGAAATTGCTGTTTGTGCATTTAGAATATTCATTGATTTTTGCCATTGAAAAACGTCCAGAAATGATTGAAGCTACCGACTGAATGAAAGGAGCTGGCATCTCACTCTCTTTGAATCTTCTTTATCATGCTAAGAGGAGCAGGAAAAAGCAAAAAATCTCAGAATTGCACCTTGCAATGCGGAGAAATTACTGTTTGTGCATTTACAATATTCATTGATTTTTGCCATTGAAAAACATCATGTTATTCATATACCAGAAATGATTGAAGCTACTGACTGAATGAAAGGAGCTGGCATCTCACTCTCTTTGAATCTTCTTTATCATGCTAAGAGGAGCAGGAAAAAGTAAAAAATTTCAGAATTGCACCTTGCAATGCGGAGAAATTACTGTTTGTGCATTTACAATATTCAATGATTTTTGCCATTGAAAAACGTCCAGAAATGATTGAAGCTACTGACTGAATGAAAGGAGCTGGCATCTCACTCTCTTTGAATCTTCTTTATCATGCTAAGAGGAGCAGGATAAAGCAAAAAATTTCAGAATTGCACCTTGCAATGCGGAGAAATTACTGTTTGTGCATTTACAATATTCATTGATTTTTGCCATTGAAAAACATCATGTTATTCATATACCAGAAATGTTTGAAGCTACTGACTGAATGAAAGGAGCTGGCATCTCACTCTCCTTGAATCTTCTTTATCATGCTAAGAGGAGCAGGAAAAAGCAAAAAATTTCAGAATTGCACCTTGCAATGCGGAGAAATTACTGTTTGTGCATTTACAATATTCATTGATTTTTGCCATTGAAAAACATCATGTTATTCATATACCAGAAATGTTTGAAGCTACTGACTGAATGAAAGGAGCTGGCATCTCACTCTCTTTGAATCTTCTTTATCATGCTAAGAGGAGCAGGAAAAAGCAAAAAATTTCAGAATTGCACCTTGCAATGCGGAGAAATGACTGTTTGTGCATTTACAATATTCATTGATTTTTGCCATTGAAAAACATCACGTTATTCATATACCAGAAATGATTGAAGCTACTGACTGAATGAAAGGAGCTGGCATCTCACTCTCTTTGAATCTTCTTTATCATGCTAAGAGGAGCAGGAAAAAGCAAAAAATTTCAGAGTTGCACCTTGCAATGCGGAGAAATTACTGTTTGTGCATTTACAATATTCATTGATTTTTGCAATTGAAAAACGTCCAGAAATGATTGAAGCTACTGACTGAATGAAAGGAGCTGGCATCTCACTCTCTTTGAATCTTCTTTATCATGCTAAGAGGAGCAGGAAAAAGCAAAAAATTTCAGAATTGCACCTTGCAATGCGGAGAAATTACTGTTTGTGCATTTACAATATTCATTGATTTTTGCCATTGAAAAACATCATGTTATTCATATACCAGGAATGTTTGAAGCTACTGACTGAATGAAAGGAGCTGGCATCTCACTCTCTTTGAATCTTCTTTATCATGCTAAGAGGAGCAGGAAAAAGCAAAAAATTTCAGAATTGCACCTTGCAATGCGGAGAAATTACTGTTTGTGCATTTACAATATTCATTGATTTTTGCCATTGAAAAACGTCCAGAAATGATTGAAGCTACTGACTGAATGAAAGGAGCTGGCATCTCACTCTCTTTTAATCTTGTTTATCATGCTAAGAGGAGCAGGAAAAAGCAAAAAATTTCAGAATTGCACCTTGCAATGCGGAGAAATTACTGTTTGTGCATTTACAATATTCATTGATTTTTGCCATTGAAAAACGTCCAGAAATGATTGAAGCTACTGACTGAATGAAAGGAGCTGGCATCTCACTCTCTTTGAATCTTCTTTATCATGCTAAGAGGAGCAGGAAAAAGCAAAAAATTTCAGAATTGCACCTTGCAATGCGGAGAAATTACTGTTTGTGCATTTACAATATTCATTGATTTTTGCCATTGAAAAACATCATGTTATTCATATACCAGAAATGATTGAAGCTACTGACTGAATGAAAGGAGCTGGCATCTCACTCTCTTTGAATCTTCTTTATCATGCTAAGAGGAGCAGGAAAAAGTAAAAAATTTCAGAATTGCACCTTGCAATGCGGAGAAATTACTGTTTGTGCATTTACAATATTCAATGATTTTTGCCATTGAAAAACGTCCAGAAATGATTGAAGCTACTGACTGAATGAAAGGAGCTGGCATCTCACTCTCTTTGAATCTTCTTTATCATGCTAAGAGGAGCAGGAAAAAGCAAAAAATTTCAGAATTGCACCTTGCAATGCGGAGAAATTACTGTTTGTGCATTTACAATATTCATTGATTTTTGCCATTGAAAAACATCATGTTATTCATATACCAGAAATGATTGAAGCTACTGACTTAATGAAAGGAGCTGGCATCTCACTCTCTTTGAATCTTCTTTATCATGCTAAGAGGAGCAGGAAAAAGTAAAAAATTTCAGAATTGCACCTTGCAATGCGGAGAAATTACTGTTTGTGCATTTACAATATTCAATGATTTTTGCCTTTGAAAAACGTCCAGAAATGATTGAAGCTACTGACTGAACGAAAGGAGCTGGCATCTCACTCTCTTTGAATCTTCTTTATCATGCTAAGAGGAGCAGGAAAAAGCAAAAAATTTCAGAATTGCACCTTGCAATGCGGAGAAATTACTGTTTGTGCATTTACAATATTCATTGATTTTTGCCATTGAAAAACATCATGTTATTCATATACCAGAAATGATTGATGCTACTGACTGAATGAAAGGAGCTGGCATCTCACTCTCTTTGAATCTTCTTTATCATGCTAAGAGGAGCAGGAAAAAGCAAAAAATTTCAGAATTGCACCTTGCAATGCGGAGAAATTACTGTTTGTGCATTTACAATATTCATTGATTTTTGCCATTGAAAAACATCATGTTATTCATATACCAGAAATGTTTGAAGCTACTGACTGAATGAAAGGAGCTGGCATCTCACTCTCTTTGAATCTTCTTTATCATGCTAAGAGGAGCAGGAAAAAGCAAAAAATTTCAGAATTGCACCTTGCAATGCGGAGAAATTACTGTTTGTGCATTTACAATATTCATTGATTTTTGCAATTGAAAAACGTCCAGAAATGATTGAAGCTACTGACTGAATGAAAGGAGCTGGCATCTCACTCTCTTTGAATCTTCTTTATCATGCTAAGAGGAGCAGGAAAAAGCAAAAAATTTCAGAATTGCACCTTGCAATGCGGAGAAATTACTGTTTGTGCATTTACAATATTCATTGATTTTTGCCATTGAAAAACATTATGTTATTCATATACCAGGAATGTTTGAAGCTACTGACTGAATGAAAGGAGCTGGCATCTCACTCTCTTTGAATCTTCTTTATCATGCTAAGAGGAGCAGGAAAAAGTAAAAAATTTCAGAATTGCACCTTGCAATGCGGAGAAATTACTGTTTGTGCATTTACAATATTCATTGATTTTTGCCATTGAAAAACGTCCAGAAATGATTGAAGCTACTGACTGAATGAAAGGAGCTGGCATCTCACTCTCTTTGAATCTTGTTTATCAAGCTAAGAGGAGCAGGAAAAAGCAAAAAATTT
This sequence comes from Phyllobates terribilis, assembly GCF_046119375.1. NCBI lineage: Eukaryota > Metazoa > Chordata > Amphibia > Anura > Dendrobatidae > Phyllobates > Phyllobates terribilis. The sequence continues at coordinate 147,667 of NW_027363883.1, read as the reverse complement.
CAGAATTGCACCTTGCAATGCGAAGAAATTACTGTTTGTGCATTTACAATATTCATTGATGTTTGCCATTGAAAAACGTCCAGAAATGATTGAAGCTACTGACTGAATGAAAGGAGCTGGCATCTCACTTTCTTTGAATCTTCTTTATTATGCTAAGAGGAGCAGGAAAAAGCAAAAAATTTCAGAATTGCACCTTGCAATGCGGAGAAATTACTGTTTGTGCATTTACAATATTCATTGATTTTTGCCATTGAAAAACATCATGTTATTCATATACCAGAAATGATTGAAGCTACTGACTGAATGAAAGGAGCTGGCATCTCACTCTCTTTGAATCTTCTTTATCATGCTAAGAGGAGCAGGAAAAAGTAAAAAATTTCAGAATTGCACCTTGCAATGCGGAGAAATTACTGTTTGTGCATTTACAATATTCAATGATTTTTGCCATTGAAAAACGTCCAGAAATGATTGAAGCTACTGACTGAATGAAAGGAGCTGGCATCTCACTCTCTTTGAATCTTCTTTATCATGCTAAGAGGAGCAGGAAAAAGCAAAAAACTTCAGAATTGCACCTTGCAATGCGGAGAAATTACTGTTTGTGCATTTACAATATTCATTGATTTTTGCCATTGAAAAACATCATGTTATTCATATACCAGAAATGATTGAAGCTACTGACTGAATGAAAGGAGCTGGCATCTCACTCTCTTTGAATCTTCTTTATCATGCTAAGAGGAGCAGGAAAAAGTAAAAAATTTCAGAATTGCACCTTGCAATGCGGAGAAATTACTGTTTGTGCATTTACAATATTCAATGATTTTTGCCTTTGAAAAACGTCCAGAAATGATTGAAGCTACTGACTGAACGAAAGGAGCTGGCATCTCACTCTCTTTGAATCTTCTTTATCATGCTAAGAGGAGCAGGAAAAATCAAAAAATTTCAGAATTGCACCTTGCAATGCGGAGAAATTACTGTTTGTGCATTTACAATATTCATTGATTTTTGCCATTGAAAAACATCATGTTATTCATATACCAGAAATGTTTGAAGCTACTGACTGAATGAAAGGAGCTGGCATCTCACTCTCTTTGAATCTTCTTTATCATGCTAAGAGGAGCAGGAAAAAGTAAAAAATTTCAGAATTGCACCTTGCAATGCGGAGAAATTACTGTTTGTGCATTTACAATATTCAATGATTTTTGCCATTGAAAAACGTCCAGAAATGATTGAAGCTACTGACTGAATGAAAGGAGCTGGCATCTCACTCTCTTTGAATCTTCTTTATCATGCTAAGAGGAGCAGGAAAAAGCAAAAAATTTCAGAATTGCACCTTGCAATGCGGAGAAATTACTGTTTGTGCATTTACAATATTCATTGATTTTTGCCATTGAAAAACATCATCTTATTCATATACCACAAATGATTGAAGCTACTGACTGAATGAAAGGAGCTGGCATCTCACTCTCTTTGAATCTTCTTTATCATGCTAAGAGGAGCAGGAAAAAGTAAAAAATTTCAGAATTGCACCTTGCAATGCGGAGAAATTACTGTTTGTGCATTTACAATATTCAATGATTTTTGCCTTTGAAAAACGTCCAGAAATGATTGAAGCTACTGACTGAACGAAAGGAGCTGGCATCTCACTCTCTTTGAATCTTCTTTATCATGCTAAGAGGAGCAGGAAAAAGCAAAAAATTTCAGAATTGCACCTTGCAATGCGGAGAAATTACTGTTTGTGCATTTACAATATTCATTGATTTTTGCCATTGAAAAACATCATGTTATTCATATACCAGAAATGATTGATGCTACTGACTGAATGAAAGGAGCTGGCATCTCACTCTCTTTGAATCTTCTTTATCATGCTAAGAGGAGCAGGAAAAAGCAAAAAATTTCAGAATTGCACCTTGCAATGCGGAGAAATTACTGTTTGTGCATTTACAATATTCATTGATTTTTGCCATTGAAAAACATCATGTTATTCATATACCAGAAATGTTTGAAGCTACTGACTGAATGAAAGGAGCTGGCATCTCACTCTCTTTGAATCTTCTTTATCATGCTAAGAGGAGCAGGAAAAAGCAAAAAATTTCAGAATTGCACCTTGCAATGCGGAGAAATTACTGTTTGTGCATTTACAATATTCATTGATTTTTGCAATTGAAAAACGTCCAGAAATGATTGAAGCTACTGACTGAATGAAAGGAGCTGGCATCTCACTCTCTTTGAATCTTCTTTATCATGCTAAGAGGAGCAGGAAAAAGCAAAAAATTTCAGAATTGCACCTTGCAATGCGGAGAAATTACTGTTTGTGCATTTACAATATTCATTGATTTTTGCCATTGAAAAACATTATGTTATTCATATACCAGGAATGTTTGAAGCTACTGACTGAATGAAAGGAGCTGGCATCTCACTCTCTTTGAATCTTCTTTATCATGCTAAGAGGAGCAGGAAAAAGTAAAAAATTTCAGAATTGCACCTTGCAATGCGGAGAAATTACTGTTTGTGCATTTACAATATTCATTGATTTTTGCCATTGAAAAACGTCCAGAAATGATTGAAGCTACTGACTGAATGAAAGGAGCTGGCATCTCACTCTCTTTGAATCTTGTTTATCATGCTAAGAGGAGCAGGAAAAAGCAAAAAATTTCAGAATTGCACCTTGCAATGCGAAGAAATTACTGTTTGTGCATTTACAATATTCATTGATGTTTGCCATTGAAAAACGTCCAGAAATGATTGAAGCTACTGACTGAATGAAAGGAGCTGGCATCTCACTTTCTTTGAATCTTCTTTATTATGCTAAGAGGAGCAGGAAAAAGCAAAAAATTTCAGAATTGCACCTTGCAATGCGGAGAAATTACTGTTTGTGCATTTACAATATTCATTGATTTTTGCCATTGAAAAACATCATGTTATTCATATACCAGAAATGATTGAAGCTACTGACTGAATGAAAGGAGCTGGCATCTCACTCTCTTTGAATCTTCTTTATCATGCTAAGAGGAGCAGGAAAAAGTAAAAAATTTCAGAATTGCACCTTGCAATGCGGAGAAATTACTGTTTGTGCATTTACAATATTCAATGATTTTTGCCATTGAAAAACGTCCAGAAATGATTGAAGCTACTGACTGAATGAAAGGAGCTGGCATCTCACTCTCTTTGAATCTTCTTTATCATGCTAAGAGGAGCAGGAAAAAGCAAAAAACTTCAGAATTGCACCTTGCAATGCGGAGAAATTACTGTTTGTGCATTTACAATATTCATTGATTTTTGCCATTGAAAAACATCATGTTATTCATATACCAGAAATGATTGAAGCTACTGACTGAATGAAAGGAGCTGGCATCTCACTCTCTTTGAATCTTCTTTATCATGCTAAGAGGAGCAGGAAAAAGTAAAAAATTTCAGAATTGCACCTTGCAATGCGGAGAAATTACTGTTTGTGCATTTACAATATTCAATGATTTTTGCCTTTGAAAAACGTCCAGAAATGATTGAAGCTACTGACTGAACGAAAGGAGCTGGCATCTCACTCTCTTTGAATCTTCTTTATCATGCTAAGAGGAGCAGGAAAAAGCAAAAAATTTCAGAATTGCACCTTGCAATGCGGAGAAATTACTGTTTGTGCATTTACAATATTCATTGATTTTTGCCATTGAAAAACATCATGTTATTCATATACCAGAAATGTTTGAAGCTACTGACTGAATGAAAGGAGCTGGCATCTCACTCTCTTTGAATCTTCTTTATCATGCTAAGAGGAGCAGGAAAAAGCAAAAAATTTCAGAATTGCACCTTGCAATGCGGAGAAATTACTGTTTGTGCATTTACAATATTCATTGATTTTTGCCATTGAAAAACGTCCAGAAATGATTGAAGCTACTGACTGAATGAAAGGAGCTGGCATCTCACTCTCTTTGAATCTTCTTTATCATGCTAAGAGGAGCAGGAAAAAGCAAAAAATTTCAGAATTGCACCTTGCAATGCGGAGAAATTACTGTTTGTGCATTTACAATATTCATTGATTTTTGCCATTGAAAAACATCATGTTATTCATATACCAGAAATGATTGAAGCTACTGACTGAATGAAAGGAGCTGGCATCTCACTCTCTTTGAATCTTCTTTATCATGCTAAGAGGAGCAGGAAAAAGTAAAAAATTTCAGAATTGCACCTTGCAATGCGGAGAAATTACTGTTTGTGCATTTACAATATTCAATGATTTTTGCCATTGAAAAACGTCCAGAAATGATTGAAGCTACTGACTGAATGAAAGGAGCTGGCATCTCACTCTCTTTGAATCTTCTTTATCATGCTTGGATTAGCAGGAAAAAGCAAAAAATTTCAGAATTGCACCTTGCAATGTGGAGATATTACTGTTTGTGCATTTACAATATTCATTGATTTTTGCCATTGAAAAACATGTTTTTCATATACCAGAAATGTTTGAAGCTACTGACTGAATGAAAGGAGCTGGCATCTCACTCTCTTTGAATCTTCTTTATCATGCTAGGATTAACAGGAAAAAGCAAAAAATTTCAGAATTGCACCTTGCAATGTGGAGATATTACTGTTTGTGCATTTACAATATTCATTGATTTTTGCCATTGAAAAACGTCCAGAAATGATTGAAGCTACTGACTGAATGAAAGCAGCTGGCATCTCACTCTGAATTTTCTTTATCATGCTAAGAGGAGCAGGAAAAAGCAAAAAATTTCAGAATTGCACCTTGCAATGCGGAGAAATTACTGTTTGTGCATTTACAATATTCATTGATTTTTGCCATTGAAAAACGTCCAGAAATGATTGAAGCTACTGACTGAATGAAAGGAGCTGGCATCTCACTCTCTTTGAATCGTCTTTATCATGCTAAGAGGAGCAGGAAAAAGCAAAAAATTTCAGAATTGCACCTTGCAATGCGGAGAAATTACTGTTTGTGCATTTACAATATTCATTGATTTTTGCCATTGAAAAACATCATGTTATTCATATACCAGAAATGTTTGAAGCTACTGACTGAATGAAAGGAGCTGGCATCTCACTCTCTTTGAATCTTCTTTATCATGCTAAGAGGAGCAGGAAAAAGCAAAAAATTTCAGAATTGCACCTTGCAATGCGGAGAAATTACTGTTTGTGCATTTACAATATTCATTGATTTTTGCCATTGAAAAACATCATGTTATTCATATACCAGAAATGTTTGAAGCTACTGACTGAATGAAAGGAGCTGGCATCTCACTCTCTTTGAATCTTCTTTGTCATGCTTGGATTAGCAGGAAAAAGCAAAAAATTTCAGAATTGCACCTTGCAATGTGGAGATATTACTGTTTGTGCATTTACAATATTCATTGATTTTTGCCATTGAAAAACATGTTTTTCATATACCAGAAATGTTTGAAGCTACTGACTGAATGAAAGGAGCTGGCATCTCACTCTCTTTGAATCTTCTTTATCATGCTAGGATTAGCAGGAAAAAGCAAAAAATTTCAGAATTGCACCTTGCAATGTGGAGATATTACTGTTTGTGCATTTACAATATTCATTGATTTTTGCCATTGAAAAACATGTTTTTCATATACCAGAAATGTTTGAAGCTACTGACTGAATGAAAGGAGCTGGCATCTCACTCTCTTTGAATCTTCTTTATCATGCTAGGATTAACAGGAAAAAGCAAAAAATTTCAGAATTGCACCTTGCAATGTGGAGATATTACTGTTTGTGCATTTACAATATTCATTGATTTTTGCCATTGAAAAACGTCCAGAAATGTTTGAAGCTACTGACTGAATGAAAGGAGCTGGCATCTCACTCTCTTTGAATCTTCTTTATCATGCTAGGATTAGCAGGAAAAAGCAAAAAATTTCAGAATTGCACCTTGCAATGTGGAGATATTGCTGTTTGTGCATTTACAATATTCATTGATTTTTGCCATTGAAAAACATGTTTTTCATATACAAGAAATGTTTGAAGCTACTGACTGAATGAAAGGAGCTGGCATCTCACTCACTTTGAATCTTCTTTATCATGCTAGGATTAGCAGGAAAAAGCAAAAAATTTCAGAATTGCACCTTGCAATATGGAGATATTACTGTTTGTGCATTTACAATATTCATTGATTTTTGCCATTGAAAAACGTCCAGAAATGTTTGAAGCTACTGACTGAATGAAAGGAGCTGGCATCTCACTCTCTTTGAATCTTCTTTATCATGCTAGGATTAGCAGGAAAAAGCAAAAAATTTCAGAATTGCACCTTGCAATGTGGAGATATTACTGTTTGTGCATTTACAATATTCATTGATTTTTGCCATTGAAAAACATGTTTTTCATATACCAGAAATGTTTGAAGCTACTGACGGAATGAAAGGAGCTGGCATCTCACTCTCTTTGAATCTTCTTTATCATGCTAGGATTAGCAGGAAAAAGCAAAAAATTTCAGAATTGCACCTTGCAATGTGGAGATATTACTGTTTGTGCATTTACAATATTCATTGATTTTTGCCTTTGAAAAACATGTTTTTCATATACCAGAAATGTTTGAAGCTACTGACTGAATGAAAGGAGCTGGCATCTCACTGTCTTTGAATCTTCTTTATCATGCTAGGATTAACAGGAAAAAGCAAAAAATTTCAGAATTGCACCTTGCAATGTGGAGATATTACTGTTTGTGCATTTACAATATTCATTGATTTTGCCATTGAAAAACGTCCAGAAATGTTTGAAGCTACTGACTGAATGAAAGGAGCTGGCATCTCACTCTCTTTAAATCTTCTTTATCATGCTAGGATTAGCAGGAAAAAGCAAAAAAATTTCAGAATTGCACCTTGCAATGTGGAGATATTACTGTTTGTGCATTTACAATATTCATTGATTTTTGCCATTGAAAAACATGTTTTTCATATACCAGAAATGTTTGAAGCTACTGACTGAATGAAAGGAGCTGGCATCTCACTCTCTTTGAATCTTCTTTATCATGCTAGGATAAGCAGGAAAAAGCAAAAAATTTCAGAATTGCACCTTGCAATGTGGAGATATTACTGTTTGTGCATTTACAATATTCATTGATTTTTGCCATTGAAAAACATGTTTTTCATATACCAGAAATGTTTGAAGCTACTGACTTGAATGAAAGGAGCTGGCATCTCACTCTCTTTGAATCTTCTTTATCATGCTAGGATTAACAGGAAAAAGCAAAAAATTTCAGAATTGCACCTTGCAATGTGGAGATATTACTGTTTGTGCATTTACAATATTCATTGATTTTTGCCATTGAAAAACGTCCAGAAATGTTTGAAGCTACTGACTGAATGAAAGGAGCTGGTATCTCACTCTCTTTGAATCTTCTTTATCATGCTAGGATTAGCAGGAAAAAGCAAAAAATTTCAGAATTGCACCTTGCAATGTGGAGATATTACTGTTTGTGCATTTACAATATTCATTGATTTTTGCCATTGAAAAACATGTTTTTCTTATACAAGAAATGTTTGAAGCTACTGACTGAATGAAAGGAGCTGGCATCTCACTCTCTTTGAATCTTCTTTATCATGCTAGGATTAGCAGGAAAAAGCAAAAAATTTCAGAATTGCACCTTGCAATGTGGAGATATTACTGTTTGTGCATTTACAATATTCATTGATTTTTGCCATTGAAAAACGTCCAGAAATGTTTGAAGCTACTGACTGAATGAAATTAGCTGGCATCTCACTCTCTTTGAATCTTCTTTATCATGCTAGGATTAGCAGGAAAAAGCAAAAAATTTCAGAATTGCACCTTGCAATGTGGAGATATTACTGTTTGTGCATTTACAATATTCATTGATTTTGCCATTGAAAAACGTCCAGAAATGTTTGAAGCTACTGACTGAATGAAAGGAGCTGGCATCTCACTCTCTTTGAATCTTCTTTATCATGCTAGGATTAGCAGGAAAAAGCAAAAAATTTCAGAATTGCACCTTGCAATGTGGAGATATTACTGTTTGTGCATTTACAATATTCATTGATATTTGCCATTGAAAAACATGTTTTTCATATACCAGAAATGTTTGAAGCTACTGACGGAATGAAAGGAGCTGGCATCTCACTCTCTTTGAATCTTCTTTATCATGCTAGGATTAGCAGGAAAAAGCAAAAAATTTCAGAATTGCACCTTGCAATGTGGAGATATTACTGTTTGTGCATTTACAATATTCATTGATTTTTGCCATTGAAAAACATGTTTTTCATATACCAGAAATGTTTGAAGCTACTGACTGAATGAAAGGAGCTGGCATCTCACTGTCTTTGAATCTTCTTTATCATGCTAGGATTAACAGGAAAAAGCAAAAAATTTCAGAATTGCACCTTGCAATGTGGAGATATTACTGTTTGTGCATTTACAATATTCATTGATTTTGCCATTGAAAAACGTCCAGAAATGTTTGAAGCTACTGACTGAATGAAAGGAGCTGGCATCTCACTCTCTTTGAATCTTCTTTATCATGCTAGGATAAGCAGGAAAAAGCAAAAAATTTCAGAATTGCACCTTGCAATGTGGAGATATTACTGTTTGTGCATTTACAATATTCATTGATTTTTGCCATTGAAAAACATGTTTTTCATATACCAGAAATGTTTGAAGCTACTGACGGAATGAAAGGAGCTGGCATCTCACTCTCTTTGAATCTTCTTTATCATGCTAGGATTAGCAGGAAAAAGCAAAAAATTTCAGAATTGCACCTTGCAATGTGGAGATATTACTGTTTGTGCATTTACAATATTCATTGATTTTTGCCATTGAAAAACATGTTTTTCATATACCAGAAATGTTTGAAGCTACTGACTGAATGAAAGGAGCTGGCATCTCACTGTCTTTGAATCTTCTTTATCATGCTAGGATTAACAGGAAAAAGCAAAAAATTTCAGAATTGCACCTTGCAATGTGGAGATATTACTGTTTGTGCATTTACAATATTCATTGATTTTGCCATTGAAAAACGTCCAGAAATGTTTGAAGCTACTGACTGAATGAAAGGAGCTGGCATCTCACTCTCTTTGAATCTTCTTTATCATGCTAGGATTAGCAGGAAAAAGCAAAAAAATTTCAGAATTGCACCTTGCAATGTGGAGATATTACTGTTTGTGCATTTACAATATTCATTGATTTTTGCCATTGAAAAACATGTTTTTCATATACCAGAAATGTTTGAAGCTACTGACTGAATGAAAGGAGCTGGCATCTCACTCTCTTTGAATCTTCTTTATCATGCTAGGATAAGCAGGAAAAAGCAAAAAATTTCAGAATTGCACCTTGCAATGTGGAGATATTACTGTTTGTGCATTTACAATATTCATTGATTTTTGCCATTGAAAAACATGTTTTTCATATACCAGAAATGTTTGAAGCTACTGACTTGAATGAAAGGAGCTGGCATCTCACTCTCTTTGAATCTTCTTTATCATGCTAGGATTAACAGGAAAAAGCAAAAAATTTCAGAATTGCACCTTGCAATGTGGAGATATTACTGTTTGTGCATTTACAATATTCATTGATTTTTGCCATTGAAAAACGTCCAGAAATGTTTGAAGCTACTGACTGAATGAAAGGAGCTGGTATCTCACTCTCTTTGAATCTTCTTTATCATGCTAGGATTAGCAGGAAAAAGCAAAAAATTTCAGAATTGCACCTTGCAATGTGGAGATATTACTGTTTATGCATTTACAATATTCATTGATTTTTGCCATTGAAAAACATGTTTTTCATATACAAGAAATGTTTGAAGCTACTGACTGAATGAAAGGAGCTGGCATCTCACTCTCTTTGAATCTTCTTTATCATGCTAGGATTAGCAGGAAAAAGCAAAAAATTTCAGAATTGCACCTTGCAATGTGGAGATATTACTGTTTGTGCATTTACAATATTCATTGATTTTTGCCATTGAAAAACGTCCAGAAATGTTTGAAGCTACTGACTGAATGAAATTAGCTGGCATCTCACTCTCTTTGAATCTTCTTTATCATGCTAGGATTAGCAGGAAAAAGCAAAAAATTTCAGAATTGCACCTTGCAATGTGGAGATATTACTGTTTGTGCATTTACAATATTCATTGATTTTTGCCATTGAAAAACATGTTTTTCATATACCAGAAATGTTTGAAGCTACTGACTGAATGAAAGGAGCTGGTATCTCACTCTCTTTGAATCTTCTTTATCATGCTAGGATTAACAGGAAAAAGCAAAAAATTTCAGAATTGCACCTTGCAATGTGGAGATATTACTGTTTGTGCATTTACAATATTCATTGATTTTTGCCATTGAAAAACGTCCAGAAATGTTTGAAGCTACTGACTGAATGAAAGGAGCTGGCATCTCACTCTCTTTGAATCTTCTTTATCATGCTAGGATTAACAGGAAAAAGCTAAAAATTTCAGAATTGCACCTTGCAATGTGGAGATATTACTGTTTGTGCATTTACAATATTCATTGATTTTTGCCATTGAAAAACATGTTTTTCATATACCAGAAATGTTTGAAGCTACTGACTGAATGAAAGGAGCTGGCATCTCACTCTCTTTGAATCTTCTTTATCATGCTAGGATTAGCAGGAAAAAGCAAAAAATTTCAGAATTGCACCTTGCAATGTGGAGATATTACTGTTTGTGCATTTACAATATTCATTGATTTTTGCCATTGAAAAACATGTTTTTCATATACCAGAAATGTTTGAAGCTACTGACTGAATGAAAGGAGCTGGCATCTCACTCTCTTTGAATCTTCTTTATCATGCTAGGATTAGCAGGAAAAAGCAAAAAATTTCAGAATTGCACCTTGCAATGTGGAGATATTACTGTTTGTGCATTTACAATATTCATTGATTTTTGCCATTGAAAAACATGTTTTTCATATACCAGAAATGTTTGAAGCTACTGACTGAATGAAAGGAGCTGGCATCTCACTCTCTTTGAATCTTCTTTATCATGCTAGGATTAGCAGGAAAAAGCAAAAAATTTCAGAATTGCACCTTGCAATGTGGAGATATTACTGTTTGTGCATTTACAATATTCATTGATTTTTGCCATTGAAAAACATGTTTTTCATATACCAGAAATGTTTGAAGCTACTGACTGAATGAAAGGAGCTGGCATCTCACTCTCTTTGAATCTTCTTTATCATGCTAGGATTAACAGGAAAAAACAAAAAATTTCAGAATTGCACCTTGCAATGTGGAGATATTACTGTTTGTGCATTTACAATATTCATTGATTTTTGCCATTGAAAAACATGTTTTTCATATACCAGAAATGTTTGAAGCTACTGACTGAATGAAAGGAGCTGGCATCTCACTCTCTTTGAATCTTCTTTATCATGCTAGGATTAACAGGAAAAAGCAAAAAATTTCAGAATTGCACCTTGCAATGTGGAGATATTACTGTTTGTGCATTTACAATATTCATTGATTTTTGCCATTGAAAAACGTCCAGAAATGTTTGAAGCTACTGACTGAATGAAAGGAGCTGGCATCTCACTCTCTTTGAATCTTCTTTATCATGCTAGGATTAGCAGGAAAAAGCAAAAAATTTCAGAATTGCACCTTGCAATGTGGAGATATTACTGTTTGTGCATTTACAATATTCATTGATTTTTGCCATTGAAAAACGTCCAGAAATGTTTGAAGCTACTGACTGAATGAAAGGAGCTGGCATCTCACTCTCTTTGAATCTTCTTTATCATGCTAGGATTAGCAGGAAAAAGCAAAAAATTTCAGAATTGCACCTTGCAATGTGGAGATATTACTGTTTGTGCATTTACAATATTCATTGATTTTTGCCATTGAAAAACATGTTTTTCATATACCAGAAATGTTTGAAGCTACTGACTGAATGAAAGGAGCTGGCATCTCAGTCTCTTTGAATCTTCTTTATCATGCTAGGATTAGCAGGAAAAAGCAAAAAATTTCAGAATTGCACCTTGCAATGCGGAGAAATTACTGTTTGTGCATTTACAATATTCATTGATTTTTGCCATTGAAAAACATCAATCATTTCTGGTATATGAATAACATGATATTTTTCAATGGCAAAAATCAATGAATTTTGTAAATGCACAAACAGTAATTTCTCCGCATTGCAAGGCGCAATTCTGAAATTTTTTGCTTTTTCCTGCTCCTCTTAGCATGATAAAGAAGATTCAAAGAGAGTGAGATGCCAGCTCCTTTCATTCAGTCAGTAGCTTCAATCATTTCTGGACATTTTTCAATGGCAAAAATCAATGAATATTGTAAATGCACAAACAGTAATTTCTCCGCATTGCAAGGTGCAATTCTGAAATTTTTTGCTTTTTCCTGCTCCTCTTAGCATGATAAAGAAGATTCAAAGAGAGTGAGATGCCAGCTCCTTTCATTCAGTCAGTAGCTTCAATCATTTCTGGACGTTTTTCAATGGCAAAAATCAATGAATATTGTAAATGCACAAACAGTAATTTCTCCGCATTGCAAGGTGCAATTCTGAAATTTTTTGCTTTTTCCTGCTCCTCTTAGCATGATAAAGAAGATTCAAAGAGAGTGAGATGCCAGCTCCTTTCATTCAGTCAGTACCTTCAATCATTTCTGGACGTTTTTCAATGGCAAAAATCAATGAATATTGTAAATGCACAAACAGTAATTTCTCCGCATTGCAAGGTGCAATTCTGAAATTTTTTGCTTTTTCCTGCTCCTCTTAGCATGATAAAGAAGATTCAAAGAGAGTGAGATGCCAGCTCCTTTCATTCAGTCAGTAGCTTCAATCATTTCTGGACGCTTTTCAATGGCAAAAATCAATGAATATTGTAAATGCACAAACTGTAATTTCTCCGCATTGCAAGGTGCAATTCTGAAATTTTTTGCTTTTTCCTGCTCCTCTTAGCATGATAAAGAAGATTCAAAGAGAGTGAGATGCCAGCTCCTTTCATTCAGTCAGTAGCTTCAATCATTTCTGGTATATGAATAACATGATGTTTTTCAATAGCAAAAATCAATGAATATTGTAAATGCACAAACAGTAATTTCTCCGCATTGCAAGGTGCAATTCTGAAATTTTTTGCTTTTTCCTGCTCCTCTTAGCATGATAAAGAAGATTCAAAGAGAGTGAGATGCCAGCTCCTTTCATTCAGTCAGTAGCTTCAATCATTTCTGGACGTTTTTCAATGGCAAAAATCAATGAATATTGTAAATGCACAAACAGTAATTTCTCCGCATTGCAAGGTGCAATTCTGAAATTTTTTGCTTTTTCCTGCTCCTCTTAGCATGATAAAGAAGATTCAAAGAGAGTGAGATGCCAGCTCCTTTCATTCAGTCAGTAGCTTCAATCATTTCTGGACGTTTTTCAATGGCAAAAATCAATGAATATTGTAAATGCACAAACTATAATTTCTCCGCATTGCAAGGTGCAATTCTGAAATTTTTTGCTTTTTCCTGCTCCTCTTAGCATGATAAAGAAGATTCAAAGAGAGTGAGATGCCAGCTCCTTTCATTCTGTCAGTAGCTTCAATCATTTCTGGTATATGAATAACATGATGTTTTTCAATAGCAAAAATCAATGAATATTGTAAATGCACAAACAGTAATTTCTCCGCATTGCAAGGTGCAATTCTGAAATTTTTTGCTTTTTCCTGCTCCTCTTAGCATGATAAAGAAGATTCAAAGAGAGTGAGATGCCAGCTCCTTTCATTCAGTCAGTAGCTTCAATCATTTCTGGACGTTTTTCAATGGCAAAAATCAATGAATATTGTAAATGCACAAACAGTAATTTCTCCGCATTGCAAGGTGCAATTCTGAAATTTTTTGCTTTTTCCTGCTCCTCTTAGCATGATAAACAAGATTCAAAGAGAGTGAGATGCCAGCTCCTTTCATTCAGTCAGTAGCTTCAATCATTTCTGGACGTTTTTCAATGGCAAAAATCATTGAATATTGTAAATGCACAAACAGTAATTTCTCCGCATTGCAAGGTGCAATTCTGAAATTTTTTGCTTTTTCCTGCTCCTCTTAGCATGATAAAGAAGATTCAAAGAGAGTGAGATGCCAGCTCCTTTCATTCAGTCAGTAGCTTCAAACATTTCTGGTATATGAATAACATGATGTTTTTCAATGGCAAAAATCAATGAATATTGTAAATGCACAAACAGTAATTTCTCCGCATTGCAAGGTGCAATTCTGAAATTTTTTGCTTTTTCCTGCTCCTCTTAGCATGATAAAGAAGATTCAAAGAGAGTGAGATGCCAGCTCCTTTCGTTCAGTCAGTAGCTTCAATCATTTCTGGACGTTTTTCAATGGCAAAAATCATTGAATATTATAAATGCACAAACAGTAATTTCTCCGCATTGCAAGGTGCAATTCTGAAATTTTTTACTTTTTCCTGCTCCTCTTAGCATGATAAAGAAGATTCAAAGAGAGTGAGATGCCAGCTCCTTTCATTCAGTCAGTAGCTTCAATCATTTCTGGTATATGAATAACATGATGTTTTTCAATGGCAAAAATCAATGAATATTGTAAATGCACAAACAGTAATTTCTCCGCATTGCAAGGTGCAATTCTGAAATTTTTTGCTTTTTCCTGCTCCTCTTAGCATGATAAAGAAGATTCAAAGAGAGTGAGATGCCAGCTCCTTTCATTCAGTCAGTAGCTTCAATCATTTCTGGACGTTTTTCAATGGCAAAAATCAATGAATATTGTAAATGCACAAACAGTAATTTCTCCGCATTGCAAGGTGCAATTCTGAAATTTTTTGCTTTTTCCTGCTCCTCTTAGCATGATAAAGAAGATTCAAAGAGAGTGAGATGCCAGCTCCTTTCATTCAGTCAGTAGCTTCAATCATTTCTGGACGTTTTTCAATGGCAAAAATCAATGAATATTGTAAATGCACAAACAGTAATTTCTCCGCATTGCAAGGTGCAATTCTGAAATTTTTTACTTTTTCCTGCTCCTCTTAGCATGATAAAGAAGATTCAAAGAGAGTGAGATGCCAGCTCCTTTCATTCAGTCAGTAGCTTCAATCATTTCTGGTATATGAATAACATGATGTTTTTCAATCGAAAAAATCAATGAATATTGTAAATGCACAAACAGTAATTTCTCCGCATTGCAAGGTGCAATTCTGAAATGTTTTGCTTTTTCCTGCTCCTCTTAGCATGATAAAGAAGATTCAAAGAGAGTGAGATGCCAGCTCCTTTCATTCAGTCAGTAGCTTCAATCATTTCTGGACGTTTTTCAATGGCAAAAATCAATGAATATTGTAAATGCACAAACAGTAATTTCTCCGCATTGCAAGGTGCAATTCTGAAATTTTTTGCTTTTTCCTGCTCCTCTTAGCATGACAAAGAAGATTCAAAGAGAGTGAGATGCCAGATCCTTTCCTTCAGTCAGTAGCTTCAATCATTTCTGGTATATGAATAACATGATGTTTTTCAATGGCAAAAATCAATGAATTTTGTAAATGCACAAACAATAATTTCTCCGCATTGCAAGGCACAATTCTGAAATTTTTTGCTTTTTCCTGCTCCTCTTAGCATGATAAAGAAGATTCAAAGAGAGTGAGATGCCAGCTCCTTTCATTCAGTCAGTAGCTTCAATTATTTCTGGACATTTTTCAATGGCAAAAATCAATGAATATTGTAAATGCACAAACAGTAATTTCTCCGCATTGCAAGGTGCAATTCTGAAATTTTTTGCTTTTTCCTGCTCCTCTTAGCATGATAAAGAAGATTCAAAGAGAGTGAGATGCCAGCTCCTTTCATTCAGTCAGTAGCTTCAATCATTTCTGGACGTTTTTCAATGGCAAAAATCAATGAATATTGTAAATGCACAAACAGTAATTTCTCCGCATTGCAAGGTGCAATTCTGAAATTTTTTGCTTTTTCCTGCTCCTCTTAGCATGATAAAGAAGATTCAAAGAGAGTGAGATGCCAGCTCCTTTCATTCAGTCAGTAGCTTCAATCATTTCTGGACGTTTTTCAATGGCAAAAATCATTGAATATTGTAAATGCACAAACAGTAATTTCTCCGCATTGCAAGGTGCAATTCTGAAATTTTTTACTTTTTCCTGCTCCTCTTAGCATGATAAAGAAGATTCAAAGAGAGTGAGATGCCAGCTCCTTTCATTCTGTCAGTAGCTTCAATCATTTCTGGTATATGAATAACATGATGTTTTTCAATAGCAAAAATCAATGAATATTGTAAATGCACAAACAGTAATTTCTCCGCATTGCAAGGTGCAATTCTGAAATTTTTTGCTTTTTCCTGCTCCTCTTAGCATGATAAAGAAGATTCAAAGAGAGTGAGATGCCAGCTCCTTTCATTCAGTCAGTAGCTTCAATCATTTCTGGACGTTTTTCAATGGCAAAAATCAATGAATATTGTAAATGCACAAACAGTAATTTCTCCGCATTGCAAGGTGCAATTCTGAAATTTTTTGCTTTTTCCTGCTCCTCTTAGCATGATAAACAAGATTCAAAGAGAGTGAGATGCCAGCTCCTTTCATTCAGTCAGTAGCTTCAATCATTTCTGGACGTTTTTCAATGGCAAAAATCATTGAATATTGTAAATGCACAAACAGTAATTTCTCCGCATTGCAAGGTGCAATTCTGAAATTTTTTGCTTTTTCCTGCTCCTCTTAGCATGATAAAGAAGATTCAAAGAGAGTGAGATGCCAGCTCCTTTCATTCAGTCAGTAGCTTCAAACATTTCTGGTATATGAATAACATGATGTTTTTCAATGGCAAAAATCAATGAATATTGTAAATGCACAAACAGTAATTTCTCCGCATTGCAAGGTGCAATTCTGAAATTTTTTGCTTTTTCCTGCTCCTCTTAGCATGATAAAGAAGATTCAAAGAGAGTGAGATGCCAGCTCCTTTCGTTCAGTCAGTAGCTTCAATCATTTCTGGACGTTTTTCAATGGCAAAAATCATTGAATATTATAAATGCACAAACAGTAATTTCTCCGCATTGCAAGGTGCAATTCTGAAATTTTTTACTTTTTCCTGCTCCTCTTAGCATGATAAAGAAGATTCAAAGAGAGTGAGATGCCAGCTCCTTTCATTCAGTCAGTAGCTTCAATCATTTCTGGTATATGAATAACATGATGTTTTTCAATGGCAAAAATCAATGAATATTGTAAATGCACAAACAGTAATTTCTCCGCATTGCAAGGTGCAATTCTGAAATTTTTTGCTTTTTCCTGCTCCTCTTAGCATGATAAAGAAGATTCAAAGAGAGTGAGATGCCAGCTCCTTTCATTCAGTCAGTAGCTTCAATCATTTCTGGACGTTTTTCAATGGCAAAAATCAATGAATATTGTAAATGCACAAACAGTAATTTCTCCGCATTGCAAGGTGCAATTCTGAAATTTTTTGCTTTTTCCTGCTCCTCTTAGCATGATAAAGAAGATTCAAAGAGAGTGAGATGCCAGCTCCTTTCATTCAGTCAGTAGCTTCAATCATTTCTGGACGTTTTTCAATGGCAAAAATCAATGAATATTGTAAATGCACAAACAGTAATTTCTCCGCATTGCAAGGTGCAATTCTGAAATTTTTTACTTTTTCCTGCTCCTCTTAGCATGATAAAGAAGATTCAAAGAGAGTGAGATGCCAGCTCCTTTCATTCAGTCAGTAGCTTCAATCATTTCTGGTATATGAATAACATGATGTTTTTCAATCGAAAAAATCAATGAATATTGTAAATGCACAAACAGTAATTTCTCCGCATTGCAAGGTGCAATTCTGAAATGTTTTGCTTTTTCCTGCTCCTCTTAGCATGATAAAGAAGATTCAAAGAGAGTGAGATGCCAGCTCCTTTCATTCAGTCAGTAGCTTCAATCATTTCTGGACGTTTTTCAATGGCAAAAATCAATGAATATTGTAAATGCACAAACAGTAATTTCTCCGCATTGCAAGGTGCAATTCTGAAATTTTTTGCTTTTTCCTGCTCCTCTTAGCATGACAAAGAAGATTCAAAGAGAGTGAGATGCCAGATCCTTTCCTTCAGTCAGTAGCTTCAATCATTTCTGGTATATGAATAACATGATGTTTTTCAATGGCAAAAATCAATGAATTTTGTAAATGCACAAACAATAATTTCTCCGCATTGCAAGGCACAATTCTGAAATTTTTTGCTTTTTCCTGCTCCTCTTAGCATGATAAAGAAGATTCAAAGAGAGTGAGATGCCAGCTCCTTTCATTCAGTCAGTAGCTTCAATTATTTCTGGACATTTTTCAATGGCAAAAATCAATGAATATTGTAAATGCACAAACAGTAATTTCTCCGCATTGCAAGGTGCAATTCTGAAATTTTTTGCTTTTTCCTGCTCCTCTTAGCATGATAAAGAAGATTCAAAGAGAGTGAGATGCCAGCTCCTTTCATTCAGTCAGTAGCTTCAATCATTTCTGGACGTTTTTCAATGGCAAAAATCAATGAATATTGTAAATGCACAAACAGTAATTTCTCCGCATTGCAAGGTGCAATTCTGAAATTTTTTGCTTTTTCCTGCTCCTCTTAGCATGATAAAGAAGATTCAAAGAGAGTGAGATGCCAGCTCCTTTCATTCAGTCAGTAGCTTCAATCATTTCTGGACGTTTTTCAATGGCAAAAATCATTGAATATTGTAAATGCACAAACAGTAATTTCTCCGCATTGCAAGGTGCAATTCTGAAATTTTTTACTTTTTCCTGCTCCTCTTAGCATGATAAAGAAGATTCAAAGAGAGTGAGATGCCAGCTCCTTTCATTCAGTCAGTAGCTTCAATCATTTCTGGTATATGAATAACATGATGTTTTTCAATCGCAAAAATCAATGAATATTGTAAATGCACAAACAGTAATTTCTCCGCATTGCAAGGTGCAATTCTGAAATGTTTTGCTTTTTCCTGCTCCTCTTATCATGATAAAGAAGATTCAAAGAGAGTGAGATGCCAGCTCCTTTCATTCAGTCAGTAGCTTCAATCATTTCTGGACGTTTTTCAATGGCAAAAATCAATGAATATTGTAAATGCACAAACAGTAATTTCTCCGCATTGCAAGGTGCAATTCTGAAATTTTTTGCTTTTTCCTGCTCCTCTTAGCATGACAAAGAAGATTCAAAGAGAGTGAGATGCCAGATCCTTTCCTTCAGTCAGTAGCTTCAATCATTTCTGGTATATGAATAACATGATGTTTTTCAATGGCAAAAATCAATGAATTTTGTAAATGCACAAACAGTAATTTCTCCGCATTGCAAGGCGCAATTCTGAAATTTTTTGCTTTTTCCTGCTCCTCTTAGCATGATAAAGAAGATTCAAAGAGAGTGAGATGCCAGCTCCTTTCATTCAGTCAGTAGCTTCAATCATTTCTGGACATTTTTCAATGGCAAAAATCAATGAATATTGTAAATGCACAAACAGTAATTTCTCCGCATTGCAAGGTGCAATTCTGAAATTTTTTGCTTTTTCCTGCTCCTCTTAGCATGATAAAGAAGATTCAAAGAGAGTGAGATGCCAGCTCCTTTCATTCAGTCAGTAGCTTCAATCATTTCTGGACGTTTTTCAATGGCAAAAATCAATGAATATTGTAAATGCACAAACAGTAATTTCTCCGCATTGCAAGGTGCAATTCTGAAATTTTTTGCTTTTTCCTGCTCCTCTTAGCATGATAAAGAAGATTCAAAGAGAGTGAGATGCCAGCTCCTTTCATTCAGTCAGTAGCTTCAATCATTTCTGGACGTTTTTCAATGGCAAAAATCAATGATAATTGTAAATGCACAAACTGCAATTTCTCCGCATTGCAAGGTGCAATTCTGAAATTTTTTGCTTTTTCCTGCTCCTCTTAGCATGATAAAGAAGATTCAAAGAGAGTGAGATGCCAGCTCCTTTCATTCAGTCAGTAGCTTCAATCATTTCTGGTATATGAATAACATGATGTTTTTCAATGGCAAAAATCAATGAATATTGTAAATGCACAAACAGTAATTTCTCCGCATTGCAAGGTGCAATTCTGAAATTTTTTGCTTTTTCCTGCTCCTCTTAGCATGATAAAGAAGATTCAAAGAGAGTGAGATGCCAGCTCCTTTCATTCAGTCAGTAGCTTCAATCATTTCTGGACGTTTTTCAATGGCAAAAATCATTGAATATTGTAAATGCACAAACAGTAATTTCTCCGCATTGCAAGGTGCAATTCTGAAATTTTTTACTTTTTCCTGCTCCTCTTAGCATGATAAAGAAGATTCAAAGAGAGTGAGATGCCAGCTCCTTTCATTCAGTCAGTAGCTTCAATCATTTCTGGTATATGAATAACATGATGTTTTTCAATCGCAAAAATCAATGAATATTGTAAATGCACAAACAGTAATTTCTCCGCATTGCAAGGTGCAATTCTGAAATGTTTTGCTTTTTCCTGCTCCTCTTAGCATGATAAAGAAGATTCAAAGAGAGTGAGATGCCAGCTCCTTTCATTCAGTCAGTAGCTTCAATCATTTCTGGACGTTTTTCAATGGCAAAAATCAATGAATATTGTAAATGCACAAACAGTAATTTCTCCGCATTGCAAGGTGCAATTCTGAAATTTTTTGCTTTTTCCTGCTCCTCTTAGCATGACAAAGAAGATTCAAAGAGAGTGAGATGCCAGATCCTTTCCTTCAGTCAGTAGCTTCAATCATTTCTGGTATATGAATAACATGATGTTTTTCAATGGCAAAAATCAATGAATTTTGTAAATGCACAAACAGTAATTTCTCCGCATTGCAAGGCGCAATTCTGAAATTTTTTGCTTTTTCCTGCTCCTCTTAGCATGATAAAGAAGATTCAAAGAGAGTGAGATGCCAGCTCCTTTCATTCAGTCAGTAGCTTCAATCATTTCTGGACATTTTTCAATGGCAAAAATCAATGAATATTGTAAATGCACAAACAGTAATTTCTCCGCATTGCAAGGTGCAATTCTGAAATTTTTTGCTTTTTCCTGCTCCTCTTAGCATGATAAAGAAGATTCAAAGAGAGTGAGATGCCAGCTCCTTTCATTCAGTCAGTAGCTTCAATCATTTCTGGACGTTTTTCAATGGCAAAAATCAATGAATATTGTAAATGCACAAACAGTAATTTCTCCGCATTGCAAGGTGCAATTCTGAAATTTTTTACTTTTTCCTGCTCCTCTTAGCATGATAAAGAAGATTCAAAGAGAGTGAGATGCCAGCTCCTTTCATTCAGTCAGTAGCTTCAATCATTTCTGGTATATGAATAACATGATGTTTTTCAATCGCAAAAATCAATGAATATTGTAAATGCACAAACAGTAATTTCTCCGCATTGCAAGGTGCAATTCTGAAATGTTTTGCTTTTTCCTGCTCCTCTTATCATGATAAAGAAGATTCAAAGAGAGTGAGATGCCAGCTCCTTTCATTCAGTCAGTAGCTTCAATCATTTCTGGACGTTTTTCAATGGCAAAAATCAATGAATATTGTAAATGCACAAACAGTAATTTCTCCGCATTGCAAGGTGCAATTCTGAAATTTTTTGCTTTTTCCTGCTCCTCTTAGCATGACAAAGAAGATTCAAAGAGAGTGAGATGCCAGATCCTTTCCTTCAGTCAGTAGCTTCAATCATTTCTGGTATATGAATAACATGATGTTTTTCAATGGCAAAAATCAATGAATTTTGTAAATGCACAAACAGTAATTTCTCCGCATTGCAAGGCGCAATTCTGAAATTTTTTGCTTTTTCCTGCTCCTCTTAGCATGATAAAGAAGATTCAAAGAGAGTGAGATGCCAGCTCCTTTCATTCAGTCAGTAGCTTCAATCATTTCTGGACATTTTTCAATGGCAAAAATCAATGAATATTGTAAATGCACAAACAGTAATTTCTCCGCATTGCAAGGTGCAATTCTGAAATTTTTTGCTTTTTCCTGCTCCTCTTAGCATGATAAAGAAGATTCAAAGAGAGTGAGATGCCAGCTCCTTTCATTCAGTCAGTAGCTTCAATCATTTCTGGACGTTTTTCAATGGCAAAAATCAATGAATATTGTAAATGCACAAACAGTAATTTCTCCGCATTGCAAGGTGCAATTCTGAAATTTTTTGCTTTTTCCTGCTCCTCTTAGCATGATAAAGAAGATTCAAAGAGAGTGAGATGCCAGCTCCTTTCATTCAGTCAGTAGCTTCAATCATTTCTGGACGTTTTTCAATGGCAAAAATCAATGATAATTGTAAATGCACAAACTGCAATTTCTCCGCATTGCAAGGTGCAATTCTGAAATTTTTTGCTTTTTCCTGCTCCTCTTAGCATGATAAAGAAGATTCAAAGAGAGTGAGATGCCAGCTCCTTTCATTCAGTCAGTAGCTTCAATCATTTCTGGTATATGAATAACATGATGTTTTTCAATGGCAAAAATCAATGAATATTGTAAATGCACAAACAGTAATTTCTCCGCATTGCAAGGTGCAATTCTGAAATTTTTTGCTTTTTCCTGCTCCTCTTAGCATGATAAAGAAGATTCAAAGAGAGTGAGATGCCAGCTCCTTTCATTCAGTCAGTAGCTTCAATCATTTCTGGACGTTTTTCAATGGCAAAAATCATTGAATATTGTAAATGCACAAACAGTAATTTCTCCGCATTGCAAGGTGCAATTCTGAAATTTTTTACTTTTTCCTGCTCCTCTTAGCATGATAAAGAAGATTCAAAGAGAGTGAGATGCCAGCTCCTTTCATTCAGTCAGTAGCTTCAATCATTTCTGGTATATGAATAACATGATGTTTTTCAATCGCAAAAATCAATGAATATTGTAAATGCACAAACAGTAATTTCTCCGCATTGCAAGGTGCAATTCTGAAATGTTTTGCTTTTTCCTGCTCCTCTTAGCATGATAAAGAAGATTCAAAGAGAGTGAGATGCCAGCTCCTTTCATTCAGTCAGTAGCTTCAATCATTTCTGGACGTTTTTCAATGGCAAAAATCAATGAATATTGTAAATGCACAAACAGTAATTTCTCCGCATTGCAAGGTGCAATTCTGAAATTTTTTGCTTTTTCCTGCTCCTCTTAGCATGACAAAGAAGATTCAAAGAGAGTGAGATGCCAGATCCTTTCCTTCAGTCAGTAGCTTCAATCATTTCTGGTATATGAATAACATGATGTTTTTCAATGGCAAAAATCAATGAATTTTGTAAATGCACAAACAGTAATTTCTCCGCATTGCAAGGCGCAATTCTGAAATTTTTTGCTTTTTCCTGCTCCTCTTAGCATGATAAAGAAGATTCAAAGAGAGTGAGATGCCAGCTCCTTTCATTCAGTCAGTAGCTTCAATCATTTCTGGACATTTTTCAATGGCAAAAATCAATGAATATTGTAAATGCACAAACAGTAATTTCTCCGCATTGCAAGGTGCAATTCTGAAATTTTTTGCTTTTTCCTGCTCCTCTTAGCATGATAAAGAAGATTCAAAGAGAGTGAGATGCCAGCTCCTTTCATTCAGTCAGTAGCTTCAATCATTTCTGGACGTTTTTCAATGGCAAAAATCAATGAATATTGTAAATGCACAAACAGTAATTTCTCCGCATTGCAAGGTGCAATTCTGAAATTTTTTGCTTTTTCCTGCTCCTCTTAGCATGATAAAGAAGATTCAAAGAGAGTGAGATGCCAGCTCCTTTCATTCAGTCAGTAGCTTCAATCATTTCTGGACGTTTTTCAATGGCAAAAATCATTGAATATTGTAAATGCACAAACAGTAATTTCTCCGCATTGCAAGGTGCAATTCTGAAATTTTTTACTTTTACCTGCTCCTCTTAGCATGATAAAGAAGATTCAAAGAGAGTGAGATGCCAGCTCCTTTCATTCAGTCAGTAGCTTCAATCATTTCTGGTATATGAATAACATGATGTTTTTCAATCGCAAAAATCAATGAATATTGTAAATGCACAAACAGTAATTTCTCCGCATTGCAAGGTGCAATTCTGAAATGTTTTGCTTTTTCCTGCTCCTCTTAGCATGATAAAGAAGATTCAAAGAGAGTGAGATGCCAGCTCCTTTCATTCAGTCAGTAGCTTCAATCATTTCTGGACGTTTTTCAATGGCAAAAATCAATGAATATTGTAAATGCACAAACAGTAATTTCTCCGCATTGCAAGGTGCAATTCTGAAATTTTTTGCTTTTTCCTGCTCCTCTTAGCATGACAAAGAAGATTCAAAGAGAGTGAGATGCCAGATCCTTTCCTTCAGTCAGTAGCTTCAATCATTTCTGGTATATGAATAACATGATGTTTTTCAATGGCAAAAATCAATGAATTTTGTAAATGCACAAACAGTAATTTCTCCGCATTGCAAGGCGCAATTCTGAAATTTTTTGCTTTTTCCTGCTCCTCTTAGCATGATAAAGAAGATTCAAAGAGAGTGAGATGCCAGCTCCTTTCATTCAGTCAGTAGCTTCAATCATTTCTGGACATTTTTCAATGGCAAAAATCAATGAATATTGTAAATGCACAAACAGTAATTTCTCCGCATTGCAAGGTGCAATTCTGAAATTTTTTGCTTTTTTCTGCTCCTCTTAGCATGATAAAGAAGATTCAAAGAGAGTGAGATGCCAGCTCCTTTCATTCAGTCAGTAGCTTCAATCATTTCTGGATGTTTTTCAATGGCAAAAATCAATGAATATTGTAAATGCACAAACAGTAATTTCTCCGCATTGCAAGGTGCAATTCTGAAATTTTTTGCTTTTTCCTGCTCCTCTTAGCATGATAAAGAAGATTCAAAGAGAGTGAGATGCCAGCTCCTTTCATTCAGTCAGTAGCTTCAATCATTTCTGGACGTTTTTCAATGGCAAAAATCAATGAATATTGTAAATGCACAAACTGCAATTTCTCCGCATTGCAAGGTGCAATTCTGAAATTTTTTGCTTTTTCCTGCTCCTCTTAGCATGATAAAGAAGATTCAAAGAGAGTGAGATGCCAGCTCCTTTCATTCAGTCAGTAGCTTCAATCATTTCTGGTATATGAATAACATGATGTTTTTCAATGGCAAAAATCAATGAATATTGTAAATGCACAAACAGTAATTTCTCCGCATTGCAAGGTGCAATTCTGAAATTTTTTGCTTTTTCCTGCTCCTCTTAGCATGATAAAGAAGATTCAAAGAGAGTGAGATGCCAGCTCCTTTCATTCAGTCAGTAGCTTCAATCATTTCTGGACGTTTTTCAATGGCAAAAATCAATGAATATTGTAAATGCACAAACTGCAATTTCTCCGCATTGCAAGGTGCAATTCTGAAATTTTTTGCTTTTTCCTGCTCCTCTTAGCATGATAAAGAAGATTCAAAGAGAGTGAGATGCCAGCTCCTTTCATTCAGTCAGTAGCTTCAATCATTTCTGGTATATGAATAACATGATGTTTTTCAATAGCAAAAATCAATGAATATTGTAAATGCACAAACAGTAATTTCTCCGCATTGCAAGGTGCAATTCTGAAATTTTTGGCTTTTTCCTGCTCCTCTTAGCATGATAAAGAAGATTCAAAGAGAGTGAGATGCCAGCTCCTTTCATTCAGTCAGTAGCTTCAATCATTTCTGGACGTTTTTCAATGGCAAAAATCAATGAATATTGTAAATGCACAAACAGTAATTTCTCCGCATAGCAAGGTGCAATTCTGAAATTTTTTGCTTTTTCCTGCTCCTCTTAGCATGATAAACAAGATTCAAAGAGAGTGAGATGCCAGCTCCTTTCATTCAGTCAGTAGCTTCAATCAGTTCTGGACGTTTTTCAATGGCAAAAATCATTGAATATTGTAAATGCACAAACAGTAATTTCTCCGCATTGCAAGGTGCAATTCTGAAATTTTTCACTTTTTCCTGCTCCTCTTAGCATGATAAAGAAGATTCAAAGAGAATGAGATGCCAGCTCCTTTCATTCAGTCAGTAGCTTCAATCATTTCTGGTATATGAATAACATGATGTTTTTCAATCGCAAAAATCAATGAATATTGTAAATGCACAAACAGTAATTTCTCCGCATTGCAAGGTGCAATTCTGAAATTTTTTGCTTTTTCCTGCTCCTCTTAGCATGATAAAGAAGATTCAAAGAGAGTGAGATGCCAGCTCCTTTCATTCAGTCAGTAGCTTCAATCATTTCTGGACGTTTTTCAATGGCAAAAATCAATGAATATTGTAAATGCACAAACAGTAATTTCTCCGCATTGCAAGGTGCAATTCTGAAATTTTTTGCTTTTTCCTGCTCCTCTTAGCATGATAAAGAAGATTCAAAGAGAGTGAGATGCCAGCTCCTTTCCTTCAGTCAGTAGCTTCAATCATTTCTGGTATATGAATAACATGATGTTTTTCAATGGCAAAAATCAATGAATTTTGTAAATGCACAAACAGTAATATCTCCGCATTGCAAGGCGCAATTCTGAAAATTTTTGCTTTTTCCTGCTCCTCTTAGCATGATAAAGAAGATTCAAAGAGAGTGAGATGCCAGCTCCTTTCATTCAGTCAGTAGCTTCAATCATTTCTGGACATTTTTCAATGGCAAAAATCAATGAATATTGTAAATGCACAAACAGTAATTTCTCCGCATTGCAAGGTGCAATTCTGAAATTTTTTGCTTTTTCCTGCTCCTCTTAGCATGATAAAGAAGATTCAAAGAGAGTGAGATGCCAGCTCCTTTCATTCAGTCAGTAGCTTCAATCATTTCTGGACGCTTTTCAATGGCAAAAATCAATGAATATTGTAAATGCACAAACTGTAATTTCTCCGCATTGCAAGGTGCAATTCTGAAATTTTTTGCTTTTTCCTGCTCCTCTTAGCATGATAAAGAAGATTCAAAGAGAGTGAGATGCCAGCTCCTTTCATTCAGTCAGTAGCTTCAATCATTTCTGGTATATGAATAACATGATGTTTTTCAATAGCAAAAATCAATGAATATTGTAAATGCACAAACAGTAATTTCTCCGCATTGCAAGGTGCAATTCTGAAATTTTTTGCTTTTTCCTGCTCCTCTTAGCATGATAAAGAAGATTCAAAGAGAGTGAGATGCCAGCTCCTTTCATTCAGTCAGTAGCTTCAATCATTTCTGGACGTTTTTCAATGGCAAAAATCAATGAATATTGTAAATGCACAAACAGTAATTTCTCCGCATTGCAAGGTGCAATTCTGAAATTTTTTGCTTTTTCCTGCTCCTCTTAGCATGATAAAGAAGATTCAAAGAGAGTGAGATGCCAGCTCCTTTCATTCAGTCAGTAGCTTCAATCATTTCTGGACGTTTTTCAATGGCAAAAATCAATGAATATTGTAAATGCACAAACTATAATTTCTCCGCATTGCAAGGTGCAATTCTGAATTTTTTTGCTTTTTCCTGCTCCTCTTAGCATGATAAAGAAGATTCAAAGAGAGTGAGATGCCAGCTCCTTTCATTCAGTCAGTAGCTTCAATCATTTCTGGTATATGAATAACATGATGGTTTTCAATAGCAAAAATCAATGAATATTGTAAATGCACAAACAGTAATTTCTCGCATTGCAAGGTGCAATTCTGAAATTTTTTGCTTTTTCCTGCTCCTCTTAGCATGATAAAGAAGATTCAAAGAGAGTGAGATGCCAGCTCCTTTCATTCAGTCAGTAGCTTCAATCATTTCTGGACGTTTTTCAATGGCAAAAATCAATGAATATTGTAAATGCACAAACAGTAATTTCTCCGCATTGCAAGGTGCAATTCTGAAATTTTTTGCTTTTTCCTGCTCCTCTTAGCATGATAAACAAGATTCAAAGAGAGTGAGATGCCAGCTCCTTTCATTCAGTCAGTAGCTTCAATCATTTCTGGACGTTTTTCAATGGCAAAAATCATTGAATATTGTAAATGCACAAACAGTAATTTCTCCGCATTGCAAGGTGCAATTCTGAAATTTTTTGCTTTTTCCTGCTCTTCTTAGCATGATAAAGAAGATTCAAAGAGAGTGAGATGCCAGCTCCTTTCATTCAGTCAGTAGCTTCAAACATTTCTGGTATATGAATAACATGATGTTTTTCAATGGCAAAAATCAATGAATATTGTAAATGCACAAACAGTAATTTCTCCGCATTGCAAGGTGCAATTCTGAAATTTTTTGCTTTTTCCTGCTCCTCTTAGCATGATAAAGAAGATTCAAAGAGAGTGAGATGCCAGCTCCTTTCGTTCAGTCAGTAGCTTCAATCATTTCTGGACGTTTTTCAATGGCAAAAATCATTGAATATTATAAATGCACAAACAGTAATTTCTCCGCATTGCAAGGTGCAATTCTGAAATTTTTTACTTTTTCCTGCTCCTCTTAGCATGATAAAGAAGATTCAAAGAGAGTGAGATGCCAGCTCCTTTCATTCAGTCAGTAGCTTCAATCATTTCTGGTATATGAATAACATGATGTTTTTCAATGGCAAAAATCAATGAATATTGTAAATGCACAAACAGTAATTTCTCCGCATTGCAAGGTGCAATTCTGAAATTTTTTGCTTTTTCCTGCTCCTCTTAGCATGATAAAGAAGATTCAAAGAGAGTGAGATGCCAGCTCCTTTCATTCAGTCAGTAGCTTCAATCATTTCTGGACGTTTTTCAATGGCAAAAATCAATGAATATTGTAAATGCACAAACAGTAATTTCTCCGCATTGCAAGGTGCAATTCTGAAATTTTTTGCTTTTTCCTGCTCCTCTTAGCATGATAAAGAAGATTCAAAGAGAGTGAGATGCCAGCTCCTTTCATTCAGTCAGTAGCTTCAATCATTTCTGGACGTTTTTCAATGGCAAAAATCAATGAATATTGTAAATGCACAAACAGTAATTTCTCCGCATTGCAAGGTGCAATTCTGAAATTTTTTACTTTTTCCTGCTCCTCTTAGCATGATAAAGAAGATTCAAAGAGAGTGAGATGCCAGCTCCTTTCATTCAGTCAGTAGCTTCAATCATTTCTGGTATATGAATAACATGATGTTTTTCAATCGCAAAAATCAATGAATATTGTAAATGCACAAACAGTAATTTCTCCGCATTGCAAGGTGCAATTCTGAAATGTTTTGCTTTTTCCTGCTCCTCTTAGCATGATAAAGAAGATTCAAAGAGAGTGAGATGCCAGCTCCTTTCATTCAGTCAGTAGCTTCAATCATTTCTGGACGTTTTTCAATGGCAAAAATCAATGAATATTGTAAATGCACAAACAGTAATTTCTCCGCATTGCAAGGTGCAATTCTGAAATTTTTTGCTTTTTCCTGCTCCTCTTAGCATGACAAAGAAGATTCAAAGAGAGTGAGATGCCAGATCCTTTCCTTCAGTCAGTAGCTTCAATCATTTCTGGTATATGAATAACATGATGTTTTTCAATGGCAAAAATCAATGAATTTTGTAAATGCACAAACAGTAATTTCTCCGCATTGCAAGGCGCAATTCTGAAATTTTTTGCTTTTTCCTGCTCCTCTTAGCATGATAAAGAAGATTCAAAGAGAGTGAGATGCCAGCTCCTTTCATTCAGTCAGTAGCTTCAATCATTTCTGGACATTTTTCAATGGCAAAAATCAATGAATATTGTAAATGCACAAACAGTAATTTCTCCGCATTGCAAGGTGCAATTCTGAAATTTTTTGCTTTTTCCTGCTCCTCTTAGCATGATAAAGAAGATTCAAAGAGAGTGAGATGCCAGCTCCTTTCATTCAGTCAGTAGCTTCAATCATTTCTGGACGTTTTTCAATGGCAAAAATCAATGAATATTGTAAATGCACAAACAGTAATTTCTCCGCATTGCAAGGTGCAATTCTGAAATTTTTTGCTTTTTCCTGCTCCTCTTAGCATGATAAAGAAGATTCAAAGAGAGTCAGATGCCAGCTCCTTTCATTCAGTCAGTAGCTTCAATCATTTCTGGACGTTTTTCAATGGCAAAAATCATTGAATATTGTAAATGCACAAACAGTAATTTCTCCGCATTGCAAGGTGCAATTCTGAAATTTTTTACTTTTTCCTGCTCCTCTTAGCATGATAAAGAAGATTCAAAGAGAGTGAGATGCCAGCTCCTTTCATTCAGTCAGTAGCTTCAATCATTTCTGGTATATGAATAACATGATGTTTTTCAATCGCAAAAATCAATGAATATTGTAAATGCACAAACAGTAATTTCTCCGCATTGCAAGGTGCAATTCTGAAATGTTTTGCTTTTTCCTGCTCCTCTTAGCATGATAAAGAAGATTCAAAGAGAGTGAGATGCCAGCTCTTTCATTCAGTCAGTAGCTTCAATCATTTCTGGACGTTTTTCAATGGCAAAAATCAATGAATATTGTAAATGCTCAAACAGTAATTTCTCCGCATTGCAAGGTGCAATTCTGAAATTTTTTGCTTTTTCCTGCTCCTCTTAGCATGACAAAGAAGATTCAAAGAGAGTGAGATGCCAGATCCTTTCCTTCAGTCTGTAGCTTCAATCATTTCTGGTATATGAATAACATGATGTTTTTCAATGGCAAAAATCAATGAATTTTGTAAATGCACAAACAGTAATTTCTCTGCATTGCAAGGCGCAATTCTGAAATTTTTTGCTTTTTCCTGCTCCTCTTAGCATGATAAAGAAGATTCAAAGAGAGTGAGATGCCAGCTCCTTTCATTCAGTCAGTAGCTTCAATCATTTCTGGACATTTTTCAATGGCAAAAATCAATGAATATTGTAAATGCACAAACAGTAATTTCTCCGCATTGCAAGGTGCAATTCTGAAATTTTTTGCTTTTTCCTGCTCCTCTTAGCATGATAAAGAAGATTCAAAGAGAGTGAGATGCCAGCTCCTTTCATTCAGTCAGTAGCTTCAATCATTTCTGGACGTTTTTCAATGGCAAAAATCAATGAATATTGTAAATGCACAAACAGTAATTTCTCCGCATTGCAAGGTGCAATTCTGAAATTTTTTGCTTTTTCCTGCTCCTCTTAGCATGATAAAGAAGATTCAAAGAGAGTGAGATGCCAGCTCCTTTCATTCAGTCAGTAGCTTCAATCATTTCTGGACGTTTTTCAATGGCAAAAATCAATGAATATTGTAAATGCACAAACTGCAATTTCTCCGCATTGCAAGGTGCAATTCTGAAATTTTTTGCTTTTTCCTGCTCCTCTTAGCATGATAAAGAAGATTCAAAGAGAGTGAGATGCCAGCTCCTTTCATTCAGTCAGTAGCTTCAATCATTTCTGGTATATGAATAACATGATGTTTTTCATTCGCAAAAATCAATGAATATTGTAAATGCACAAACAGTAATTTCTCCGCATTGCAAGGTGCAATTCTGAAATGTTTTGCTTTTTCCTGCTCCTCTTAGCATGATAAAGAAGATTCAAAGAGAGTGAGATGCCAGCTCCTTTCATTCAGTCAGTAGCTTCAATCATTTCTGGACGTTTTTCAATGGCAAAAATCAATGAATATTGTAAATGCACAAACAGTAATTTCTCCGCATTGCAAGGTGCAATTCTGAAATTTTTTGCTTTTTCCTGCTCCTCTTAGCATGACAAAGAAGATTCAAAGAGAGTGAGATGCCAGATCCTTTCCTTCAGTCAGTAGCTTCAATCATTTCTGGTATATGAATAACATGATGTTTTTCAATGGCAAAAATCAATGAATTTTGTAAATGCACAAACAGTAATTTCTCCGCATTGCAAGGCGCAATTCTGAAATTTTTTGCTTTTTCCTGCTCCTCTTAGCATGATAAAGAAGATTCAAAGAGAGTGAGATGCCAGCTCCTTTCATTCAGTCAGTAGCTTCAATCATTTCTGGACATTTTTCAATGGCAAAAATCAATAAATATTGTAAATGCACAAACAGTAATTTCTCCGCATTGCAAGGTGCAATTCTGAAATTTTTTGCTTTTTCCTGCTCCTCTTAGCATGATAAAGAAGATTCAAAGAGAGTGAGATGCCAGCTCCTTTCATTCAGTCAGTAGCTTCAATCATTTCTGGACGTTTTTCAATGGCAAAAATCAATGAATATTGTAAATGCACAAACAGTAATTTCTCCGCATTGCAAGGTGCAATTCTGAAATTTTTTGCTTTTTCCTGCTCCTCTTAGCATGATAAAGAAGATTCAAAGAGAGTGAGATGCCAGCTCCTTTCATTCAGTCAGTAGCTTCAATCATTTCTGGACGTTTTTCAATGGCAAAAATCATTGAATATTGTAAATGCACAAACAGTAATTTCTCCGCATTGCAAGGTGCAATTCTGAAATTTTTTACTTTTTCCTGCTCCTCTTAGCATGATAAAGAAGATTCAAAGAGAGTGAGATGCCAGCTCCTTTCATTCAGTCAGTAGCTTCAATCATTTCTGGTATATGAATAACATGATGTTTTTCAATCGCAAAAATCAATGAATATTGTAAATGCACAAACAGTAATTTCTCCGCATTGCAAGGTGCAATTCTGAAATGTTTTGCTTTTTCCTGCTCCTCTTAGCATGATAAAGAAGATTCAAAGAGAGTGAGATGCCAGCTCCTTTCATTCAGTCAGTAGCTTCAATCATTTCTGGACGTTTTTCAATGGCAAAAATCAATGAATATTGTAAATGCACAAACAGTAATTTCTCCGCATTGCAAGGTGCAATTTTGAAATTTTTTGCTTTTTCCTGCTCCTCTTAGCATGACAAAGAAGATTCAAAGAGAGTGAGATGCCAGATCCTTTCCTTCAGTCAGTAGCTTCAATCATTTCTGGTATATGAATAACATGATGTTTTTCAATGGCAAAAATCAATGAATTTTGTAAATGCACAAACAGTAATTTCTCCGCATTGCAAGGCGCAATTCTGAAATTTTTTGCTTTTTCCTGCTCCTCTTAGCATGATAAAGAAGATTCAAAGAGAGTGAGATGCCAGCTCCTTTCATTCAGTCAGTAGCTTCAATCATTTCTGGACATTTTTCAATGGCAAAAATCAATGAATATTGTAAATGCACAAACAGTAATTTCTCCGCATTGCAAGGTGCAATTCTGAAATTTTTTGCTTTTTCCTGCTCCTCTTAGCATGATAAAGAAGATTCAAAGAGAGTGAGATGCCAGCTCCTTTCATTCAGTCAGTAGCTTCAATCATTTCTGGACGTTTTTCAATGGCAAAAATCAATGAATATTGTAAATGCACAAACAGTAATTTCTCCGCATTGCAAGGTGCAATTCTGAAATTTTTTGCTTTTTCCTGCTCCTCTTAGCATGATAAAGAAGATTCAAAGAGAGTGAGATGCCAGCTCCTTTCATTCAGTCAGTAGCTTCAATCATTTCTGGACGTTTTTCAATGGCAAAAATCAATGAATATTGTAAATGCACAAACTGCAATTTCTCCGCATTGCAAGGTGCAATTCTGAAATTTTTTGCTTTTTCCTGCTCCTCTTAGCATGATAAAGAAGATTCAAAGAGAGTGAGATGCCAGCTCCTTTCATTCAGTCAGTAGCTTCAATCATTTCTGGTATATGAATAACATGATGTTTTTCAATGGCAAAAATCAATGAATATTGTAAATGCACAAACAGTAATTTCTCCGCATTGCAAGGTGCAATTCTGAAATTTTTTGCTTTTTCCTGCTCCTCTTAGCATGATAAAGAAGATTCAAAGGGAGTGAGATGCCAGCTCCTTTCATTCAGTCAGTAGCTTCAATCATTTCTGGACGTTTTTCAATGGCAAAAATCATTGCATATTGTAAATGCACAAACAGTAATTTCTCCGCATTGCAAGGTGCAATTCTGAAATTTTTTACTTTTTCCTGCTCCTCTTAGCATGATAAAGAAGATTCAAAGAGAGTGAGATGCCAGCTCCTTTCATTCAGTCAGTAGCTTCAATCATTTCTGGTATATGAATAACATGATGTTTTTCATTCGCAAAAATCAATGAATATTGTAAATGCACAAACAGTAATTTCTCCGCATTGCAAGGTGCAATTCTGAAATGTTTTGCTTTTTCCTGCTCCTCTTAGCATGATAAAGAAGATTCAAAGAGAGTGAGATGCCAGCTCCTTTCATTCAGTCAGTAGCTTCAATCATTTCTGGACGTTTTTCAATGGCAAAAATCAATGAATATTGTAAATGCACAAACAGTAATTTCTCCGCATTGCAAGGTGCAATTCTGAAATTTTTTGCTTTTTCCTGCTCCTCTTAGCATGACAAAGAAGATTCAAAGAGAGTGAGATGCCAGATCCTTTCCTTCAGTCAGTAGCTTCAATCATTTCTGGTATATGAATAACATGATGTTTTTCAATGGCAAAAATCAATGAATTTTGTAAATGCACAAACAGTAATTTCTCCGCATTGCAAGGCGCAATTCTGAAATTTTTTGCTTTTTCCTGCTCCTCTTAGCATGATAAAGAAGATTCAAAGAGAGTGAGATGCCAGCTCCTTTCATTCAGTCAGTAGCTTCAATCATTTCTGGACATTTTTCAATGGCAAAAATCAATGAATATTGTAAATGCACAAACAGTAATTTCTCCGCATTGCAAGGTGCAATTCTGAAATTTTTTGCTTTTTCCTGCTCCTCTTAGCATGATAAAGAAGATTCAAAGAGAGTGAGATGCCAGCTCCTTTCATTCAGTCAGTAGCTTCAATCATTTCTGGACGTTTTTCAATGGCAAAAATCAATGAATATTGTAAATGCACAAACAGTAATTTCTCCGCATTGCAAGGTGCAATTCTGAAATTTTTTGCTTTTTCCTGCTCCTCTTAGCATGATAAAGAAGATTCAAAGAGAGTGAGATGCCAGCTCCTTTCATTCAGTCAGTAGCTTCAATCATTTCTGGACGTTTTTCAATGGCAAAAATCATTGAATATTGTAAATGCACAAACAGTAATTTCTCCGCATTGCAAGGTGCAATTCTGAAATTTTTTACTTTTTCCTGCTCCTCTTAGCATGATAAAGAAGATTCAAAGAGAGTGAGATGCCAGCTCCTTTCATTCAGTCAGTAGCTTCAATCATTTCTGGTATATGAATAACATGATGTTTTTCAATCGCAAAAATCAATGAATATTGTAAATGCACAAACAGTAATTTCTCCGCATTGCAAGGTGCAATTCTGAAATGTTTTGCTTTTTCCTGCTCCTCTTAGCATGATAAAGAAGATTCAAAGAGAGTGAGATGCCAGCTCCTTTCATTCAGTCAGTAGCTTCAATCATTTCTGGACGTTTTTCAATGGCAAAAATCAATGAATATTGTAAATGCACAAACAGTAATTTCTCCGCATTGCAAGGTGCAATTCTGAAATTTTTTGCTTTTTCCTGCTCCTCTTAGCATGACAAAGAAGATTCAAAGAGAGTGAGATGCCAGATCCTTTCCTTCATTCAGTAGCTTCAATCATTTCTGGTATATGAATAACATGATGTTTTTCAATGGCAAAAATCAATGAATTTTGTAAATGCACAAACAGTAATTTCTCCGCATTGCAAGGCGCAATTCTGAAATTTTTTGCTTTTTCCTGCTCCTCTTAGCATGATAAAGAAGATTCAAAGAGAGTGAGATGCCAGCTCCTTTCATTCAGTCAGTAGCTTCAATCATTTCTGGACATTTTTCAATGGCAAAAATCAATGAATATTGTAAATGCACAAACAGTAATTTCTCCGCATTGCAAGGTGCAATTCTGAAATTTTTTGCTTTTTCCTGCTCCTCTTAGCATGATAAAGAAGATTCAAAGAGAGTGAGATGCCAGCTCCTTTCATTCAGTCAGTAGCTTCAATCATTTCTGGACGTTTTTCAATGGCAAAAATCAATGAATATTGTAAATGCACAAACAGTAATTTCTCCGCATTGCAAGGTGCAATTCTGAAATTTTTTGCTTTTTCCTGCTCCTCTTAGCATGATAAAGAAGATTCAAAGAGAGTGAGATGCCAGCTCCTTTCATTCAGTCAGTAGCTTCAATCATTTCTGGACGTTTTTCAATGGCAAAAATCAATGAATATTGTAAATGCACAAACTACAATTTCTCCGCATTGCAAGGTGCAATTCTGAAATTTTTTGCTTTTTCCTGCTCCTCTTAGCATGATAAAGAAGATTCAAAGAGAGTGAGATGCCAGCTCCTTTCATTCAGTCAGTAGCTTCAATCATTTCTGGTATATGAATAACATGATGTTTTTCAATGGCAAAAATCAATGAATATTGTAAATGCACAAACAGTAATTTCTCCGCATTGCAAGGTGCAATTCTGAAATTTTTTGCTTTTTCCTGCTCCTCTTAGCATGATAAAGAAGATTCAAAGAGAGTGAGATGCCAGCTCCTTTCATTCAGTCAGTAGCTTCAATCATTTCTGGACGTTTTTCAATGGCAAAAATCAATGAATATTGTAAATGCACAAACTGCAATTTCTCCGCATTGCAAGGTGCAATTCTGAAATTTTTTGCTTTTTCCTGCTCCTCTTAGCATGATAAAGAAGATTCAAAGAGAGTGAGATGCCAGCTCCTTTCATTCAGTCAGTAGCTTCAATCATTTCTGGTATATGAATAACATGATGTTTTTCAATAGCAAAAATCAATGAATATTGTAAATGCACAAACAGTAATTTCTCCGCATTGCAAGGTGCAATTCTGAAATTTTTGGCTTTTTCCTGCTCCTCTTAGCATGATAAAGAAGATTCAAAGAGAGTGAGATGCCAGCTCTTTTCATTCAGTCAGTAGCTTCAATCATTTCTGGACGTTTTTCAATGGCAAAAATCAATGAATATTGTAAATGCACAAACAGTAATTTCTCCGCATTGCAAGGTGCAATTCTGAAATTTTTTGCTTTTTCCTGCTCCTCTTAGCATGATAAACAAGATTCAAAGAGAGTGAGATGCCAGCTCCTTTCATTCAGTCAGTAGCTTCAATCATTTCTGGACGTTTTTCAATGGCAAAAATCATTGAATATTGTAAATGCACAAACAGTAATTTCTCCGCATTGCAAGGTGCAATTCTGAAATTTTTTACTTTTTCCTGCTCCTCTTAGCATGATAAAGAAGATTCAAAGAGAATGAGATGCCAGCTCCTTTCATTCAGTCAGTAGCTTCAATCATTTCTGGTATATGAATAACATGATGTTTTTCAATCGCAAAAATCAATGAATATTGTAAATGCACAAACAGTAATTTCTCCGCATTGCAAGGTGCAATTCTGACATTTTTTGCTTTTTCCTGCTCCTCTTAGCATGATAAAGAAGATTCAAAGAGAGTGAGATGCCAGCTCCTTTCATTCAGTCAGTAGCTTCAATCATTTCTGGACGTTTTTCAATGGCAAAAATCAATGAATATTGTAAATGCACAAACAGTAATTTCTCCGCATTGCAAGGTGCAATTCTGAAATTTTTTGCTTTTTCCTGCTCCTCTTAGCATGATAAAGAAGATTCAAAGAGAGTGAGATGCCAGCTCCTTTCCTTCAGTCAGTAGCTTCAATCATTTCTGGTATATGAATAACATGATGTTTTTCAATGGCAAAAATCAATGAATTTTGTAAATGCACAAACAGTAATTTCTCCGCATTGCAAGGCGCAATTCTGAAATTTTTTGCTTTTTCCTGCTCCTCTTAGCATGATAAAGAAGATTCAAAGAGAGTGAGATGCCAGCTCCTTTCATTCAGTCAGTAGCTTCAATCATTTCTGGACATTTTTCAATGGCAAAAATCAATGAATATTGTAAATGCACAAACAGTAATTTCTCCGCATTGCAAGGTGCAATTCTGAAATTTTTTGCTTTTTCCTGCTCCTCTTAGCATGATAAAGAAGATTCAAAGAGAGTGAGATGCCAGCTCCTTTCATTCAGTCAGTAGCTTCAATCATTTCTGGACGTTTTTCAATGGCAAAATCAATGAATATTGTAAATGCACAAACAGTAATTTCTCCGCATTGCAAGGTGCAATTCTGAAATTTTTTGCTTTTTCCTGCTCCTCTTAGCATGATAAAGAAGATTCAAAGAGAGTGAGATGCCAGCTCCTTTCATTCAGTCAGTAGCTTCAATCATTTCTGGACGTTTTTCAATGGCAAAAATCAATGAATATTGTAAATGCACAAACTGTAATTTCTCCGCATTGCAAGGTGCAATTCTGAAATTTTTTGCTTTTTCCTGCTCCTCTTAGCATGATAAAGAAGATTCAAAGAGAGTGAGATGCCAGCTCCTTTCATTCAGTCAGTAGCTTCAATCATTTCTGGACGTTTTTCAATGGCAAAAATCAACGAATATTGTAAATGCACAAACAGTAATTTCTCCGCATTGCAAGGTGCAATTCTGAAATTTTTTGCTTTTTCCTGCTCCTCTTAGCATGATAAAGATGATTCAAAGAGAGTGAGATGCCAGCTCCTTTCATTCAGTCAGTAGCTTCAATCATTTCTGGACGTTTTTCAATGGCAAAAATCAATGAATATTGTAAATGCACAAACTGTAATTTCTCCGCATTGCAAGGTGCAATTCTGAAATTTTTTGCTTTTTCCTGCTCCTCTTAGCATGATAAAGAAGATTCAAAGAGAGTGAGATGCCAGCTCCATTCATTGAGTCAGTAGCTTCAATCATTTCTGGACGTTTTTCAATGGCAAAAATCAATGAATATTGTAAATGCACAAACAGTAATTTCTCCGCATTGCAAGGTGCAATTCTGAAATTTTTTGCTTTTTCCTGCTCCTCTTAGAATGATAAAGAAGATTCAAAGAGAGTGAGATGCCAGCTCCTTTCATTCAGTCAGTACCTTCAATCATTTCTGGACGTTTTTCAATGGCAAAAATCAATGAATATTGTAAATGCACAAACAGTAATTTCTCCGCATTGCAAGGTGCAATTCTGAAATTTTTTGCTTTTTCCTGCTCCTCTTAGCATGATAAAGAAGATTCAAAGAGAGTGAGATGCCAGTTCCTTTCATTCAGTCAGTAGCTTCAAACATTTTTGGTATATGAATAACATGATGTTTTTCAATGGCAAAAATCAATGAATATTGTAAATGCACAAACAGTAATTTCTCCGCATTGCAAGGTGCAAGTCTGAAATTTTTTGCTTTTTCCTGCTCCTCTTAGCATGATAAAGAAGATTCAAAGAGAGTGAGATGCCAGCTCCTTTCATTCAGTCAGTAGCTTCAAACATTTCTGGTATATGAATAACATGATGTTTTTCAATGGCAAAAATCAATGAATATTGTAAATGCACAAACAGTAATTTCTCCGCATTGCAGGGTGCAAGTCTGAAATTTTTTGCTTTTTCCTGCTCCTCTTAGCATGATAAAGAAGATTCAAAGAGAGTGAGATGCCAGCTACTTTCATTCAGTCAGTAGCTTCAATCATTTCTGGACGTTTTTCAATGGTAAAAATCAATGAATATTGTAAATGCACAAACAGTAATTTCTCCACATTGCAAGGTGCAATTCTGAAATTTTTTGCTTTATCCTGCTCCTCTTAGCATGATAAAGAAGATTCAAAGAGATTGAGATGCCAGCTCCTTTCATTCAGTCAGTAGCTTCAAACATTTCTGGTATATGAATAACATGATGTTTTTCAATGGCAAAAATCAATGAATATTGTAAATGCACAAACAGTAATTTCTCCGCATTGCAAGGTGCAATTCTGAAATTTTTTGCTTTTTCCTGCTCCTCTTAGCATGATAAAGAAGATTCAAAGAGAGTGAGATGCCAGCTCCTTTCATTCAGTCAGTAGCTTCAAACATTTCTGGTATATGAATAACATGATGTTTTTCAATGGCAAAAATCAATGAATATTGTAAATGCACAAACAGTAATTTCTCCGCATTGCAAGGTGCAAGTCTGAAATTTTTTGCTTTTTCCTGCTCCTCTTAGCATGATAAAGAAGATTCAAAGAGAGTGAGATGCCAGCTACTTTCATTCAGTCAGTAGCTTCAATCATTTCTGGACGTTTTTCAATGGTAAAAATCATTGAATATTGTAAATGCACAAACAGTAATTTCTCCGCATTGCAAGGTGCAATTCTGAAATTTTTTGCTTTTTCCTGCTCCTCTTAGCATGATAAAGAAGATTCAAAGAGAGTGAGATGCCAGCTCCTTTCATTCAGTCAGTAGCTTCAAACATTTCTGGTATATGAATAACATGATGTTTTTCAATGGCAAAAATCAATGAATATTGTAAATGCACAAACAGTAATTTCTCCGCATTGCAAGGTGAAATTCTGAAATTTTTTGCTTTTTCCTGCTCCTCTTAGCATGATAAAGAAGATTCAAAGAGAGTGAGATGCCAGCTCCTTTCATTCAGTCAGTAGCTTCAATCATTTCTGGATGTTTTTCAATGGCAAAAATCAATGAATATTGTAAATGCACAAACTGTAATTTCTCCGCATTGCAAGGTGCAATTCTGAAATTTTTTGCTTTTTCCTGCTCCTCTTAGCATGATAAAGAAGATTCAAAGAGAGTGAGATGCCAGCTCCTTTCATTCAGTCAGTAGCTTCAATCATTTCTGGACGTTTTTCAATGGCAAAAATCAATGAATATTGTAAATGCACAAACAGTAATTTCTCCGCATTGCAAGGTGCAATTCTGAAATTTTTTGCTTTTTCCTGCTCCTCTTAGCATGATAAAGAAGATTCAAAGAGAGTGAGATGCCAGCTCCTTTCATTCAGTCAGTACCTTCAATCATTTCTGGACGTTTTTCAATGGCAAAAATCAATGAATATTGTAAATGCACAAACAGTAATTTTTCCGCATTGCAAGGTGCAATTCTGAAATTTTTTGCTTTTTCCCGCTCCTCTTAGCATGATAAAGAAGATTCAAAGAGAGTGAGGTGCCAGCTCCTTTCATTCAGTCAGTAGCTTCAAACATTTCTGGTATATGAATAACATGTTTTTCAATGGCAAAAATCAATGAATATTGTAAATGCACAAACAGTAATTTCTCCGCATTGCAAGGTGCAATTCTGAAATTTTTTGCTTTTTCCTGCTCCTCTTAGCATGATAAAGAAGATTCAAAGAGAGTGAGATGCCAGCTCCTTTCATTCAGTCAGTAGCTTCAATCATTTCTGGACGTTTTTCAATGGCAAAAATCAATGAATATTGTAAATGCACAAACAGTAATTTCTCCGCATTGCAAGGTGCAATTCTGAAATTTTTTGCTTTTTCCTGCTCCTCTTAGCATGATAAAGAAGATTCAAAGAGAGTGAGATGCCAGCTCCTTTCATTCAGTCAGTAGCTTCAATCATTTCTGGACGTTTTTCAATGGCAAAAATCAATGAATATTGTAAATGCACAAACAGTAATTTCTCCGCATTGCAAGGTGCAATTCTGAAATTTTTTGCTTTTTCCTGCTCCTCTTAGCATGATAAAGAAGATTCAAAGAGAGTGAGATGCCAGCTCCTTTCATTCAGTCAGTAGCTTCAAACATTTCTGGTATATGAATAACATGATGTTTTTCAATGGCAAAAATCAATGAATATTGTAAATGCACAAACAGCAATTTCTCCGCATTGCAAGGTGCAATTCTGAAATTTTTTGCTTTTTCCTGCTCCTCTTAGCATGATTCAAAGAGAGTGAGATGCCAGCTCCTTTCATTCAGTCAGTAGCTTCAATCATTTCTGGACATTTTTCAATGGCAAAAATCAATGAATATTGTAAATGCACAAACAGTAATTTCTCCGCATTGCAAGGTGCAATTCTGAA
Source organism: Phyllobates terribilis (assembly GCF_046119375.1). Lineage (NCBI taxonomy): Eukaryota > Metazoa > Chordata > Amphibia > Anura > Dendrobatidae > Phyllobates > Phyllobates terribilis. The sequence goes on along the minus strand of NW_027363883.1, from coordinate 106,162 downwards.
ATTTTTTGCTTTTTCCTGCTCCTCTTAGCATGATAAAGAAGATTCAAAGAGAGTGAGATGTCAGCTCCTTTCATTCAGTCAGTAGCTTCAAACATTTCTGGTATATGAATAACATGATGTTTTTCAATGGCAAAAATCAATGAATATTGTAAATGCACAAACAGTAATTTCTCCGCATTGCAAGGTGCAATTCTGAAATTTTTTGCTTTTTCCTGCTCCTCTTAGCATGATAAAGAAGATTCAAAGAGAGTGAGATGCCAGCTCCTTTCATTCAGTCAGTAGCTTCAAACATTTCTGGTATATGAATAACATGATGTTTTTCAATGGCAAAAATCAATGAATATTGTAAATGCACAAATAGTAATTTCTCCGCATTGCAAGGTGCAAGTCTGAAATTTTTTGCTTTTTCCTGCTCCTCTTAGCATGATAAAGAAGATTCAAAGAGAGTGAGATGCCAGCTACTTTCATTCAGTCAGTAGCTTCAATCATTTCTGGACGTTTTTCAATGGTAAAAATCAATGAATATTGTAAATGCACAAACAGTAATTTCTCCACATTGCAAGGTGCAATTCTGAAATTTTTTGCTTTTTCCTGCTCCTCTTAGCATGATAAAGAAGATTCAAAGAGATTGAGATGCCAGCTCCTTTCATTCAGTCAGTAGCTTCAAACATTTCTTGTATATGAATAACATGATGTTTTTCAATGGCAAAAATCAATGAATATTGTAAATGCACAAACATTAATTTCTCCGCATTGCAAGGTGCAATTCTGAAATTTTTTGCTTTTTCCTGCTCCTCTTAGCATGATAAAGAAGATTCAAAGAGAGTGAGATGCCAGCTCCTTTCATTCAGTCAGTAGCTTCAAACATTTCTGGTATATGAATAACATGATGTTTTTCAATGGCAAAAATCAATGAATATTGTAAATGCACAAACAGTAATTTCTCCGCATTGCAAGGTGCAAGTCTGAAATTTTTTGCTTTTTCCTGCTCCTCTTAGCATGATAAAGAAAATTCAAAGAGAGTGAGATGCCAGCTACTTTCATTCAGTCAGTAGCTTCAATCATTTCTGGACGTTTTTCAATGGTAAAAATCAATGAATATTGTAAATGCACAAACAGTAATTTCTCCACATTGCAAGGTGCAATTCTGAAATTTTTTGCTTTTTCCTGCTCCTCTTAGCATGATAAAGAAGATTCAAAGAGAGTGAGATGCCAGCTCCTTTCATTCAGTCAGTAGCTTCAATCATTTCTGGACGTTTTTCAATGGCAAAAATCATTGAATATTGTAAATGCACAAACAGTAATTTCTCCGCATTGCAAGGTGCAATTCTGAAATTTTTTACTTTTACCTGCTCCTCTTAGCATGATAAAGAAGATTCAAAGAGAGTGAGATGCCAGCTCCTTTCATTCAGTCAGTAGCTTCAATCATTTCTGGTATATGAATAACATGATGTTTTTCAATCGCAAAAATCAATGAATATTGTAAATGCACAAACAGTAATTTCTCCGCATTGCAAGGTGCAATTCTGAAATGTTTTGCTTTTTCCTGCTCCTCTTAGCATGATAAAGAAGATTCAAAGAGAGTGAGATGCCAGCTCCTTTCATTCAGTCAGTAGCTTCAATCATTTCTGGACGTTTTTCAATGGCAAAAATCAATGTATGTTGTAAATGCACAAACAGTAATTTCTCCGCATTGCAAGGTGCAATTCTGAAATTTTTTGCTTTTTCCTGCTCCTCTTAGCATGATAAAGAAGATTCAAAGAGAGTGAGATGCCAGCTCCTTTCATTCAGTCAGTAGCTTCAATCATTTCTGGACGTTTTTCAATGGCAAAAATCAATGAATATTGTAAATGCACAAACAGTAATTTCTCCGCATTGCAAGGTGCAATTCTGAAATTTTTTGCTTTTTCCTGCTCCTCTTAGCATGATAAAGAAGATTCAAAGAGAGTGAGATGCCAGCTCCTTTCATTCAGTCAGTAGCTTCAAACATTTCTGGTATATGAATAACATGATGTTTTTCAATGGCAAAAATCAATGAATTTTGTAAATGCACAAACAGCAATTTCTCCGCATTGCAAGGTGCAATTCTGAAATTTTTTGCTTTTTCCTGCTCCTCTTAGCATGATAAAGAAGATTCAAAGAGAGTGAGATGCCAGCTCCTTTCATTCAGTCAGTAGCTTCAATCATTTCTGGACGTTTTTCAATGGCAAAAATCAATGAATATTGTAAATGCACAAACAGTAATTTCTCCGCATTGCGAGGTGCAATTCTGAAATTTTTTGCTTTTTCCTGCTCCTCTTAGCATGATAAAGAAGATTCAAAGAGAGTGAGATGCCAGCTCCTTTCATTCAGTCAGTAGCTTCAATCATTTCTGGTATGTGAATAACATGATGTTTTTCAATGGCAAAAATCAATGAATATTGTAAATGCACAAACAGTAATTTCTCCGCATTGCAAGGTGCAATTCTGAAATGTTTTGCTTTTTCCTGCTCCTCTTAGCATGATAAAGAAGATTCAAAGAGAGTAAGATGCCAGCTCCTTTCATTCAGTCAGTAGCTTCAATCATTTCTGGTATATGAATAACATGATGTTTTTCAATGGCAAAAATCAATGAATATTGTAAATGCACAAACAGTAATTTATTCGCATTGCAAGGTGCAATTCTGAAATTTTTTGGTTTTTCCTGCTCCTCTTAGCATGATAAAGAAGATTCAAAGAGAGTGAGATGCCAGCTCCTTTCATTCAGTCAGTAGCTTCAAACATTTCTGGTATATGAATAACATGATGTTTTTCAATGGCAAAAATCAATGAATATTGTAAATGCACAAACAGTAATTTCTCCGCATTGCAAGGTGCAATTCTGAAATTTTTTGCCTTTTCCTGCTCCTCTTAGCATGATAAAGAAGATTCAAAGAGAGTGAGATGCCAGCTCCTTTCATTCAGTCAGTAGCTTCAATCATTTCTGGACGTTTTTCAATGGTAAAAATCAATGAATATTGTAAATGCACAAACAGTAATTTCTCCACATTGCAAGGTGCAATTCTGAAATTTTTTGCTTTTTCCTGCTCCTCTTAGCATGATAAAGAAGATTCAAAGAGAGTGAGATGCCAGCTCCTTTCATTCAGTCAGTAGCTTCAAACATTTCTGGTATATGAATAACATGATGTTTTTCAATGGCAAAAATCAATGAATATTGTAAATGCACAAACAGTAATTTCTCCGCATTGCAAGGTGCAATTCTGAAATTTCTTGCTTTTTCCTGCTCCTCTTAGCATGATAAAGAAGATTCAAAGAGAGTGAGATGCCAGCTCCTTTCATTCAGTCAGTAGCTTCAATCATTTCTGGTATATGAATAACATGATGTTTTTCAATGGCAAAAATCAATGAATATTGTAAATGCACAAACAGTAATTTCTCCGCATTGCAAGGTGCAATTCTGAAATTTTTTGCTTTTTCCTGCTCCTCTTAGCATGATAAAGAAGATTCAAAGAGAATGAGATGCCAGCTCCTTTCATTCAGTCAGTAGCTTCAATCATTTCTGGACGTTTTTCAATGGCAAAAATCAATGAATATTGTAAATGCACAAACAGTAATTTCTCCGCATTGCAAGGTGCAATTCTGAAATTTTTTGCTTTTTCCTGCTCCTCTTAGCATGATAAAGAAGATTCAAAGAGAGTGAGATGCCAGCTCCTTTCATTCAGTCAGTAGCTTCAATCATTTCTGGACGTTTTTCAATGGCAAAAATCAATGAATATTGTAAATGCACAAAAAGTAATTTCTCCGCATTGCAAGGTGCAATTCTGAAATTTTTTGCTTTTTCCTGCTCCTCTTAGCATGATAAAGAAGATTCAAAGAGAGTGAGATGCCAGCTCCTATCATTCAGTCAGTAGCTTCAAACATTTCTGGTATATGAATAACATGATGTTTTTCAATGGCAAAAATCAATGAATATTGTAAATGCACAAACAGAAATTTCTCCACATTGCAAGGTGCAATTCTGAAATTTTTTGCTTTTTCCTGCTCCTCTTAGCATGATAAAAAAGATTCAAAGAGAGTGAGATGGCAGCTACTTTCATTCAGTCAGTAGCTTCAATCATTTCTGGACGTTTTTCAATGGTAAAAATCAATGAATATTGTAAATGCACAAACAGTAATTTCTCCACATTGCAAGGTGCAATTCTGAAATTTTTTGCTTTTTCCTGCTCCTCTTAGCATGATAAAGAAGATTCAAAGAGAGTGAGATGCCAGCTCCTTTCATTCAGTCAGTAGCTTCAAACATTTCTGGTATATGAATAACATGATGTTTTTCAATGGCAAAAATCAATGAATATTGTAAATGCACAAACAGTAATTTCTCCGCATTGCAAGGTGCAATTCTGAAATTTTTTGCTTTTTCCTGCTCCTCTTAGCATGATAAAGAAGATTCAAAGAGAGTGAGATGCCAGCTCCTTTCATTCAGTCAGTAGCTTCAATCATTTCTGGACTTTTTTCAACGGCAAAAATCAATGAATATTGTAAATGCACAAACAGTAATTTCTCCGCATTGCAAGGTGCAATTCTGAAATTTTTTGCTTTTTCCTGCTCCTCTTAGCATGATAAAGAAGATTCAAAGAGAGTGAGATGCCAGCTCCTTTCATTCAGTCAGTAGCTTCAATCATTTCTGGACGTTTTTCAATGGCAAAAATCAATGTATATTGTAAATGCACAAACAGTAATTTCTCCGCATTGCAAGGTGCAATTCTGAAATTTTTTGCTTTTTCCTGCTCCTCTTAGCATGATAAAGAAGATTCAAAGAGAGTGAGATGCCAGCTCCTTTCATTCAGTCAGTAGCTTCAATCATTTCTGGACGTTTTTCAATGGCAAAAATCAATGAATATTGTAAATGCACAAACAGTAATTTCTCCGCATTGCAAGGTGCAATTCTGAAATTTTTTGCTTTTTCCTGCTCCTCTTAGCATGATAAAGAAGATTCAAAGAGAGTGAGATGCCAGCTCCTTTCATTCAGTCAGTAGCTTCAAACATTTCTGGTATATGAATAACATGATGTTTTTCAATGGCAAAAATCAATGAATTTTGTAAATGCACAAACAGCAATTTCTCCGCATTGCAAGGTGCAATTCTGAAATTTTTTGCTTTTTCCTGCTCCTCTTAGCATGATAAAGAAGATTCAAAGAGAGTGAGATGCCAGCTCCTTTCATTCAGTCAGTACCTTCAATCATTTCTGGACGTTTTTCAATGGCAAAAATCAATGAATATTGTAAATGCACAAACAGTAATTTCTCCGCATTGCGAGGTGCAATTCTGAAATTTTTTGCTTTTTCCTGCTCCTCTTAGCATGATAAAGAAGATTCAAAGAGAGTGAGATGCCAGCTCCTTTCATTCAGTCAGTAGCTTCAATCATTTCTGGTATGTGAATAACATGATGTTTTTCAATGGCAAAAATCAATGAATATTGTAAATGCACAAACAGTAATTTCTCCGCATTGCAAGGTGCAATTCTGAAATGTTTTGCTTTTTCCTGCTCCTCTTAGCATGATAAAGAAGATTCAAAGAGAGTGAGATGCCAGCTCCTTTCATTCAGTCAGTAGCTTCAATCATTTCTGGTATATGAATAACATGATGTTTTTCAATGGCAAAAATCAATGAATATTGTAAATGCACAAACAGTAATTTATTCGCATTGCAAGGTGCAATTCTGAAATTTTTTGGTTTTTCCTGCTCCTCTTAGCATGATAAAGAAGATTCAAAGAGAGTGAGATGCCAGCTCCTTTCATTCAGTCAGTAGCTTCAAACATTTCTGGTATATGAATAACATGATGTTTTTCAATGGCAAAAATCAATGAATATTGTAAATGCACAAACAGTAATTTCTCCGCATTGCAAGGTGCAATTCTGAAATTTTTTGCCTTTTCCTGCTCCTCTTAGCATGATAAAGAAGATTCAAAGAGAGTGAGATGCCAGCTCCTTTCATTCAGTCAGTAGCTTCAATCATTTCTGGTATATGAATAACATGATGTTTTTCAATGGCAAAAATCAATGAATATTGTAAATGCACAAACAATAATTTCTCCGCATTGCAAGGTGCAATTCTGAAATTTTTTGCTTTTTCCTGCTCCTCTTAGCATGATAAAGAAGATTCAAAGAGAGTGAGATGCCAGCTCCTTTCATTCAGTCAGTAGCTTCAATCATTTCTGGACTTTTTTCAACGGCAAAAATCAATGAATATTGTAAATGCACAAACAGTAATTTCTCCGCATTGCAAGGTGCAATTCTGAAATTTTTTGCTTTTTCCTGCTCCTCTTAGCATGATAAAGAAGATTCAAAGAGAGTGAGATGCCAGCTCCTTTCATTCAGTCAGTAGCTTCAATCATTTCTGGACGTTTTTCAATGGCAAAAATCAATGTATATTGTAAATGCACAAACAGTAATTTCTCCGCATTGCAAGGTGCAATTCTGAAATTTTTTGCTTTTTCCTGCTCCTCTTAGCATGATAAAGAAGATTCAAAGAGAGTGAGATGCCAGCTCCTTTCATTCAGTCAGTAGCTTCAATCATTTCTGGACGTTTTTCAATGGCAAAAATCAATGAATATTGTAAATGCACAAACAGTAATTTCTCCGCATTGCAAGGTGCAATTCTGAAATTTTTTGCTTTTTCCTGCTCCTCTTAGCATGATAAAGAAGATTCAAAGAGAGTGAGATGCCAGCTCCTTTCATTCAGTCAGTAGCTTCAAACATTTCTGGTATATGAATAACATGATGTTTTTCAATGGCAAAAATCAATGAATTTTGTAAATGCACAAACAGCAATTTCTCCGCATTGCAAGGTGCAATTCTGAAATTTTTTGCTTTTTCCTGCTCCTCTTAGCATGATAAAGAAGATTCAAAGAGAGTGAGATGCCAGCTCCTTTCATTCAGTCAGTAGCTTCAATCATTTCTGGACGTTTTTCAATGGCAAAAATCAATGAATATTGTAAATGCACAAACAGTAATTTCTCCGCATTGCGAGGTGCAATTCTGAAATTTTTTGCTTTTTCCTGCTCCTCTTAGCATGATAAAGAAGATTCAAAGAGAGTGAGATGCCAGCTCCTTTCATTCAGTCAGTAGCTTCAATCATTTCTGGTATGTGAATAACATGATGTTTTTCAATGGCAAAAATCAATGAATATTGTAAATGCACAAACAGTAATTTCTCCGCATTGCAAGGTGCAATTCTGAAATTTTTTGCTTTTTCCTGCTCCTCTTAGCATGACAAAGAAGATTCAAAGAGAGTGAGATGCCAGATCCTTTCCTTCAGTCAGTAGCTTCAATCATTTCTGGTATATGAATAACATGATGTTTTTCAATGGCAAAAATCAATGAATTTTGTAAATGCACAAACAGTAATTTCTCCGCATTGCAAGGCGCAATTCTGAAATTTTTTGCTTTTTCCTGCTCCTCTTAGCATGATAAAGAAGATTCAAAGAGAGTGAGATGCCAGCTCCTTTCATTCAGTCAGTAGCTTCAATCATTTCTGGACATTTTTCAATGGCAAAAATCAATGAATATTGTAAATGCACAAACAGTAATTTCTCCGCATTGCAAGGTGCAATTCTGAAATTTTTTGCTTTTTCCTGCTCCTCTTAGCATGATAAAGAAGATTCAAAGAGAGTGAGATGCCAGCTCCTTTCATTCAGTCAGTAGCTTCAATCATTTCTGGACGTTTTTCAATGGCAAAAATCAATGAATATTGTAAATGCACAAACAGTAATTTCTCCGCATTGCAAGGTGCAATTCTGAAATTTTTTGCTTTTTCCTGCTCCTCTTAGCATGATAAAGAAGATTCAAAGAGAGTCAGATGCCAGCTCCTTTCATTCAGTCAGTAGCTTCAATCATTTCTGGACGTTTTTCAATGGCAAAAATCATTGAATATTGTAAATGCACAAACAGTAATTTCTCCGCATTGCAAGGTGCAATTCTGAAATTTTTTACTTTTTCCTGCTCCTCTTAGCATGATAAAGAAGATTCAAAGAGAGTGAGATGCCAGCTCCTTTCATTCAGTCAGTAGCTTCAATCATTTCTGGTATATGAATAACATGATGTTTTTCAATCGCAAAAATCAATGAATATTGTAAATGCACAAACAGTAATTTCTCCGCATTGCAAGGTGCAATTCTGAAATGTTTTGCTTTTTCCTGCTCCTCTTAGCATGATAAAGAAGATTCAAAGAGAGTGAGATGCCAGCTCTTTCATTCAGTCAGTAGCTTCAATCATTTCTGGACGTTTTTCAATGGCAAAAATCAATGAATATTGTAAATGCACAAACAGTAATTTCTCCGCATTGCAAGGTGCAATTCTGAAATTTTTTGCTTTTTCCTGCTCCTCTTAGCATGACAAAGAAGATTCAAAGAGAGTGAGATGCCAGATCCTTTCCTTCAGTCTGTAGCTTCAATCATTTCTGGTATATGAATAACATGATGTTTTTCAATGGCAAAAATCAATGAATTTTGTAAATGCACAAACAGTAATTTCTCTGCATTGCAAGGCGCAATTCTGAAATTTTTTGCTTTTTCCTGCTCCTCTTAGCATGATAAAGAAGATTCAAAGAGAGTGAGATGCCAGCTCCTTTCATTCAGTCAGTAGCTTCAATCATTTCTGGACATTTTTCAATGGCAAAAATCAATGAATATTGTAAATGCACAAACAGTAATTTCTCCGCATTGCAAGGTGCAATTCTGAAATTTTTTGCTTTTTCCTGCTCCTCTTAGCATGATAAAGAAGATTCAAAGAGAGTGAGATGCCAGCTCCTTTCATTCAGTCAGTAGCTTCAATCATTTCTGGACGTTTTTCAATGGCAAAAATCAATGAATATTGTAAATGCACAAACAGTAATTTCTCCGCATTGCAAGGTGCAATTCTGAAATTTTTTGCTTTTTCCTGCTCCTCTTAGCATGATAAAGAAGATTCAAAGAGAGTGAGATGCCAGCTCCTTTCATTCAGTCAGTAGCTTCAATCATTTCTGGACGTTTTTCAATGGCAAAAATCAATGAATATTGTAAATGCACAAACTGCAATTTCTCCGCATTGCAAGGTGCAATTCTGAAATTTTTTGCTTTTTCCTGCTCCTCTTAGCATGATAAAGAAGATTCAAAGAGAGTGAGATGCCAGCTCCTTTCATTCAGTCAGTAGCTTCAATCATTTCTGGTATATGAATAACATGATGTTTTTCAATGGCAAAAATCAATGAATATTGTAAATGCACAAACAGTAATTTCTCCGCATTGCAAGGTGCAATTCTGAAATTTTTTGCTTTTTCCTGCTCCTCTTAGCATGATAAAGAAGATTCAAAGAGAGTGAGATGCCAGCTCCTTTCATTCAGTCAGTAGCTTCAATCATTTCTGGACGTTTTTCAATGGCAAAAATCATTGAATATTGTAAATGCACAAACAGTAATTTCTCCGCATTGCAAGGTGCAATTCTGAAATTTTTTACTTTTTCCTGCTCCTCTTAGCATGATAAAGAAGATTCAAAGAGAGTGAGATGCCAGCTCCTTTCATTCAGTCAGTAGCTTCAATCATTTCTGGTATATGAATAACATGATGTTTTTCATTCGCAAAAATCAATGAATATTGTAAATGCACAAACAGTAATTTCTCCGCATTGCAAGGTGCAATTCTGAAATGTTTTGCTTTTTCCTGCTCCTCTTAGCATGATAAAGAAGATTCAAAGAGAGTGAGATGCCAGCTCCTTTCATTCAGTCAGTAGCTTCAATCATTTCTGGACGTTTTTCAATGGCAAAAATCAATGAATATTGTAAATGCACAAACAGTAATTTCTCCGCATTGCAAGGTGCAATTCTGAAATTTTTTGCTTTTTCCTGCTCCTCTTAGCATGACAAAGAAGATTCAAAGAGAGTGAGATGCCAGATCCTTTCCTTCAGTCAGTAGCTTCAATCATTTCTGGTATATGAATAACATGATGTTTTTCAATGGCAAAAATCAATGAATTTTGTAAATGCACAAACAGTAATTTCTCCGCATTGCAAGGCGCAATTCTGAAATTTTTTGCTTTTTCCTGCTCCTCTTAGCATGATAAAGAAGATTCAAAGAGAGTGAGATGCCAGCTCCTTTCATTCAGTCAGTAGCTTCAATCATTTCTGGACATTTTTCAATGGCAAAAATCAATAAATATTGTAAATGCACAAACAGTAATTTCTCCGCATTGCAAGGTGCAATTCTGAAATTTTTTGCTTTTTCCTGCTCCTCTTAGCATGATAAAGAAGATTCAAAGAGAGTGAGATGCCAGCTCCTTTCATTCAGTCAGTAGCTTCAATCATTTCTGGACGTTTTTCAATGGCAAAAATCAATGAATATTGTAAATGCACAAACAGTAATTTCTCCGCATTGCAAGGTGCAATTCTGAAATTTTTTGCTTTTTCCTGCTCCTCTTAGCATGATAAAGAAGATTCAAAGAGAGTGAGATGCCAGCTCCTTTCATTCAGTCAGTAGCTTCAATCATTTCTGGACGTTTTTCAATGGCAAAAATCATTGAATATTGTAAATGCACAAACAGTAATTTCTCCGCATTGCAAGGTGCAATTCTGAAATTTTTTACTTTTTCCTGCTCCTCTTAGCATGATAAAGAAGATTCAAAGAGAGTGAGATGCCAGCTCCTTTCATTCAGTCAGTAGCTTCAATCATTTCTGGTATATGAATAACATGATGTTTTTCAATCGCAAAAATCAATGAATATTGTAAATGCACAAACAGTAATTTCTCCGCATTGCAAGGTGCAATTCTGAAATGTTTTGCTTTTTCCTGCTCCTCTTAGCATGATAAAGAAGATTCAAAGAGAGTGAGATGCCAGCTCCTTTCATTCAGTCAGTAGCTTCAATCATTTCTGGACGTTTTTCAATGGCAAAAATCAATGAATATTGTAAATGCACAAACAGTAATTTCTCCGCATTGCAAGGTGCAATTTTGAAATTTTTTGCTTTTTCCTGCTCCTCTTAGCATGACAAAGAAGATTCAAAGAGAGTGAGATGCCAGATCCTTTCCTTCAGTCAGTAGCTTCAATCATTTCTGGTATATGAATAACATGATGTTTTTCAATGGCAAAAATCAATGAATTTTGTAAATGCACAAACAGTAATTTCTCCGCATTGCAAGGCGCAATTCTGAAATTTTTTGCTTTTTCCTGCTCCTCTTAGCATGATAAAGAAGATTCAAAGAGAGTGAGATGCCAGCTCCTTTCATTCAGTCAGTAGCTTCAATCATTTCTGGACATTTTTCAATGGCAAAAATCAATGAATATTGTAAATGCACAAACAGTAATTTCTCCGCATTGCAAGGTGCAATTCTGAAATTTTTTGCTTTTTCCTGCTCCTCTTAGCATGATAAAGAAGATTCAAAGAGAGTGAGATGCCAGCTCCTTTCATTCAGTCAGTAGCTTCAATCATTTCTGGACGTTTTTCAATGGCAAAAATCAATGAATATTGTAAATGCACAAACAGTAATTTCTCCGCATTGCAAGGTGCAATTCTGAAATTTTTTGCTTTTTCCTGCTCCTCTTAGCATGATAAAGAAGATTCAAAGAGAGTGAGATGCCAGCTCCTTTCATTCAGTCAGTAGCTTCAATCATTTCTGGACGTTTTTCAATGGCAAAAATCAATGAATATTGTAAATGCACAAACTGCAATTTCTCCGCATTGCAAGGTGCAATTCTGAAATTTTTTGCTTTTTCCTGCTCCTCTTAGCATGATAAAGAAGATTCAAAGAGAGTGAGATGCCAGCTCCTTTCATTCAGTCAGTAGCTTCAATCATTTCTGGTATATGAATAACATGATGTTTTTCAATGGCAAAAATCAATGAATATTGTAAATGCACAAACAGTAATTTCTCCGCATTGCAAGGTGCAATTCTGAAATTTTTTGCTTTTTCCTGCTCCTCTTAGCATGATAAAGAAGATTCAAAGGGAGTGAGATGCCAGCTCCTTTCATTCAGTCAGTAGCTTCAATCATTTCTGGACGTTTTTCAATGGCAAAAATCATTGCATATTGTAAATGCACAAACAGTAATTTCTCCGCATTGCAAGGTGCAATTCTGAAATTTTTTACTTTTTCCTGCTCCTCTTAGCATGATAAAGAAGATTCAAAGAGAGTGAGATGCCAGCTCCTTTCATTCAGTCAGTAGCTTCAATCATTTCTGGTATATGAATAACATGATGTTTTTCATTCGCAAAAATCAATGAATATTGTAAATGCACAAACAGTAATTTCTCCGCATTGCAAGGTGCAATTCTGAAATGTTTTGCTTTTTCCTGCTCCTCTTAGCATGATAAAGAAGATTCAAAGAGAGTGAGATGCCAGCTCCTTTCATTCAGTCAGTAGCTTCAATCATTTCTGGACGTTTTTCAATGGCAAAAATCAATGAATATTGTAAATGCACAAACAGTAATTTCTCCGCATTGCAAGGTGCAATTCTGAAATTTTTTGCTTTTTCCTGCTCCTCTTAGCATGACAAAGAAGATTCAAAGAGAGTGAGATGCCAGATCCTTTCCTTCAGTCAGTAGCTTCAATCATTTCTGGTATATGAATAACATGATGTTTTTCAATGGCAAAAATCAATGAATTTTGTAAATGCACAAACAGTAATTTCTCCGCATTGCAAGGCGCAATTCTGAAATTTTTTGCTTTTTCCTGCTCCTCTTAGCATGATAAAGAAGATTCAAAGAGAGTGAGATGCCAGCTCCTTTCATTCAGTCAGTAGCTTCAATCATTTCTGGACATTTTTCAATGGCAAAAATCAATGAATATTGTAAATGCACAAACAGTAATTTCTCCGCATTGCAAGGTGCAATTCTGAAATTTTTTGCTTTTTCCTGCTCCTCTTAGCATGATAAAGAAGATTCAAAGAGAGTGAGATGCCAGCTCCTTTCATTCAGTCAGTAGCTTCAATCATTTCTGGACGTTTTTCAATGGCAAAAATCAATGAATATTGTAAATGCACAAACAGTAATTTCTCCGCATTGCAAGGTGCAATTCTGAAATTTTTTGCTTTTTCCTGCTCCTCTTAGCATGATAAAGAAGATTCAAAGAGAGTGAGATGCCAGCTCCTTTCATTCAGTCAGTAGCTTCAATCATTTCTGGACGTTTTTCAATGGCAAAAATCATTGAATATTGTAAATGCACAAACAGTAATTTCTCCGCATTGCAAGGTGCAATTCTGAAATTTTTTACTTTTTCCTGCTCCTCTTAGCATGATAAAGAAGATTCAAAGAGAGTGAGATGCCAGCTCCTTTCATTCAGTCAGTAGCTTCAATCATTTCTGGTATATGAATAACATGATGTTTTTCAATCGCAAAAATCAATGAATATTGTAAATGCACAAACAGTAATTTCTCCGCATTGCAAGGTGCAATTCTGAAATGTTTTGCTTTTTCCTGCTCCTCTTAGCATGATAAAGAAGATTCAAAGAGAGTGAGATGCCAGCTCCTTTCATTCAGTCAGTAGCTTCAATCATTTCTGGACGTTTTTCAATGGCAAAAATCAATGAATATTGTAAATGCACAAACAGTAATTTCTCCGCATTGCAAGGTGCAATTCTGAAATTTTTTGCTTTTTCCTGCTCCTCTTAGCATGACAAAGAAGATTCAAAGAGAGTGAGATGCCAGATCCTTTCCTTCATTCAGTAGCTTCAATCATTTCTGGTATATGAATAACATGATGTTTTTCAATGGCAAAAATCAATGAATTTTGTAAATGCACAAACAGTAATTTCTCCGCATTGCAAGGCGCAATTCTGAAATTTTTTGCTTTTTCCTGCTCCTCTTAGCATGATAAAGAAGATTCAAAGAGAGTGAGATGCCAGCTCCTTTCATTCAGTCAGTAGCTTCAATCATTTCTGGACATTTTTCAATGGCAAAAATCAATGAATATTGTAAATGCACAAACAGTAATTTCTCCGCATTGCAAGGTGCAATTCTGAAATTTTTTGCTTTTTCCTGCTCCTCTTAGCATGATAAAGAAGATTCAAAGAGAGTGAGATGCCAGCTCCTTTCATTCAGTCAGTAGCTTCAATCATTTCTGGACGTTTTTCAATGGCAAAAATCAATGAATATTGTAAATGCACAAACAGTAATTTCTCCGCATTGCAAGGTGCAATTCTGAAATTTTTTGCTTTTTCCTGCTCCTCTTAGCATGATAAAGAAGATTCAAAGAGAGTGAGATGCCAGCTCCTTTCATTCAGTCAGTAGCTTCAATCATTTCTGGACGTTTTTCAATGGCAAAAATCAATGAATATTGTAAATGCACAAACTACAATTTCTCCGCATTGCAAGGTGCAATTCTGAAATTTTTTGCTTTTTCCTGCTCCTCTTAGCATGATAAAGAAGATTCAAAGAGAGTGAGATGCCAGCTCCTTTCATTCAGTCAGTAGCTTCAATCATTTCTGGTATATGAATAACATGATGTTTTTCAATGGCAAAAATCAATGAATATTGTAAATGCACAAACAGTAATTTCTCCGCATTGCAAGGTGCAATTCTGAAATTTTTTGCTTTTTCCTGCTCCTCTTAGCATGATAAAGAAGATTCAAAGAGAGTGAGATGCCAGCTCCTTTCATTCAGTCAGTAGCTTCAATCATTTCTGGACGTTTTTCAATGGCAAAAATCAATGAATATTGTAAATGCACAAACTGCAATTTCTCCGCATTGCAAGGTGCAATTCTGAAATTTTTTGCTTTTTCCTGCTCCTCTTAGCATGATAAAGAAGATTCAAAGAGAGTGAGATGCCAGCTCCTTTCATTCAGTCAGTAGCTTCAATCATTTCTGGTATATGAATAACATGATGTTTTTCAATAGCAAAAATCAATGAATATTGTAAATGCACAAACAGTAATTTCTCCGCATTGCAAGGTGCAATTCTGAAATTTTTGGCTTTTTCCTGCTCCTCTTAGCATGATAAAGAAGATTCAAAGAGAGTGAGATGCCAGCTCTTTTCATTCAGTCAGTAGCTTCAATCATTTCTGGACGTTTTTCAATGGCAAAAATCAATGAATATTGTAAATGCACAAACAGTAATTTCTCCGCATTGCAAGGTGCAATTCTGAAATTTTTTGCTTTTTCCTGCTCCTCTTAGCATGATAAACAAGATTCAAAGAGAGTGAGATGCCAGCTCCTTTCATTCAGTCAGTAGCTTCAATCATTTCTGGACGTTTTTCAATGGCAAAAATCATTGAATATTGTAAATGCACAAACAGTAATTTCTCCGCATTGCAAGGTGCAATTCTGAAATTTTTTACTTTTTCCTGCTCCTCTTAGCATGATAAAGAAGATTCAAAGAGAATGAGATGCCAGCTCCTTTCATTCAGTCAGTAGCTTCAATCATTTCTGGTATATGAATAACATGATGTTTTTCAATCGCAAAAATCAATGAATATTGTAAATGCACAAACAGTAATTTCTCCGCATTGCAAGGTGCAATTCTGACATTTTTTGCTTTTTCCTGCTCCTCTTAGCATGATAAAGAAGATTCAAAGAGAGTGAGATGCCAGCTCCTTTCATTCAGTCAGTAGCTTCAATCATTTCTGGACGTTTTTCAATGGCAAAAATCAATGAATATTGTAAATGCACAAACAGTAATTTCTCCGCATTGCAAGGTGCAATTCTGAAATTTTTTGCTTTTTCCTGCTCCTCTTAGCATGATAAAGAAGATTCAAAGAGAGTGAGATGCCAGCTCCTTTCCTTCAGTCAGTAGCTTCAATCATTTCTGGTATATGAATAACATGATGTTTTTCAATGGCAAAAATCAATGAATTTTGTAAATGCACAAACAGTAATTTCTCCGCATTGCAAGGCGCAATTCTGAAATTTTTTGCTTTTTCCTGCTCCTCTTAGCATGATAAAGAAGATTCAAAGAGAGTGAGATGCCAGCTCCTTTCATTCAGTCAGTAGCTTCAATCATTTCTGGACATTTTTCAATGGCAAAAATCAATGAATATTGTAAATGCACAAACAGTAATTTCTCCGCATTGCAAGGTGCAATTCTGAAATTTTTTGCTTTTTCCTGCTCCTCTTAGCATGATAAAGAAGATTCAAAGAGAGTGAGATGCCAGCTCCTTTCATTCAGTCAGTAGCTTCAATCATTTCTGGACGTTTTTCAATGGCAAAATCAATGAATATTGTAAATGCACAAACAGTAATTTCTCCGCATTGCAAGGTGCAATTCTGAAATTTTTTGCTTTTTCCTGCTCCTCTTAGCATGATAAAGAAGATTCAAAGAGAGTGAGATGCCAGCTCCTTTCATTCAGTCAGTAGCTTCAATCATTTCTGGACGTTTTTCAATGGCAAAAATCAATGAATATTGTAAATGCACAAACTGTAATTTCTCCGCATTGCAAGGTGCAATTCTGAAATTTTTTGCTTTTTCCTGCTCCTCTTAGCATGATAAAGAAGATTCAAAGAGAGTGAGATGCCAGCTCCTTTCATTCAGTCAGTAGCTTCAATCATTTCTGGACGTTTTTCAATGGCAAAAATCAACGAATATTGTAAATGCACAAACAGTAATTTCTCCGCATTGCAAGGTGCAATTCTGAAATTTTTTGCTTTTTCCTGCTCCTCTTAGCATGATAAAGATGATTCAAAGAGAGTGAGATGCCAGCTCCTTTCATTCAGTCAGTAGCTTCAATCATTTCTGGACGTTTTTCAATGGCAAAAATCAATGAATATTGTAAATGCACAAACTGTAATTTCTCCGCATTGCAAGGTGCAATTCTGAAATTTTTTGCTTTTTCCTGCTCCTCTTAGCATGATAAAGAAGATTCAAAGAGAGTGAGATGCCAGCTCCATTCATTGAGTCAGTAGCTTCAATCATTTCTGGACGTTTTTCAATGGCAAAAATCAATGAATATTGTAAATGCACAAACAGTAATTTCTCCGCATTGCAAGGTGCAATTCTGAAATTTTTTGCTTTTTCCTGCTCCTCTTAGAATGATAAAGAAGATTCAAAGAGAGTGAGATGCCAGCTCCTTTCATTCAGTCAGTACCTTCAATCATTTCTGGACGTTTTTCAATGGCAAAAATCAATGAATATTGTAAATGCACAAACAGTAATTTCTCCGCATTGCAAGGTGCAATTCTGAAATTTTTTGCTTTTTCCTGCTCCTCTTAGCATGATAAAGAAGATTCAAAGAGAGTGAGATGCCAGTTCCTTTCATTCAGTCAGTAGCTTCAAACATTTTTGGTATATGAATAACATGATGTTTTTCAATGGCAAAAATCAATGAATATTGTAAATGCACAAACAGTAATTTCTCCGCATTGCAAGGTGCAAGTCTGAAATTTTTTGCTTTTTCCTGCTCCTCTTAGCATGATAAAGAAGATTCAAAGAGAGTGAGATGCCAGCTCCTTTCATTCAGTCAGTAGCTTCAAACATTTCTGGTATATGAATAACATGATGTTTTTCAATGGCAAAAATCAATGAATATTGTAAATGCACAAACAGTAATTTCTCCGCATTGCAGGGTGCAAGTCTGAAATTTTTTGCTTTTTCCTGCTCCTCTTAGCATGATAAAGAAGATTCAAAGAGAGTGAGATGCCAGCTACTTTCATTCAGTCAGTAGCTTCAATCATTTCTGGACGTTTTTCAATGGTAAAAATCAATGAATATTGTAAATGCACAAACAGTAATTTCTCCACATTGCAAGGTGCAATTCTGAAATTTTTTGCTTTATCCTGCTCCTCTTAGCATGATAAAGAAGATTCAAAGAGATTGAGATGCCAGCTCCTTTCATTCAGTCAGTAGCTTCAAACATTTCTGGTATATGAATAACATGATGTTTTTCAATGGCAAAAATCAATGAATATTGTAAATGCACAAACAGTAATTTCTCCGCATTGCAAGGTGCAATTCTGAAATTTTTTGCTTTTTCCTGCTCCTCTTAGCATGATAAAGAAGATTCAAAGAGAGTGAGATGCCAGCTCCTTTCATTCAGTCAGTAGCTTCAAACATTTCTGGTATATGAATAACATGATGTTTTTCAATGGCAAAAATCAATGAATATTGTAAATGCACAAACAGTAATTTCTCCGCATTGCAAGGTGCAAGTCTGAAATTTTTTGCTTTTTCCTGCTCCTCTTAGCATGATAAAGAAGATTCAAAGAGAGTGAGATGCCAGCTACTTTCATTCAGTCAGTAGCTTCAATCATTTCTGGACGTTTTTCAATGGTAAAAATCATTGAATATTGTAAATGCACAAACAGTAATTTCTCCGCATTGCAAGGTGCAATTCTGAAATTTTTTGCTTTTTCCTGCTCCTCTTAGCATGATAAAGAAGATTCAAAGAGAGTGAGATGCCAGCTCCTTTCATTCAGTCAGTAGCTTCAAACATTTCTGGTATATGAATAACATGATGTTTTTCAATGGCAAAAATCAATGAATATTGTAAATGCACAAACAGTAATTTCTCCGCATTGCAAGGTGAAATTCTGAAATTTTTTGCTTTTTCCTGCTCCTCTTAGCATGATAAAGAAGATTCAAAGAGAGTGAGATGCCAGCTCCTTTCATTCAGTCAGTAGCTTCAATCATTTCTGGATGTTTTTCAATGGCAAAAATCAATGAATATTGTAAATGCACAAACTGTAATTTCTCCGCATTGCAAGGTGCAATTCTGAAATTTTTTGCTTTTTCCTGCTCCTCTTAGCATGATAAAGAAGATTCAAAGAGAGTGAGATGCCAGCTCCTTTCATTCAGTCAGTAGCTTCAATCATTTCTGGACGTTTTTCAATGGCAAAAATCAATGAATATTGTAAATGCACAAACAGTAATTTCTCCGCATTGCAAGGTGCAATTCTGAAATTTTTTGCTTTTTCCCGCTCCTCTTAGCATGATAAAGAAGATTCAAAGAGAGTGAGGTGCCAGCTCCTTTCATTCAGTCAGTAGCTTCAAACATTTCTGGTATATGAATAACATGTTTTTCAATGGCAAAAATCAATGAATATTGTAAATGCACAAACAGTAATTTCTCCGCATTGCAAGGTGCAATTCTGAAATTTTTTGCTTTTTCCTGCTCCTCTTAGCATGATAAAGAAGATTCAAAGAGAGTGAGATGCCAGCTCCTTTCATTCAGTCAGTAGCTTCAATCATTTCTGGACGTTTTTCAATGGCAAAAATCAATGAATATTGTAAATGCACAAACAGTAATTTCTCCGCATTGCAAGGTGCAATTCTGAAATTTTTTGCTTTTTCCTGCTCCTCTTAGCATGATAAAGAAGATTCAAAGAGAGTGAGATGCCAGCTCCTTTCATTCAGTCAGTAGCTTCAATCATTTCTGGACGTTTTTCAATGGCAAAAATCAATGAATATTGTAAATGCACAAACAGTAATTTCTCCGCATTGCAAGGTGCAATTCTGAAATTTTTTGCTTTTTCCTGCTCCTCTTAGCATGATAAAGAAGATTCAAAGAGAGTGAGATGCCAGCTCCTTTCATTCAGTCAGTAGCTTCAAACATTTCTGGTATATGAATAACATGATGTTTTTCAATGGCAAAAATCTATGAATATTGTAAATGCACAAACAGTAATTTCTCCGCATTGCAAGGTGCAAGTCTGAAATTTTTTGCTTTTTCCTGCTCCTCTTAGCATGATAAAGAAGATTCAAAGAGAGTGAGATGCCAGCTCCTTTCATTCAGTCAGTAGCTTCAAACATTTCTGGTATATGAATAACATGATGTTTTTCAATGGCAAAAATCAATGAATATTGTAAATGCACAAACAGTAATTTCTCCGCATTGCAAGGTGCAATTCTGAAATTTTTTGCTTTTTCCTGCTCCTCTTAGCATGATTCAAAGAGAGTGAGATGCCAGCTCCTTTCATTCAGTCAGTAGCTTCAATCATTTCTGGACATTTTTCAATGGCAAAAATCAATGAATATTGTAAATGCACAAACAGTAATTTCTCCGCATTGCAAGGTGCAATTCTGAAATTTTTTGCTTTTTCCTGCTCCTCTTAGCATGATAAAGAAGATTCAAAGAGAGTGAGATGTCAGCTCCTTTCATTCAGTCAGTAGCTTCAAACATTTCTGGTATATGAATAACATGATGTTTTTCAATGGCAAAAATCAATGAATATTGTAAATGCACAAACAGTAATTTCTCCGCATTGCAAGGTGCAATTCTGAAATTTTTTGCTTTTTCCTGCTCCTCTTAGCATGATAAAGAAGATTCAAAGAGAGTGAGATGCCAGCTCCTTTCATTCAGTCAGTAGCTTCAAACATTTCTGGTATATGAATAACATGATGTTTTTCAATGGCAAAAATCAATGAATATTGTAAATGCACAAATAGTAATTTCTCCGCATTGCAAGGTGCAAGTCTGAAATTTTTTGCTTTTTCCTGCTCCTCTTAGCATGATAAAGAAGATTCAAAGAGAGTGAGATGCCAGCTACTTTCATTCAGTCAGTAGCTTCAATCATTTCTGGACGTTTTTCAATGGTAAAAATCAATGAATATTGTAAATGCACAAACAGTAATTTCTCCACATTGCAAGGTGCAATTCTGAAATTTTTTGCTTTTTCCTGCTCCTCTTAGCATGATAAAGAAGATTCAAAGAGATTGAGATGCCAGCTCCTTTCATTCAGTCAGTAGCTTCAAACATTTCTGGACGTTTTTCAATGGTAAAAATCAATGAATATTGTAAATGCACAAACAGTAATTTCTCCACATTGCAAGGTGCAATTCTAAAATTTTTTGCTTTTTCCTGCTCCTCTTAGCATGATAAAGAAGATTCAAAGAGAGTGAGATGCCAGCTCCTTTCATTCAGTCAGTAGCTTCAAACATTTCTGGTATATGAATAACATGATGTTTTTCAATGGCAAAAATCAATGAATATTGTAAATGCACAAACAGCAATTTCTCCGCATTGCAAGGTGCAATTCTGAAATTTTTTGCTTTTTCCTGCTCCTCTTAGCATGATTCAAAGAGAGTGAGATGCCAGCTCCTTTCATTCAGTCAGTAGCTTCAATCATTTCTGGACATTTTTCAATGGCAAAAATCAATGAATATTGTAAATGCACAAACAGTAATTTCTCCGCATTGCAAGGTGCAATTCTGAAATTTTTTGCTTTTTCCTGCTCCTCTTAGCATGATAAAGAAGATTCAAAGAGAGTGAGATGTCAGCTCCTTTCATTCAGTCAGTAGCTTCAAACATTTCTGGTATATGAATAACATGATGTTTTTCAATGGCAAAAATCAATGAATATTGTAAATGCACAAACAGTAATTTCTCCGCATTGCAAGGTGCAATTCTGAAATTTTTTGCTTTTTCCTGCTCCTCTTAGCATGATAAAGAAGATTCAAAGAGAGTGAGATGCCAGCTCCTTTCATTCAGTCAGTAGCTTCAAACATTTCTGGTATATGAATAACATGATGTTTTTCAATGGCAAAAATCAATGAATATTGTAAATGCACACATAGTAATTTCTCCGCATTGCAAGGTGCAAGTCTGAAATTTTTTGCTTTTTCCTGCTCCTCTTAGCATGATAAAGAAGATTCAAAGAGAGTGAGATGCCAGCTACTTTCATTCAGTCAGTAGCTTCAATCATTTCTGGACGTTTTTCAATGGTAAAAATCAATGAATATTGTAAATGCACAAACAGTAATTTCTCCACATTGCAAGGTGCAATTCTGAAATTTTTTGCTTTTTCCTGCTCCTCTTAGCATGATAAAGAAGATTCAAAGAGATTGAGATGCCAGCTCCTTTCATTCAGTCAGTAGCTTCAAACATTTCTTGTATATGAATAACATGATGTTTTTCAATGGCAAAAATCAATGATTATTGTAAATGCACAAACATTAATTTCTCCGCATTGCAAGGTGCAATTCTGAAATTTTTTGCTTTTTCCTGCTCCTCTTAGCATGATAAAGAAGATTCAAAGAGAGTGAGATGCCAGCTCCTTTCATTCAGTCAGTAGCTTCAAACATTTCTGGTATATGAATAACATGATGTTTTTCAATGGCAAAAATCAATGAATATTGTAAATGCACAAACAGTAATTTCTCCGCATTGCAAGGTGCAAGTCTGAAATTTTTTGCTTTTTCCTGCTCCTCTTAGCATGATAAAGAAAATTCAAAGAGAGTGAGATGCCAGCTACTTTCATTCAGTCAGTAGCTTCAATCATTTCTGGACGTTTTTCAATGGTAAAAATCAATGAATATTGTAAATGCACAAACAGTAATTTCTCCACATTGCAAGGTGCAATTCTGAAATTTTTTGCTTTTTCCTGCTCCTCTTAGCATGATAAAGAAGATTCAAAGAGAGTGAGATGCCAGCTCCTTTCATTCAGTCAGTAGCTTCAAACATTTCTGGTATATAAATAACATGATGTTTTTCAATGGCAAAAATCAATGAATATTGTAAATGCACAAACAGTAATTTCTCCGCATTGCAAGGTGCAATTCTGAAATTTTTTGCTTTTTCCTGTTCATCTTAGCATGATAAAGAAGATTCAAAGAGAGTGAGATGCCAGCTCCTTTCATTCAGTCAGTAGCTTCAATCATTTCTGGACGTTTCTCAATGGCAAAAATCAATGAATATTGTAAATGCACAAACTGTAATTTCTCCGCATTGCAAGGTGCAATTCTGAAATTTTTTGCTTTTTCCTGCTCCTCTTAGCATGATAAAGAAGATTCAAAGAGAGTGAGATGCCAGCTCCTTTCATTCAGTCAGTAGCTTCAATCATTTCTGGACGTTTTTCAATGGCAAAAATCAATGAATATTGTAAATGCACAAACAGTAATTTCTCCGCATTGCAAGGTGCAATTCTGAAATTTTTTGCTTTTTCCTGCTCCTCTTAGCATGATAAAGAAGATTCAAAGAGAGTGAGATGCCAGCTCCTTTCATTCAGTCAGTACCTTCAATCATTTCTGGATGTTTTTCAATGGCAAAAATCAATGAATATTGTAAATGCACAAACAGTAATTTCTCCGCATTGCAAGGTGCAATTCTGAAATTTTTTGCTTTTTCCCGCTCCTCTTAGCATGATAAAGAAGATTCAAAGAGAGTGAGGTGCCAGCTCCTTTCATTCAGTCAGTAGCTTCAAACATTTCTGGTATATGAATTACATGTTTTTCAATGGCAAAAATCAATGAATATTGTAAATGCACAAACAGTAATTTCTCCGCATTGCAAGGTGCAATTCTGAAATTTTTTGCTTTTTCCTGCTCCTCTTAGCATGATAAAGAAGATTCAAAGAGAATGAGATGCCAGCTCCTTTCATTCAGTCAGTAGCTTCAATCATTTCTGGACGTTTTTCAATGGCAAAAATCAATGAATATTGTAAATGCACAAACAGTAATTTCTCCGCATTGCAAGGTGCAATTCTGAAATTTTTTGCTTTTTCCTGCTCCTCTTAGCATGATAAAGAAGATTCAAAGAGAGTGAGATGCCAGCTCCTTTCATTCAGTCAGTAGCTTCAATCATTTCTGGACGTTTTTCAATGGCAAAAATCAATGAATATTGTAAATGCACAAAAAGTAATTTCTCCGCATTGCAAGGTGCAATTCTGAAATTTTTTGCTTTTTCCTGCTCCTCTTAGCATGATAAAGAAGATTCAAAGAGAGTGAGATGCCAGCTCCTTTCATTCAGTCAGTAGCTTCAAACATTTCTGGTATATGAATAACATGATGTTTTTCAATGGCAAAAATCAATGAATATTGTAAATGCACAAACAGTAATTTCTCCGCATTGCAAGGTGCAATTCTGAAATTTTTTGCTTTTTCCTGCTCCTCTTAGCATGATAAAAAAGATTCAAAGAGAGTGAGATGGCAGCTACTTTCATTCAGTCAGTAGCTTCAATCATTTCTGGACGTTTTTCAATGGTAAAAATCAATGAATATTGTAAATGCACAAACAGTAATTTCTCCACATTGCAAGGTGCAATTCTGAAATTTTTTGCTTTTTCCTGCTCCTCTTAGCATGATAAAGAAGATTCAAAGAGAGTGAGATGCCAGCTCCTTTCATTCAGTCAGTAGCTTCAAACATTTCTGGTATATGAATAACATGATGTTTTTCAATGGCAAAAATCAATGAATATTGTAAATGCACAAACAGTAATTTCTCCGCATTGCAAGGTGCAATTCTGAAATTTCTTGCTTTTTCCTGCTCCTCTTAGCATGATAAAGAAGATTCAAAGAGAGTGAGATGCCAGCTCCTTTCATTCAGTCAGTAGCTTCAATCATTTCTGGTATATGAATAACATGATGTTTTTCAATGGCAAAAATCAATGAATATTGTAAATGCACAAACAGTAATTTCTCCGCATTGCAAGGTGCAATTCTGAAATTTTTTGCTTTTTCCTGCTCCTCTTAGCATGATAAAGAAGATTCAAAGAGAATGAGATGCCAGCTCCTTTCATTCAGTCAGTAGCTTCAATCATTTCTGGACGTTTTTCAATGGCAAAAATCAATGAATATTGTAAATGCACAAACAGTAATTTCTCCGCATTGCAAGGTGCAATTCTGAAATTTTTTGCTTTTTCCTGCTCCTCTTAGCATGATAAAGAAGATTCAAAGAGAGTGAGATGCCAGCTCCTTTCATTCAGTCAGTAGCTTCAATCATTTCTGGACGTTTTTCAATGGCAAAAATCAATGAATATTGTAAATGCACAAAAAGTAATTTCTCCGCATTGCAAGGTGCAATTCTGAAATTTTTTGCTTTTTCCTGCTCCTCTTAGCATGATAAAGAAGATTCAAAGAGAGTGAGATGCCAGCTCCTTTCATTCAGTCAGTAGCTTCAAACATTTCTGGTATATGAATAACATGATGTTTTTCAATGGCAAAAATCAATGAATATTGTAAATGCACAAACAGTAATTTCTCCGCATTGCAAGGTGCAATTCTGAAATTTTTTGCTTTTTCCTGCTCCTCTTAGCATGATAAAGAAGATTCAAAGAGAGTGAGATGCCAGCTCCTTTCATTCAGTCAGTAGCTTCAAACATTTCTGGTATATGAATAACATGATGTTTTTCAATGGCAAAAATCAATGAATATTGTAAATGCACAAACAGTAATTTCTCCGCATTGCAAGGTGCAATTCTGAAATTTTTTGCTTTTTCCTGCTCCTCTTAGCATGATAAAGAAGATTCAAAGAGAGTGAGATGCCAGCTCCTTTCATTCAGTCAGTAGCTTCAAACATTTCTGGTATATGAATAACATGATGTTTTTCAATGGCAAAAATCAATGAATATTGTAAATGCACAAACAGTAATTTCTCCGCATTGCAAGGTGCAATTCTGAAATTTCTTGCTTTTTCCTGCTCCTCTTAGCATGATAAAGAAGATTCAAAGAGAGTGAGATGCCAGCTCCTTTCATTCAGTCAGTAGCTTCAATCATTTCTGGTATATGAATAACATGATGTTTTTCAATGGCAAAAATCAATGAATATTGTAAATGCACAAACAGTAATTTCTCCGCATTGCAAGGTGCAATTCTGAAATTTTTTGCTTTTTCCTGCTCCTCTTAGCATGATAAAGAAGATTCAAAGAGAGTGAGATGCCAGCTCCTTTCATTCAGTCAGTAGCTTCAATCATTTCTGGACTTTTTTCAACGGCAAAAATCAATGAATATTGTAAATGCACAAACAGTAATTTCTCCGCATTGCAAGGTGCAATTCTGAAATTTTTTGCTTTTTCCTGCTCCTCTTAGCATGATAAAGAAGATTCAAAGAGAGTGAGATGCCAGCTCCTTTCATTCAGTCAGTAGCTTCAATCATTTCTGGACGTTTTTCAATGGCAAAAATCAATGTATATTGTAAATGCACAAACAGTAATTTCTCCGCATTGCAAGGTGCAATTCTGAAATTTTTTGCTTTTTCCTGCTCCTCTTAGCATGATAAAGAAGATTCAAAGAGAGTGAGATGCCAGCTCCTTTCATTCAGTCAGTAGCTTCAATCATTTCTGGACGTTTTTCAATGGCAAAAATCAATGAATATTGTAAATGCACAAACAGTAATTTCTCCGCATTGCAAGGTGCAATTCTGAAATTTTTTGCTTTTTCCTGCTCCTCTTAGCATGATAAAGAAGATTCAAAGAGAGTGAGATGCCAGCTCCTTTCATTCAGTCAGTAGCTTCAAACATTTCTGGTATATGAATAACATGATGTTTTTCAATGGCAAAAATCAATGAATTTTGTAAATGCACAAACAGCAATTTCTCCGCATTGCAAGGTGCAATTCTGAAATTTTTTGCTTTTTCCTGCTCCTCTTAGCATGATAAAGAAGATTCAAAGAGAGTGAGATGCCAGCTCCTTTCATTCAGTCAGTAGCTTCAATCATTTCTGGACGTTTTTCAATGGCAAAAATCAATGAATATTGTAAATGCACAAACAGTAATTTCTCCGCATTGCGAGGTGCAATTCTGAAATTTTTTGCTTTTTCCTGCTCCTCTTAGCATGATAAAGAAGATTCAAAGAGAGTGAGATGCCAGCTCCTTTCATTCAGTCAGTAGCTTCAATCATTTCTGGTATGTGAATAACATGATGTTTTTCAATGGCAAAAATCAATGAATATTGTAAATGCACAAACAGTAATTTCTCCGCATTGCAAGGTGCAATTCTGAAATGTTTTGCTTTTTCCTGCTCCTCTTAGCATGATAAAGAAGATTCAAAGAGAGTAAGATGCCAGCTCCTTTCATTCAGTCAGTAGCTTCAATCATTTCTGGTATATGAATAACATGATGTTTTTCAATGGCAAAAATCAATGAATATTGTAAATGCACAAACAGTAATTTATTCGCATTGCAAGGTGCAATTCTGAAATTTTTTGGTTTTTCCTGCTCCTCTTAGCATGATAAAGAAGATTCAAAGAGAGTGAGATGCCAGCTCCTTTCATTCAGTCAGTAGCTTCAAACATTTCTGGTATATGAATAACATGATGTTTTTCAATGGCAAAAATCAATGAATATTGTAAATGCACAAACAGTAATTTCTCCGCATTGCAAGGTGCAATTCTGAAATTTTTTGCCTTTTCCTGCTCCTCTTAGCATGATAAAGAAGATTCAAAGAGAGTGAGATGCCAGCTCCTTTCATTCAGTCAGTAGCTTCAATCATTTCTGGACGTTTTTCAATGGTAAAAATCAATGAATATTGTAAATGCACAAACAGTAATTTCTCCACATTGCAAGGTGCAATTCTGAAATTTTTTGCTTTTTCCTGCTCCTCTTAGCATGATAAAGAAGATTCAAAGAGAGTGAGATGCCAGCTCCTTTCATTCAGTCAGTAGCTTCAAACATTTCTGGTATATGAATAACATGATGTTTTTCAATGGCAAAAATCAATGAATATTGTAAATGCACAAACAGTAATTTCTCCGCATTGCAAGGTGCAATTCTGAAATTTCTTGCTTTTTCCTGCTCCTCTTAGCATGATAAAGAAGATTCAAAGAGAGTGAGATGCCAGCTCCTTTCATTCAGTCAGTAGCTTCAATCATTTCTGGTATATGAATAACATGATGTTTTTCAATGGCAAAAATCAATGAATATTGTAAATGCACAAACAGTAATTTCTCCGCATTGCAAGGTGCAATTCTGAAATTTTTTGCTTTTTCCTGCTCCTCTTAGCATGATAAAGAAGATTCAAAGAGAATGAGATGCCAGCTCCTTTCATTCAGTCAGTAGCTTCAATCATTTCTGGACGTTTTTCAATGGCAAAAATCAATGAATATTGTAAATGCACAAACAGTAATTTCTCCGCATTGCAAGGTGCAATTCTGAAATTTTTTGCTTTTTCCTGCTCCTCTTAGCATGATAAAGAAGATTCAAAGAGAGTGAGATGCCAGCTCCTTTCATTCAGTCAGTAGCTTCAATCATTTCTGGACGTTTTTCAATGGCAAAAATCAATGAATATTGTAAATGCACAAAAAGTAATTTCTCCGCATTGCAAGGTGCAATTCTGAAATTTTTTGCTTTTTCCTGCTCCTCTTAGCATGATAAAGAAGATTCAAAGAGAGTGAGATGCCAGCTCCTATCATTCAGTCAGTAGCTTCAAACATTTCTGGTATATGAATAACATGATGTTTTTCAATGGCAAAAATCAATGAATATTGTAAATGCACAAACAGAAATTTCTCCACATTGCAAGGTGCAATTCTGAAATTTTTTGCTTTTTCCTGCTCCTCTTAGCATGATAAAAAAGATTCAAAGAGAGTGAGATGGCAGCTACTTTCATTCAGTCAGTAGCTTCAATCATTTCTGGACGTTTTTCAATGGTAAAAATCAATGAATATTGTAAATGCACAAACAGTAATTTCTCCACATTGCAAGGTGCAATTCTGAAATTTTTTGCTTTTTCCTGCTCCTCTTAGCATGATAAAGAAGATTCAAAGAGAGTGAGATGCCAGCTCCTTTCATTCAGTCAGTAGCTTCAAACATTTCTGGTATATGAATAACATGATGTTTTTCAATGGCAAAAATCAATGAATATTGTAAATGCACAAACAGTAATTTCTCCGCATTGCAAGGTGCAATTCTGAAATTTCTTGCTTTTTCCTGCTCCTCTTAGCATGATAAAGAAGATTCAAAGAGAGTGAGATGCCAGCTCCTTTCATTCAGTCAGTAGCTTCAATCATTTCTGGTATATGAATAACATGATGTTTTTCAATGGCAAAAATCAATGAATATTGTAAATGCACAAACAGTAATTTCTCCGCATTGCAAGGTGCAATTCTGAAATTTTTTGCTTTTTCCTGCTCCTCTTAGCATGATAAAGAAGATTCAAAGAGAGTGAGATGCCAGCTCCTTTCATTCAGTCAGTAGCTTCAATCATTTCTGGACTTTTTTCAACGGCAAAAATCAATGAATATTGTAAATGCACAAACAGTAATTTCTCCGCATTGCAAGGTGCAATTCTGAAATTTTTTGCTTTTTCCTGCTCCTCTTAGCATGATAAAGAAGATTCAAAGAGAGTGAGATGCCAGCTCCTTTCATTCAGTCAGTAGCTTCAATCATTTCTGGACGTTTTTCAATGGCAAAAATCAATGTATATTGTAAATGCACAAACAGTAATTTCTCCGCATTGCAAGGTGCAATTCTGAAATTTTTTGCTTTTTCCTGCTCCTCTTAGCATGATAAAGAAGATTCAAAGAGAGTGAGATGCCAGCTCCTTTCATTCAGTCAGTAGCTTCAATCATTTCTGGACGTTTTTCAATGGCAAAAATCAATGAATATTGTAAATGCACAAACAGTAATTTCTCCGCATTGCAAGGTGCAATTCTGAAATTTTTTGCTTTTTCCTGCTCCTCTTAGCATGATAAAGAAGATTCAAAGAGAGTGAGATGCCAGCTCCTTTCATTCAGTCAGTAGCTTCAAACATTTCTGGTATATGAATAACATGATGTTTTTCAATGGCAAAAATCAATGAATTTTGTAAATGCACAAACAGCAATTTCTCCGCATTGCAAGGTGCAATTCTGAAATTTTTTGCTTTTTCCTGCTCCTCTTAGCATGATAAAGAAGATTCAAAGAGAGTGAGATGCCAGCTCCTTTCATTCAGTCAGTACCTTCAATCATTTCTGGACGTTTTTCAATGGCAAAAATCAATGAATATTGTAAATGCACAAACAGTAATTTCTCCGCATTGCGAGGTGCAATTCTGAAATTTTTTGCTTTTTCCTGCTCCTCTTAGCATGATAAAGAAGATTCAAAGAGAGTGAGATGCCAGCTCCTTTCATTCAGTCAGTAGCTTCAATCATTTCTGGTATGTGAATAACATGATGTTTTTCAATGGCAAAAATCAATGAATATTGTAAATGCACAAACAGTAATTTCTCCGCATTGCAAGGTGCAATTCTGAAATGTTTTGCTTTTTCCTGCTCCTCTTAGCATGATAAAGAAGATTCAAAGAGAGTGAGATGCCAGCTCCTTTCATTCAGTCAGTAGCTTCAATCATTTCTGGTATATGAATAACATGATGTTTTTCAATGGCAAAAATCAATGAATATTGTAAATGCACAAACAGTAATTTATTCGCATTGCAATGGCAATTCTGAAATTTTTTGGTTTTTCCTGCTCCTCTTAGCATGATAAAGAAGATTCAAAGAGAGTGAGATGCCAGCTCCTTTCATTCAGTCAGTAGCTTCAAACATTTCTGGTATATGAATAACATGATGTTTTTCAATGGCAAAAATCAATGAATATTGTAAATGCACAAACAGTAATTTCTCCGCATTGCAAGGTGCAATTCTGAAATTTTTTGCCTTTTCCTGCTCCTCTTAGCATGATAAAGAAGATTCAAAGAGAGTGAGATGCCAGCTCCTTTCATTCAGTCAGTAGCTTCAATCATTTCTGGTATATGAATAACATGATGTTTTTCAATGGCAAAAATCAATGAATATTGTAAATGCACAAACAATAATTTCTCCGCATTGCAAGGTGCAATTCTGAAATTTTTTGCTTTTTCCTGCTCCTCTTAGCATGATAAAGAAGATTCAAAGAGAGTGAGATGCCAGCTCCTTTCATTCAGTCAGTAGCTTCAATCATTTCTGGACTTTTTTCAACGGCAAAAATCAATGAATATTGTAAATGCACAAACAGTAATTTCTCCGCATTGCAAGGTGCAATTCTGAAATTTTTTGCTTTTTCCTGCTCCTCTTAGCATGATAAAGAAGATTCAAAGAGAGTGAGAAGCCAGCTCCTTTCATTCAGTCAGTAGCTTCAATCATTTCTGGACGTTTTTCAATGGCAAAAATCAATGTATATTGTAAATGCACAAACAGTAATTTCTCCGCATTGCAAGGTGCAATTCTGAAATTTTTTGCTTTTTCCTGCTCCTCTTAGCATGATAAAGAAGATTCAAAGAGAGTGAGATGCCAGCTCCTTTCATTCAGTCAGTAGCTTCAATCATTTCTGGACGTTTTTCAATGGCAAAAATCAATGAATATTGTAAATGCACAAACAGTAATTTCTCCGCATTGCAAGGTGCAATTCTGAAATTTTTTGCTTTTTCCTGCTCCTCTTAGCATGATAAAGAAGATTCAAAGAGAGTGAGATGCCAGCTCCTTTCATTCAGTCAGTAGCTTCAAACATTTCTGGTATATGAATAACATGATGTTTTTCAATGGCAAAAATCAATGAATTTTGTAAATGCACAAACAGCAATTTCTCCGCATTGCAAGGTGCAATTCTGAAATTTTTTGCTTTTTCCTGCTCCTCTTAGCATGATAAAGAAGATTCAAAGAGAGTGAGATGCCAGCTCCTTTCATTCAGTCAGTAGCTTCAATCATTTCTGGACGTTTTTCAATGGCAAAAATCAATGAATATTGTAAATGCACAAACAGTAATTTCTCCGCATTGCGAGGTGCAATTCTGAAATTTTTTGCTTTTTCCTGCTCCTCTTAGCATGATAAAGAAGATTCAAAGAGAGTGAGATGCCAGCTCCTTTCATTCAGTCAGTAGCTTCAATCATTTCTGGTATGTGAATAACATGATGTTTTTCAATGGCAAAAATCAATGAATATTGTAAATGCACAAACAGTAATTTCTCCGCATTGCAAGGTGCAATTCTGAAATGTTTTGCTTTTTCCTGCTCCTCTTAGCATGATAAAGAAGATTCAAAGAGAGTGAGATGCCAGCTCCTTTCATTCAGTCAGTAGCTTCAATCATTTCTGGTATATGAATAACATGATGTTTTTCAATGGCAAAAATCAATGAATATTGTAAATGCACAAACAGTAATTTATTCGCATTGCAAGGTGCAATTCTGAAATTTTTTGGTTTTTCCTGCTCCTCTTAGCATGATAAAGAAGATTCAAAGAGAGTGAGATGCCAGCTCCTTTCATTCAGTCAGTAGCTTCAAACATTTCTGGTATATGAATAACATGATGTTTTTCAATGGCAAAAATCAATGAATATTGTAAATGCACAAACAGTAATTTCTCCGCATTGCAAGGTGCAATTCTGAAATTTTTTGCCTTTTCCTGCTCCTCTTAGCATGATAAAGAAGATTCAAAGAGAGTGAGATGCCAGCTCCTTTCATTCAGTCAGTAGCTTCAAACATTTCTGGTATATGAATAACATGATGTTTTTCAATGGCAAAAATCAATGAATATTGTAAATGCACAAACAGTAATTTCTCCGCATTGCAAGGTGCAATTCTGAAATTTTTTGCTTTTTCCTGCTCCTCTTAGCATGATAAAGAAGATTCAAAGAGAGTGAGATGCCAGCTCCTTTCATTCAGTCAGTAGCTTCAATCATTTCTGGACGTTTTTCAATGGCAAAAATCAATGAATATTGTAAATGCACAAACAGTAATTTCTCCGCATTGCAAGGTGCAATTCTGAAATTTTTTGCTTTTTCCTGCTCCTCTTAGCATGATAAAGAAGATTCAAAGAGAGTGAGATGCCAGCTCCTTTCATTCAGTCAGTAGCTTCAATCATTTCTGGTATATGAATAACATGATGTTTTTCAATGGCAAAAATCAATGAATATTGTAAATGCACAAACAGTAATTTCTCCGCATTGCAAGGTGCAATTCTGAAATTTTTTGCTTTTTCCTGCTCCTCTTAGCATGATAAAGAAGATTCAAAGAGAGTGACATGCCAGCTCCTTTCATTCAGTCAGTAGCTTCAAACATTTCTGGTATATGAATAACATGATGTTTTTCAATGGCAAAAATCAATGAATATTGTAAATGCACAAACAGTAATTTCTCCGCATTGCAAGGTGCAATTCTGAAATTTTTTGCTTTTTCCTGCTCCTCTTAGCATGATAAAGAAGATTCAAAGAGAGTGAGATGCCAGCTCCTTTCATTCAGTCAGTAGCTTCAATCATTTCTGGACGTTTTTCAATGGCAAAAATCAATGAATATTGTAAATGCACAAAAAGTAATTTCTCCGCATTGCAAGGTGCAATTCTGAAATTTTTTGCTTTTATCTGCTCCTCTTAGCATGATAAAGAAGATTCAAAGAGAGTGAGATGCCAGCTCCTTTCATTCAGTCGGTAGGTTCAATCATTTCTGGACGTTTTTCAATGGCAAAAATCAATGAATATTGTAAATGCACAAACAGTAATTTCTCCGCATTGCAAGGTGCAATTCTGAAATTTTTTGCTTTTTCCTGCTCCTCTTAGCATGATAAAGAAGATTCAAAGAGAGTGAGATGCCAGCTCCTTTCATTCAGTCAGTAGCTTCAATCATTTCTGGACGTTTTTCAATGGCAAAAATCAATGAATATTGTAAATGCACAAACAGTAATTTCTCCGCATTGCAAGGTGCAATTCTGAAATTTTTTGCTTTTTCCTGCTCCTCTTAGCATGATAAAGAAGATTCAAAGAGAGTGAGATGCCAGCTCCTTTCATTCAGTCAGTAGCTTCAATCATTTCTGGACGTTTTTCAATGGCAAAAATCAATGTATATTGTAAATGCACAAACAGTAATTTCTCCGCATTGCAAGGTGCAATTCTGAAATTTTTTGCTTTTTCCTGCTCCTCTTAGCATGATAAAGAAGATTCAAAGAGAGTGAGATGCCAGCTCCTTTCATTCAGTCAGTAGCTTCAATCATTTCTGGACGTTTTTCAATGGCAAAAATCAATGTATATTGTAAATGCACAAACAGTAATTTCTCCGCATTGCAAGGTGCAATTCTGAAATTTTTTGCTTTTTCCTGCTCCTCTTAGCATGATAAAGAAGATTCAAAGAGAGTGAGATGCCAGCTCCTTTCATTCAGTCAGTAGCTTCAATCATTTCTGGACGTTTTTCAATGGCAAAAATCAATGAATATTGTAAATGCACAAACAGTAATTTCTCCGCATTGCAAGGTGCAATTCTGAAATTTTTTGCTTTTTCCTGCTCCTCTTAGCATGATAAAGAAGATTCAAAGAGAGTGAGATGCCAGCTCCTTTCATTCAGTCAGTAGCTTCAAACATTTCTGGTATATGAATAACATGATGTTTTTCAATGGCAAAAATCAATGAATTTTGTAAATGCACAAACAGCAATTTCTCCGCATTGCAAGGTGCAATTCTGAAATTTTTTGCTTTTTCCTGCTCCTCTTAGCATGATAAAGAAGATTCAAAGAGAGTGAGATGCCAGCTCCTTTCATTCAGTCAGTAGCTTCAATCATTTCTGGACGTTTTTCAATGGCAAAAATCAATGAATATTGTAAATGCACAAACAGTAATTTCTCCGCATTGCGAGGTGCAATTCTGAAATTTTTTGCTTTTTCCTGCTCCTCTTAGCATGATAAAGAAGATTCAAAGAGAGTGAGATGCCAGCTCCTTTCATTCAGTCAGTAGCTTCAATCATTTCTGGTATATGAATAACATGATGTTTTTCAATGGCAAAAATCAATGAATATTGTAAATGCACAAACAGTAATTTCTCCGCATTGCAAGGTGCAATTCTGAAATTTTTTGCTTTTTCCTGCTCCTCTTAGCATGATAAAGAAGATTCAAAGAGAGTGAGATGCCAGCTCCTTTCATTCAGTCAGTAGCTTCAATCATTTCTGGTATATGAATAACATGATGTTTTTCAATGGCAAAAATCAATGAATATTGTAAATGCACAAACAGTAATTTATTCGCATTGCAAGGTGCAATTCTGAAATTTTTTGCTTTTTCCTGCTCCTCTTAGCATGATAAAGAAGATTCAAAGAGAGTGAGATGCCAGCTCCTTTCATTCAGTCAGTAGCTTCAAACATTTCTGGTATATGAATAACATGATGTTTTTCAATGGCAAAAATCAATGAATATTGTAAATGCACAAACAGTAATTTCTCCGCATTGCAAGGTGCAATTCTGAAATTTTTTGCCTTTTCCTGCTCCTCTTAGCATGATAAAGAAGATTCAAAGAGAGTGAGATGCCAGCTCCTTTCATTCAGTCAGTAGCTTCAATCATTTCTGGACGTTTTTCAATGGCAAAAATCAATGAATATTGTAAATGCACAAACAGTAATTTCTCCGCATTGCAAGGTGCAATTCTGAAATTTTTTGCTTTTTCCTGCTCCTCTTAGCATGATAAAGAAGATTCAAAGAGAGTGAGATGCCAACTCCTTTCATTCTGTCAGTAGCTTCAAACATTTCTGGTATATGAATAACATGATGTTTTTCAATGGCAAAAATCAATGAATATTGTAAATGCACAAACAGTAATTTCTCCGCATTGCAAGGAGCAATTCTGAAATTTTTTGCATTTTCCTGCTCCTCTTAGCATGATAAAGAAGATTCAAAGAGAGTGAGATGCCAGCTCCTTTCATTCAGTCAGTAGCTTCAATCATTTCTGGACGTTTTTCAATGGCAAAAATCAATGAATATTGTAAATGCACAAACAGTAATTTCTCCGCATTGCAAGGTGCAATTCTGAAATTTTTTGCTTTTTCCTGCTCCTCTTAGCATGATAAAGAAGATTCAAAGAGAGTGAGATGCCAGCTCCTTTCATTCAGTCAGTAGCTTCAAACATTTCTGGACGTTTTTCAATGGCAAAAATCAATGAATATTGTAAATGCACAAACAGTAATTTCTCCGCATTGCAAGGTGCAATTCTGAAATTTTTTGCTTTTTCCTGCTCCTCTTAGCATGATAAAGAAGATTCAAAGAGAGTGAGATGCCAGCTCCTTTCATTCAGTCAGTAGCTTCAATCATTTCTGGTATATGAATAACATGATGTTTAACAATGGCAAAAATCAATGAATATTGTAAATGCACAAACAGTAATTTCTCCGCATTGCAAGGTGCAATTCTGAATTTTTTTGCTTTTTCTTGCTCCTCTTAGCATGATAAAGAAGATTCAAAGAGAGTGAGATGCCAGCTCCTTTCATTCAGTCAGTAGCTTCAATCATTTCTGGATGTTTTTCAATGGCAAAAATCAATGAATATTGTAAATGCACAAACAGTAATTTCTCCGCATTGCAAGGTGCAATTCTGAAATTTTTTGCTTTTTCCTGCTCCTCTTAGCATGATAAAGAAGATTCAAAGAGAGTGAGATGCCAGCTCCTTTCATTCAGTCAGTAGCTTCAATCATTTCTGGACGTTTTTCAACGGCAAAAATCAATGAATATTGTAAATACACAAACAGTAATTTCTCCGCATTGCAAGGTGCAATTCTGAAATTTTTTGCTTTTTCCTGCTCCTCTTAGCATGATAAAGAAGATTCAAAGAGAGTGAGATGCCAGCTCCTTTCATTCAGTCAGTAGCTTCAATCATTTCTGGACGTTTTTCAATGGCAAAAATCAATGAATATTGTAAATGCACAAACAGTAATTTCTCCGCATTGCAAGGTGCAATTCTGAAATTTTTTGCTTTTTCCTGCTCCTCTTAGCATGATAAAGAAGATTCAAACAGAGTGAGATGCCAGCTCCTTTCATTCAGTCAGTAGCTTCAATCATTTCTGGACGTTTTTCAATGGCAAAAATCAATGAATATTGTAAATGCACAAACAGTAATTTCTCCGTATTGCAAGGTGCAATTCTGAAATTTTTTGCTTTTTCCTGCTCCTTTTAGCATGATAAAGAAGATTCAAAGAGAGTGAGATGCCAGCTCCTTTCATTCAGTCAGTAGCTTCAATCATTTCTGGACGTTTTTCAATGGCAAAAATCAATGAATATTGTAAATGCACAAGCAGTAATTTCTCCGCATTGCAAGGTGCAATTCTGAAATTTTTTGCTTTTTCCTGCTCCTCTTAGCATGATAAAGAAGATTCAAAGAGACTGAGATGCCAGCTCCTTTCATTCAGTCAGTAGCTTCAATCATTTCTGGACGTTTTTCAATGGCAAAAATCAATGAATATTGTAAATGCACAAACAGTAATTTCTCCGCATTGCAAGGTGCAATTCTGAAATTTTTTACTTTTTCCTGCTCCTCTTAGCATGAAAAAGAAGATTCAAAGAGAGTGAGATGCCAGCTCCTTTCATTCAGTCAGTAGCTTCAATCATTTCTGGTATATGAATAACATGATGTTTTTCAATGGCAAAAATCAATGAATATTGTAAATGCACAAACAGTCATTTCTCCGCATTGCAAGGTGCAATTCTGAAATTTTTTGCTTTTTCCTGCTCCACTTAGCATGATAAAGAAGATTCAAAGAGAGTGAGATGCCAGCTCCTTTCATTCAGTCAGTAGCTTCAAACATTTCTGGTATATGAATAACATGATGTTTTTCAATGGCAAAAATCAATGAATATTGTAAATGCACAAACAGTAATTTCTCCGCATTGCAAGGTGCAATTCTGAAATTTTTTGCCTTTTCCTGCTCCTCTTAGCATGATAAAGAAGATTCAAAGAGAGTGAGATGCCAGCTCCTTTCATTCAGTCAGTAGCTTCAATCATTTCTGGACGTTTTTCAATGGCAAAAATCAATGAATATTGTAAATGCACAAACAGTAATTTCTCCGCATTGCAAGGTGCAATTCTGAAATTTTTTGCTTTTTCCTGCTCCTCTTAGCATGATAAAGAAGATTCAAAGAGAGTGAGATGCCAACTCCTTTCATTCTGTCAGTAGCTTCAAACATTTCTGGTATATGAATAACATGATGTTTTTCAATTGCAAAAATCAATGAATATTGTAAATGCACAAACAGTAATTTCTCCGCATTGCAAGGAGCAATTCTGAAATTTTTTGCATTTTCCTGCTCCTCTTAGCATGATAAAGAAGATTCAAAGAGAGTGAGATGCCAGCTCCTTTCATTCAGTCAGTAGCTTCAATCATTTCTGGACGTTTTTCAATGGCAAAAATCAATGAATATTGTAAATGCACAAACAGTAATTTCTCCGCATTGCAAGGTGCAATTCTGAAATTTTTTGCTTTTTCCTGCTCCTCTTAGCATGATAAAGAAGATTCAAAGAGAGTGAGATGCCAGCTCCTTTCATTCAGTCAGTAGCTTCAAACATTTCTGGACGTTTTTCAATGGCAAAAATCAATGAATATTGTAAATGCACAAACAGTAATTTCTCCGCATTGCAAGGTGCAATTCTGAAATTTTTTGCTTTTTCCTGCTCCTCTTAGCATGATAAAGAAGATTCAAAGAGAGTGAGATGCCAGCTCCTTTCATTCAGTCAGTAGCTTCAATCATTTCTGGTATATGAATAACATGATGTTTAACAATGGCAAAAATCAATGAATATTGTAAATGCACAAACAGTAATTTCTCCGCATTGCAAGGTGCAATTCTGAATTTTTTTGCTTTTTCTTGCTCCTCTTAGCATGATAAAGAAGATTCAAAGAGAGTGAGATGCCAGCTCCTTTCATTCAGTCAGTAGCTTCAATCATTTCTGGATGTTTTTCAATGGCAAAAATCAATGAATATTGTAAATGCACAAACAGTAATTTCTCCGCATTGCAAGGTGCAATTCTGAAATTTTTTGCTTTTTCCTGCTCCTCTTAGCATGATAAAGAAGATTCAAAGAGAGTGAGATGCCAGCTCCTTTCATTCAGTCAGTAGCTTCAATCATTTCTGGACGTTTTTCAACGGCAAAAATCAATGAATATTGTAAATACACAAACAGTAATTTCTCCGCATTGCAAGGTGCAATTCTGAAATTTTTTGCTTTTTCCTGCTCCTCTTAGCATGATAAAGAAGATTCAAAGAGAGTGAGATGCCAGCTCCTTTCATTCAGTCAGTAGCTTCAATCATTTCTGGACGTTTTTCAATGGCAAAAATCAATGAATATTGTAAATGCACAAACAGTAATTTCTCCGCATTGCAAGGTGCAATTCTGAAATTTTTTGCTTTTTCCTGCTCCTCTTAGCATGATAAAGAAGATTCAAACAGAGTGAGATGCCAGCTCCTTTCATTCAGTCAGTAGCTTCAATCATTTCTGGACGTTTTTCAATGGCAAAAATCAATGAATATTGTAAATGCACAAACAGTAATTTCTCCGTATTGCAAGGTGCAATTCTGAAATTTTTTGCTTTTTCCTGCTCCTTTTAGCATGATAAAGAAGATTCAAAGAGAGTGAGATGCCAGCTCCTTTCATTCAGTCAGTAGCTTCAATCATTTCTGGACGTTTTTCAATGGCAAAAATCAATGAATATTGTAAATGCACAAGCAGTAATTTCTCCGCATTGCAAGGTGCAATTCTGAAATTTTTTGCTTTTTCCTGCTCCTCTTAGCATGATAAAGAAGATTCAAAGAGACTGAGATGCCAGCTCCTTTCATTCAGTCAGTAGCTTCAATCATTTCTGGACGTTTTTCAATGGCAAAAATCAATGAATATTGTAAATGCACAAACAGTAATTTCTCCGCATTGCAAGGTGCAATTCTGAAATTTTTTACTTTTTCCTGCTCCTCTTAGCATGAAAAAGAAGATTCAAAGAGAGTGAGATGCCAGCTCCTTTCATTCAGTCAGTAGCTTCAATCATTTCTGGTATATGAATAACATGATGTTTTTCAATGGCAAAAATCAATGAATATTGTAAATGCACAAACAGTCATTTCTCCGCATTGCAAGGTGCAATTCTGAAATTTTTTGCTTTTTCCTGCTCCTCTTAGCATGATAAAGAAGATTCAAAGAGAGTGAGATGCCAGCTCCTTTCATTCAGTCAGTAGCTTCAATCATTTCTGGACGTTTTTCAATGGCAAAAATCAATGAATATTGTAAATGCACAAACAGTAATTTCTCCGCATTGCAAGGTGCAATTCTGAAATTTTTTGCTTTTTCCTGCTCCTCTTAGCATGATAAAGAAGATTCAAAGAGAGTGAGATGCCAGCTCCTTTCATTCAGTCAGTAGCTTCAATCATTTCTGGTATATGAATAACATGATGTTTTTCAATGGCAAAAATCAATGAATATTGTAAA
The DNA here is from genome assembly GCF_046119375.1 of Phyllobates terribilis. Taxonomy (NCBI): domain Eukaryota; kingdom Metazoa; phylum Chordata; class Amphibia; order Anura; family Dendrobatidae; genus Phyllobates; species Phyllobates terribilis. Next base: position 66,421 of record NW_027363883.1, on the reverse strand, counting down.
TGCACAAACAGTAATTTCTCCGCATTGCAAGGAGCAATTCTGAAATTTTTTGCATTTTCCTGCTCCTCTTAGCATGATAAAGAAGATTCAAAGAGAGTGAGATGCCAGCTCCTTTCATTCAGTCAGTAGCTTCAATCATTTCTGGACGTTTTTCAATGGCAAAAATCAATGAATATTGTAAATGCACAAACAGTAATTTCTCCGCATTGCAAGGTGCAATTCTGAAATTTTTTGCTTTTTCCTGCTCCTCTTAGCATGATAAAGAAGATTCAAAGAGAGTGAGATGCCAGCTCCTTTCATTCAGTCAGTAGCTTCAAACATTTCTGGACGTTTTTCAATGGCAAAAATCAATGAATATTGTAAATGCACAAACAGTAATTTCTCCGCATTGCAAGGTGCAATTCTGAAATTTTTTGCTTTTTCCTGCTCCTCTTAGCATGATAAAGAAGATTCAAAGAGAGTGAGATGCCAGCTCCTTTCATTCAGTCAGTAGCTTCAATCATTTCTGGTATATGAATAACATGATGTTTAACAATGGCAAAAATCAATGAATATTGTAAATGCACAAACAGTAATTTCTCCGCATTGCAAGGTGCAATTCTGAATTTTTTTGCTTTTTCTTGCTCCTCTTAGCATGATAAAGAAGATTCAAAGAGAGTGAGATGCCAGCTCCTTTCATTCAGTCAGTAGCTTCAATCATTTCTGGATGTTTTTCAATGGCAAAAATCAATGAATATTGTAAATGCACAAACAGTAATTTCTCCGCATTGCAAGGTGCAATTCTGAAATTTTTTGCTTTTTCCTGCTCCTCTTAGCATGATAAAGAAGATTCAAAGAGAGTGAGATGCCAGCTCCTTTCATTCAGTCAGTAGCTTCAATCATTTCTGGACGTTTTTCAACGGCAAAAATCAATGAATATTGTAAATACACAAACAGTAATTTCTCCGCATTGCAAGGTGCAATTCTGAAATTTTTTGCTTTTTCCTGCTCCTCTTAGCATGATAAAGAAGATTCAAAGAGAGTGAGATGCCAGCTCCTTTCATTCAGTCAGTAGCTTCAATCATTTCTGGACGTTTTTCAATGGCAAAAATCAATGAATATTGTAAATGCACAAACAGTAATTTCTCCGCATTGCAAGGTGCAATTCTGAAATTTTTTGCTTTTTCCTGCTCCTCTTAGCATGATAAAGAAGATTCAAACAGAGTGAGATGCCAGCTCCTTTCATTCAGTCAGTAGCTTCAATCATTTCTGGACGTTTTTCAATGGCAAAAATCAATGAATATTGTAAATGCACAAACAGTAATTTCTCCGTATTGCAAGGTGCAATTCTGAAATTTTTTGCTTTTTCCTGCTCCTTTTAGCATGATAAAGAAGATTCAAAGAGAGTGAGATGCCAGCTCCTTTCATTCAGTCAGTAGCTTCAATCATTTCTGGACGTTTTTCAATGGCAAAAATCAATGAATATTGTAAATGCACAAGCAGTAATTTCTCCGCATTGCAAGGTGCAATTCTGAAATTTTTTGCTTTTTCCTGCTCCTCTTAGCATGATAAAGAAGATTCAAAGAGACTGAGATGCCAGCTCCTTTCATTCAGTCAGTAGCTTCAATCATTTCTGGACGTTTTTCAATGGCAAAAATCAATGAATATTGTAAATGCACAAACAGTAATTTCTCCGCATTGCAAGGTGCAATTCTGAAATTTTTTACTTTTTCCTGCTCCTCTTAGCATGAAAAAGAAGATTCAAAGAGAGTGAGATGCCAGCTCCTTTCATTCAGTCAGTAGCTTCAATCATTTCTGGTATATGAATAACATGATGTTTTTCAATGGCAAAAATCAATGAATATTGTAAATGCACAAACAGTCATTTCTCAGCATTGCAAGGTGCAATTCTGAAATTTTTTGCTTTTTCCTGCTCCTCTTAGCATGATAAAGAAGATTCAAAGAGAGTGAGATGCCAGCTCCTTTCATTCAGTCAGTAGCTTCAATCATTTCTGGACGTTTTTCAATGGCAAAAATCAATGAATATTGTAAATGCACAAACAGTAATTTCTCCGCATTGCAAGGTGCAATTCTGAAATTTTTTGCTTTTTCCTGCTCCTCTTAGCATGATAAAGAAGATTCAAAGAGAGTGAGATGCCAGCTCCTTTCATTCAGTCAGTAGCTTCAATCATTTCTGGTATATGAATAACATGATGTTTTTCAATGGCAAAAATCAATGAATATTGTAAATGCACAAACAGTAATTTCTCCGCATTGCAAGGTGCAATTCTGAAATTTTTTGCTTTTTCCTGCTCCTCTTAGCATGATAAAGAAGATTCAAAGAGAGTGAGATGCCAGCTCCTTTCATTCAGTCAGTAGCTTCAAACATTTCTGGACGTTTTTCAATGGCAAAAATCAATGAATATTGTAAATGCACAAACAGTAATTTCTCCGCATTGCAAGGTGCAATTCTGAAATTTTTTGCTTTTTCCTGCTCCTCTTAGCATGATAAAGAAGATTCAAAGAGAGTGAAATGCCAGCTCGTTTCATTCAGTCAGTAGCTTCAATCATTTCTGGTATATGAATAACATGATGTTTAACAATGGCAAAAATCAATGAATATTGTAAATGCACAAACAGTAATTTCTCCGCATTGCAAGGTGCAATTCTGAAATTTTTTGCTTTTTCCTGCTCCTCTTAGCATGATAAAGAAGATTCAAAGAGAGTGAGATGCCAGCTCCTTTCATTCAGTCAGTAGCTTCAATCATTTCTGGTATATGAATAACATGATGTTTTTCATTCGCAAAAATCAATGAATATTGTAAATGCACAAACAGTAATTTCTCCGCATTGCAAGGTGCAATTCTGAAATGTTTTGCTTTTTCCTGCTCCTCTTAGCATGATAAAGAAGATTCAAAGAGAGTGAGATGCCAGCTCCTTTCATTCAGTCAGTAGCTTCAATCATTTCTGGATGTTTTTCAATGGCAAAAATCAATGAATATTGTTAATGCACAAACAGTAATTTCTCCGCATTGCAAGGTGCAATTCTGAAATTTTTTGCTTTTTCCTGCTCCTCTTAGCATGATAAAGAAGATTCAAAGAGAGTGAGATGCCAGCTCCTTTCATTCAGTCAGTAGCTTCAATCATTTCTGGACGTTTTTCAACGGCAAAAATCAATGAATATTGTAAATGCACAAACAGTAATTTCTCCGCATTGCAAGGTGCAATTCTGAAATTTTTTGCTTTTTCCTGCTCCTCTTAGCATGATAAAGAAGATTCAAAGAGAGTGAGATGCCAGCTCCTTTCATTCAGTCAGTAGCTTCAATCATTTCTGGACGTTTTTCAATGGCAAAAATCAATGAATATTGTAAATGCACAAACAGTAATTTCTCCGCATTGCAAGGTGCAATTCTGAAATTTTTTGCTTTTTCCTGCTCCTCTTAGCATGATAAAGAAGATTCAAAGAGAGTGAGATGCCAGCTCCTTTTATTCAGTCAGTAGATTCAATCATTTCTGGACGTTTTTCAATGGCAAAAATCAATGAATATTGTAAATGCACAAGCAGTAATTTCTCCGCATTGCAAGGTGCAATTCTGAAATTTTTTGCTTTTTCCTGCTCCTCTTAGCATGATAAAGAAGATTCAAAGAGACTGAGATGCCAGCTCCTTTCATTCAGTCAGTAGCTTCAATCATTTCTGGACGTTTTTCAATGGCAAAAATCAATGAATATTGTAAATGCACAAACAGTAATTTCTCCGCATTGCAAGGTGCAATTCTGAAATTTTTTACTTTTTCCTGCTCCTCTTAGCATGAAAAAGAAGATTCAAAGAGAGTGAGATGCCAGCTCCTTTCATTCAGTCAGTAGCTTCAATCATTTCTGGTATATGAATAACATGATGTTTTTCAATGGCAAAAATCAATGAATATTGTAAATGCACAAACAGTAATTTCTCCGCATCGCAAGGTGCAAATCTGAATTTTTTTGCTTTTTCCTGCTCCTCTTAGCATGATAAAGAAGATTCAAAGAGAGTGAGATGCCAGCTCCTTTCATTCAGTCAGTAGCTTCAATCATTTCTGGACGTTTTTCAATGGCAAAAATCAATGAATATTGTAAATGCACAAACAGTAATTTCTCCGCATTGCAAGGTGCAATTCTGAAATTTTTTGCTTTTTCCTGCTCCTCTTAGCATGATAAAGAAGATTCAAAGAGAGTGAGATGCCAGCTCCTTTCATTCAGTCAGTAGCTTCAATCATTTCTGGTATATGAATAACATGATGTTTTTCAATGGCAAAAATCAATGAATATTGTAAATGCACAAACAGTAATTTCTCCGCATTGCAAGGTGCAATTCTGAAATTTTTTGCTTTTTCCTGCTCCTCTTAGCATGAAAAAGAAGATTCAAAGAGAGTGAGATGCCAGCTCCTTTCATTCAGTCAGTAGCTTCAATCATTTCTGGTATATGAATAACATGATGTTTTTCAATGGCAAAAATCAATGAATATTGTAAATGCACAAACAGTAATTTCTCCGCATTGCAAGGTGCAATTCTGAATTTTTTTGCTTTTTCCTGCTCCTCTTAGCATGATAAAGAAGATTCAAAGAGAGTGAGATGCCAGCTCCTTTCATTCAGTCAGTAGCTTCAATCATTTCTGGACGTTTTTCAATGGCAAAAATCAATGAATATTGTAAATGCACAAACAGTAATTTCTCCGCATTGCAAGGTGCAATTCTGAAATTTTTTGCTTTTTCCTGCTCCTCTTAGCATGATAAAGAAGATTCAAAGAGAGTGAGATGCCTGCTCCTTTCATTCAGTCAGTAGCTTCAATCATTTCTGGTATATGAATAACATGATGTTTTTCAATGGCAAAAATCAATGAATATTGTAAATGCACAAACAGTAATTTCTCCGCATTGCAAGGTGCAATTCTGAAATTTTTTGCCTTTTCCTGCTCCTCTTAGCATGATAAAGAAGATTCAAAGAGAGTGAGATGCCAGCTCCTTTCATTCAGTCAGTAGCTTCAATCATTTCTGGACATTTTTCAATGGCAAAAATCAATGAATATTGTAAATGCACAAACAGTAATTTCTCCGCATTGCAAGGTGCAATTCTGAAATTTTTTGCTTTTTCCTGCTCCTCTTAGCATGATAAAGAAGATTCAAAGAGAGTGAGATGCCAGCTCCTTTCATTCAGTCAGTAGCTTCAAACATTTCTGGTATATGAATAACATGATGTTTTTCAATGGCAAAAATCAATGAATATTGTAAATGCACAAACAGTAATTTCTCCGCATTGCAAGGTGCAATTCTGAAATTTTTTGCTTTTTCCTGCTCCTCTTAGCATGATAAAGAAGATTCAAAGAGAGTGAGATGCCAGCTCCTTTCATTCAGTCAGTAGCTTCAATCATTTCTGGACGTTTTTCAATGGCAAAAATCAATGAATATTGTAAATGCACAAACAGTAATTTCTCCGCATTGCAAGGTGCAATTCTGAAATTTTTTGCTTTTTCCTGCTCCTCTTAGCATGATAAAGAAGATTCAAAGAGAGTGAGATGCCAGCTCCTTTCATTCAGTCAGTAGCTTCAATCATTTCTGGTATATGAATAACATGATGTTTTTCAATGGCAAAAATAAATGAATATTGTAAATGCACAAACAGTAATTTCTCCGCATTGCAAGGTGCAATTCTGAAATTTTTTGCTTTTTCCTGCTCCTCTTAGCATGATAAAGAAGATTCAAAGAGAGTGAGATGCCAGCTCCTTTCATTCAGTCAGTAGCTTCAATCATTTCTGGATGTTTTTCAATGGCAAAAATCAATGAATATTGTAAATGCACAAACAGTAATTTCTCCGCATTGCAAGGTGCAATTCTGAAATTTTTTGCTTTTTCCTGCTCCTCTTAGCATGATAAAGAAGATTCAAAGAGAGTGAGATGCCAGCTCCTTTCATTCAGTCAGTAGCTTCAATCATTTCTGGACGTTTTTCAATGGCAAAAATCAATGAATATTGTAAATGCACAAACAGTAATTTCTCCGCATTGCAAGGTGCAATTCTGAAATTTTTTGCTTTTTTCTGCTCCTCTTAGCATGATAAAGAAGATTCAAAGAGAGTGAGATGCCAGCTCCTTTCATTCAGTCAGTAGCTTCAATCATTTCTGGTATATGAATAACATGATGTTTTTCAATGGCAAAAATCAATGAATATTGTAAATGCACAAACAGTAATTTCTCCGCATTGCAAGGTGCAATTCTGAAATTTTTTGCTTTTTCCTGCTCCTCTTAGCATGATAAAGAAGATTCAAAGAGAGTGAGATGCCAGCTCCTTTCATTCAGTCAGTAGCTTCAATCATTTCTGGACGTTTTTCAATGGCAAAAATCAATGAATATTGTAAATGCACAAACAGTAATTTCTCCGCATTGCAAGGTGCAATTCTGAAATTTTTTGCTTTTTCCTGCTCCTCTTAGCATGATAAAGAAGATTCAAAGAGAGTGAGATGCCAGCTCCTTTCATTCAGTCAGTAGCTTCAATCATTTCTGGTATATGAATAACATGATGTTTTTCAATGGCAAAAATCAATGAATATTGTAAATGCACAAACAGTAATTTCTCCGCATTGCAAGGTGCAATTCTGAAATTTTTTGCTTTTTCCTGCTCCTCTTAGCATGATAAAGAAGATTCAAAGACAGTGAGATGCCAGCTCCTTTAATTCAGTCAGTAGCTTCAATCATTTCTGGACGTTTTTCAATGGCAAAAATCAATGAATATTGTAAATGCACAAACAGTAATTTCTCCGCATTGCAAGGTGCAATTCTGAAATTTTTTGCTTTTTCCTGCTCCTCTTAGCATGATAAAGAAGATTCAAAGAGAGTGAGATGCCAGCTCCTTTCATTCAGTCAGTAGCTTCAAACATTTCTGGAATATGAATAACATGATGTTTTTCAATGGCAAAAATCAATGAATATTGTAAATGCACAAACAGTAATTTCTCCGCATTGCAAGGTGCAATTCTGAAATTTTTTGCTTTTTCCTGCTCCTCTTAGCATGATAAAGAAGATTCAAAGAGAGTGAGATGCCAGCTCCTTTCATTCAGTCAGTAGCTTCAATCATTTCTGGACGTTTTTCAATGGCAAAAATCAATGAATATTGTAAATGCACAAACAGTAATTTCTCCGCATTGCAAGGTGCAATTCTGAAATTTTTTGCTTTTTCCTGCTCCTCTTAGCATGATAAAGAAGATTCAAAGAGAATGAGATGCCAGCTCCTTTCATTCAGTCAGTAGCTTCAATCATTTCTGGACGTTTTTCAACGGCAAAAATCAATGAATATTGTAAATGCACAAACAGTAATTTCTCCGCATTGCAAGGTGCAATTCTGAAATTTTTTGCTTTTTCCTGCTCCTCTTAGCATGATAAAGAAGATTCAAAGAGAGTGAGATGCCAGCTCCTTTCATTCAGTCAGTAGCTTCAATCATTTCTGGACGTTTTTCAATAGCAAAAATCAATGAATATTGTAAATGCACAAACAGTAATTTCTCCGCATTGCAAGGTGCAATTCTGAAATTTTTTGCTTTTTCCTGCTCCTCTTAGCATGATAAAGAAGATTCAAAGAGAGTGAGATGCCAGCTCCTTTAATTCAGTCAGTAGCTTCAATCATTTCTGGACGTTTTTCAATGGCAAAAATCAATGAATATTGTAAATGCACAAACAGTAATTTCTCCGCATTGCAAGGTGCAATTCTGAAATTTTTTGCTTTTTCCTGCTCCTCTTAGCATGATAAAGAAGATTCAAAGAGAGTGAGATGCCAGCTCCTTTCATTCAGTCAGTAGCTTCAAACATTTCTGGAATATGAATAACATGATGTTTTTCAATGGCAAAAATCAATGAATATTGTAAATGCACAAACAGTAATTTCTCCGCATTGCAAGGTGCAATTCTGAAATTTTTTGCTTTTTCCTGCTCCTCTTAGCATGATAAAAAAGATTCAAAGAGAGTGAGATGCCAGCTCCTTTCATTCAGTCAGTAGCTTCAATCATTTCTGGACGTTTTTCAATGGCAAAAATCAATGAATATTGTAAATGCACAAACAGTAATTTCTCCGCATTGCAAGGTGCAATTCTGAAATTTTTTGCTTTTTCCTGCTCCTCTTAGCATGATAAAGAAGATTCAAAGAGAGTGAGATGCCAGCTCCTTTCATTCAGTCAGTAGCTTCAATCATTTCTGGACGTTTTTCAATGGCAAAAATCAATGAATATTGTAAATGCACAAACAGTAATTTCTCCGCATTGCAAGGTGCAATTCTGAAATTTTTTGCTTTTTCCTGCTCCTCTTAGCATGATAAAGAAGATTCAAAGAGAGTGACATGCCAGCTCCTTTCATTCAGTCAGTAGCTTCAAACATTTCTGGTATATGAATAACATGATGTTTTTCAATGGCAAAAATCAATGAATATTGTAAATGCACAAACAGTAATTTCTCCGCATTGCAAGGTGCAATTCTGAAATTTTTTGCTTTTTCCTGCTCCTCTTAGCATGATAAAGAAGATTCAAAGAGAGTGAGATGCCAGCTCCTTTCATTCAGTCAGCAGCTTCAATCATTTCTGGACGTTTTTCAATGGCAAAAATCAATGAATATTGTAAATGCACAAACAGTAATTTCTCCGCATTGCAAGGTGCAATTCTGAAATTTTTTGCTTTTATCTGCTCCTCTTAGCATGATAAAGAAGATTCAAAGAGAGTGAGATGCCAGCTCCTTTCATTCAGTCGGTAGGTTCAATCATTTCTGGACGTTTTTCAATGGCAAAAATCAATGAATATTGTAAATGCACAAACAGTAATTTCTCCGCATTGCAAGGTGCAATTCTGAAATTTTTTGCTTTTTCCTGCTCCTCTTAGCATGATAAAGAAGATTCAAAGAGAGTGAGATGCCAGCTCCTTTCATTCAGTCAGTAGCTTCAATCATTTCTGGACGTTTTTCAATGGCAAAAATCAATGTATATTGTAAATGCACAAACAGTAATTTCTCCGCATTGCAAGGTGCAATTCTGAAATTTTTTGCTTTTTCCTGCTCCTCTTAGCATGATAAAGAAGATTCAAAGAGAGTGAGATGCCAGCTCCTTTCATTCAGTCAGTAGCTTCAATCATTTCTGGACGTTTTTCAATGGCAAAAATCAATGTATATTGTAAATGCACAAACAGTAATTTCTCCGCATTGCAAGGTGCAATTCTGAAATTTTTTGCTTTTTCCTGCTCCTCTTAGCATGATAAAGAAGATTCAAAGAGAGTGAGATGCCAGCTCCTTTCATTCAGTCAGTAGCTTCAATCATTTCTGGACGTTTTTCAATGGCAAAAATCAATGAATATTGTAAATGCACAAACAGTAATTTCTCCGCATTGCAAGGTGCAATTCTGAAATTTTTTGCTTTTTCCTGCTCCTCTTAGCATGATAAAGAAGATTCAAAGAGAGTGAGATGCCAGCTCCTTTCATTCAGTCAGTAGCTTCAAACATTTCTGGTATATGAATAACATGATGTTTTTCAATGGCAAAAATCAATGAATATTGTAAATGCACAAACAGTAATTTCTCCGCATTGCAAGGTGCAATTCTGAAATTTTTTGCTTTTTCCTGCTCCTCTTAGCATGATAAAGAAGATTCAAAGAGAGTGAGATGCCAGCTCCTTTCATTCAGTCAGTAGCTTCAATCATTTCTGGACGTTTTTCAATGGCAAAAATCAATGAATATTGTAAATGCACAAACAGTAATTTCTCCGCATTGCAAGGTGCAATTCTGAAATTTTTTGCTTTTTCCTGCTCCTCTTAGCATGATAAAGAAGATTCAAAGAGAGTGAGATGCCAGCTCCTTTCATTCAGTCAGTAGCTTCAATCATTTCTGGTATATGAATAACATGATGTTTTTCAATGGCAAAAATAAATGAATATTGTAAATGCACAAACAGTAATTTCTCCGCATTGCAAGGTGCAATTCTGAAATTTTTTGCTTTTTCCTGCTCCTCTTAGCATGATAAAGAAGATTCAAAGAGAGTGAGATGCCAGCTCCTTTCATTCAGTCAGTAGCTTCAATCATTTCTGGATGTTTTTCAATGGCAAAAATCAATGAATATTGTAAATGCACAAACAGTAATTTCTCCGCATTGCAAGGTGCAATTCTGAAATTTTTTGCTTTTTCCTGCTCCTCTTAGCATGATAAAGAAGATTCAAAGAGAGTGAGATGCCAGCTCCTTTCATTCAGTCAGTAGCTTCAATCATTTCTGGACGTTTTTCAATGGCAAAAATCAATGAATATTGTAAATGCACAAACAGTAATTTCTCCGAATTGCAAGGTGCAATTCTGAAATTTTTTGCTTTTTTCTGCTCCTCTTAGCATGATAAAGAAGATTCAAAGAGAGTGAGATGCCAGCTCCTTTCATTCAGTCAGTAGCTTCAATCATTTCTGGTATATGAATAACATGATGTTTTTCAATGGCAAAAATCAATGAATATTGTAAATGCACAAACAGTAATTTCTCCGCATTGCAAGGTGCAATTCTGAAATTTTTTGCTTTTTCCTGCTCCTCTTAGCATGATAAAGAAGATTCAAAGAGAGTGAGATGCCAGCTCCTTTCATTCAGTCAGTAGCTTCAATCATTTCTGGACGTTTTTCAATGGCAAAAATCAATGAATATTGTAAATGCACAAACAGTAATTTCTCCGCATTGCAAGGTGCAATTCTGAAATTTTTTGCTTTTTCCTGCTCCTCTTAGCATGATAAAGAAGATTCAAAGAGAGTGAGATGCCAGCTCCTTTCATTCAGTCAGTAGCTTCAATCATTTCTGGTATATGAATAACATGATGTTTTTCAATGGCAAAAATCAATGAATATTGTAAATGCACAAACAGTAATTTCTCCGCATTGCAAGGTGCAATTCTGAAATTTTTTGCTTTTTCCTGCTCCTCTTAGCATGATAAAGAAGATTCAAAGACAGTGAGATGCCAGCTCCTTTAATTCAGTCAGTAGCTTCAATCATTTCTGGACGTTTTTCAATGGCAAAAATCAATGAATATTGTAAATGCACAAACAGTAATTTCTCCGCATTGCAAGGTGCAATTCTGAAATTTTTGCTTTTTCCTGCTCCTCTTAGCATGATAAAGAAGATTCAAAGAGAGTGAGATGCCAGCTCCTTTCATTCAGTCAGTAGCTTCAAACATTTCTGGAATATGAATAACATGATGTTTTTCAATGGCAAAAATCAATGAATATTGTAAATGCACAAACAGTAATTTCTCCGCATTGCAAGGTGCAATTCTGAAATTTTTTGCTTTTTCCTGCTCCTCTTAGCATGATAAAGAAGATTCAAAGAGAGTGAGATGCCAGCTCCTTTCATTCAGTCAGTAGCTTCAATCATTTCTGGACGTTTTTCAATGGCAAAAATCAATGAATATTGTAAATGCACAAACAGTAATTTCTCCGCATTGCAAGGTGCAATTCTGAAATTTTTTGCTTTTTCCTGCTCCTCTTAGCATGATAAAGAAGATTCAAAGAGAGTGAGATGCCAGCTCCTTTCATTCAGTCAGTAGCTTCAATCATTTCTGGACGTTTTTCAATGGCAAAAATCAATGAATATTGTAAATGCACAAACAGTAATTTCTCCGCATTGCAAGGTGCAATTCTGAAATTTTTTGCTTTTTCCTGCTCCTCTTAGCATGATAAAGAAGATTCAAAGAGAATGAGATGCCAGCTCCTTTCATTCAGTCAGTAGTTTCAATCATTTCTGGACGTTTTTCAACGGCAAAAATCAATGAATATTGTAAATGCACAAACAGTAATTTCTCCGCATTGCAAGGTGCAATTCTGAAATTTTTTGCTTTTTCCTGCTCCTCTTAGCATGATAAAGAAGATTCAAAGAGAGTGAGATGCCAGCTCCTTTCATTCAGTCAGTAGCTTCAATCATTTCTGGACGTTTTTCAATAGCAAAAATCTATGAATATTGTAAATGCACAAACAGTAATTTCTCCGCATTGCAAGGTGCAATTCTGAAATTTTTTGCTTTTTCCTGCTCCTCTTAGCATGATAAAGAAGATTCAAAGAGAGTGAGATGCCAGCTCCTTTAATTCAGTCAGTAGCTTCAATCATTTCTGGACGTTTTTCAATGGCAAAAATCAATGAATATTGTAAATGCACAAACAGTAATTTCTCCGCATTGCAAGGTGCAATTCTGAAATTTTTTGCTTTTTCCTGCTCCTCTTAGCATGATAAAGAAGATTCAAAGAGAGTGAGATGCCAGCTCCTTTCATTCAGTCAGTAGCTTCAAACATTTCTGGAATATGAATAACATGATGTTTTTCAATGGCAAAAATCAATGAATATTGTAAATGCACAAACAGTAATTTCTCCGCATTGCAAGGTGCAATTCTGAAATTTTTTGCTTTTTCCTGCTCCTCTTAGCATGATAAAGAAGATTCAAAGAGAGTGAGATGCCAGCTCCTTTCATTCAGTCAGTAGCTTCAATCATTTCTGGACGTTTTTCAATGGCAAAAATCAATGAATATTGTAAATGCACAAACAGTAATTTCTCCGCATTGCAAGGTGCAATTCTGAAATTTTTTGCTTTTTCCTGCTCCTCTTAGCATGATAAAGAAGATTCAAAGAGAGTGAGATGCCAGCTCCTTTCATTCAGTCAGTAGCTTCAATCATTTCTGGACGTTTTTCAATGGCAAAAATCAATGAATATTGTAAATGCACAAACAGTAATTTCTCCGCATTGCAAGGTGCAATTCTGAAATTTTTTGCTTTTTCCTGCTCCTCTTAGCATGATAAAGAAGATTCAAAGAGAGTGACATGCCAGCTCCTTTCATTCAGTCAGTAGCTTCAAACATTTCTGGTATATGAATAACATGATGTTTTTCAATGGCAAAAATCAATGAATATTGTAAATGCACAAACAGTAATTTCTCCGCATTGCAAGGTGCAATTCTGAAATTTTTTGCTTTTTCCTGCTCCTCTTAGCATGATAAAGAAGATTCAAAGAGAGTGAGATGCCAGCTCCTTTCATTCAGTCAGTAGCTTCAATCATTTCTGGACGTTTTTCAATGGCAAAAATCAATGAATATTGTAAATGCACAAACAGTAATTTCTCCGCATTGCAAGGTGCAATTCTGAAATTTTTTGCTTTTTCCTGCTCCTCTTAGCATGATAAAGAAGATTCAAAGAGAGTGAGATGCCAGCTCCTTTCATTCAGTCAGTAGCTTCAATCATTTCTGGTATATGAATAACATGATGTTTTTCAATGGCAAAAATAAATGAATATTGTAAATGCACAAACAGTAATTTCTCCGCATTGCAAGGTGCAATTCTGAAATTTTTTGCTTTTTCCTGCTCCTCTTAGCATGATAAAGAAGATTCAAAGAGAGTGAGATGCCAGCTCCTTTCATTCAGTCAGTAGCTTCAATCATTTCTGGATGTTTTTCAATGGCAAAAATCAATGAATATTGTAAATGCACAAACAGTAATTTCTCCGCATTGCAAGGTGCAATTCTGAAATTTTTTGCTTTTTCCTGCTCCTCTTAGCATGATAAAGAAGATTCAAAGAGAGTGAGATGCCAGCTCCTTTCATTCAGTCAGTAGCTTCAATCATTTCTGGACGTTTTTCAATGGCAAAAATCAATGAATATTGTAAATGCACAAACAGTAATTTCTCCGCATTGCAAGGTGCAATTCTGAAATTTTTTGCTTTTTTCTGCTCCTCTTAGCATGATAAAGAAGATTCAAAGAGAGTGAGATGCCAGCTCCTTTCATTCAGTCAGTAGCTTCAATCATTTCTGGTATATGAATAACATGATGTTTTTCAATGGCAAAAATCAATGAATATTGTAAATGCACAAACAGTAATTTCTCCGCATTGCAAGGTGCAATTCTGAAATTTTTTGCTTTTTCCTGCTCCTCTTAGCATGATAAAGAAGATTCAAAGAGAGTGAGATGCCAGCTCCTTTCATTCAGTCAGTAGCTTCAATCATTTCTGGACGTTTTTCAATGGCAAAAATCAATGAATATTGTAAATGCACAAACAGTAATTTCTCCGCATTGCAAGGTGCAATTCTGAAATTTTTTGCTTTTTCCTGCTCCTCTTAGCATGATAAAGAAGATTCAAAGAGAGTGAGATGCCAGCTCCTTTCATTCAGTCAGTAGCTTCAATCATTTCTGGTATATGAATAACATGATGTTTTTCAATGGCAAAAATCAATGAATATTGTAAATGCACAAACAGTAATTTCTCCGCATTGCAAGGTGCAATTCTGAAATTTTTTGCTTTTTCCTGCTCCTCTTAGCATGATAAAGAAGATTCAAAGACAGTGAGATGCCAGCTCCTTTAATTCAGTCAGTAGCTTCAATCATTTCTGGACGTTTTTCAATGGCAAAAATCAATGAATATTGTAAATGCACAAACAGTAATTTCTCCGCATTGCAAGGTGCAATTCTGAAATTTTTTGCTTTTTCCTGCTCCTCTTAGCATGATAAAGAAGATTCAAAGAGAGTGAGATGCCAGCTCCTTTCATTCAGTCAGTAGCTTCAAACATTTCTGGAATATGAATAACATGATGTTTTTCAATGGCAAAAATCAATGAATATTGTAAATGCACAAACAGTAATTTCTCCGCATTGCAAGGTGCAATTCTGAAATTTTTTGCTTTTTCCTGCTCCTCTTAGCATGATAAAGAAGATTCAAAGAGAGTGAGATGCCAGCTCCTTTCATTCAGTCAGTAGCTTCAATCATTTCTGGACGTTTTTCAATGGCAAAAATCAATGAATATTGTAAATGCACAAACAGTAATTTCTCCGCATTGCAAGGTGCAATTCTGAAATTTTTTGCTTTTTCCTGCTCCTCTTAGCATGATAAAGAAGATTCAAAGAGAATGAGATGCCAGCTCCTTTCATTCAGTCAGTAGCTTCAATCATTTCTGTACGTTTTTCAACGGCAAAAATCAATGAATATTGTAAATGCACAAACAGTAATTTCTCCGCATTGCAAGGTGCAATTCTGAAATTTTTTGCTTTTTCCTGCTCCTCTTAGCATGATAAAGAAGATTCAAAGAGAGTGAGATGCCAGCTCCTTTCATTCAGTCAGTAGCTTCAATCATTTCTGGACGTTTTTCAATAGCAAAAATCAATGAATATTGTAAATGCACAAACAGTAATTTCTCCGCATTGCAAGGTGCAATTCTGAAATTTTTTGCTTTTTCCTGCTCCTCTTAGCATGATAAAGAAGATTCAAAGAGAGTGAGATGCCAGCTCCTTTAATTCAGTCAGTAGCTTCAATCATTTCTGGACGTTTTTCAATGGCAAAAATCAATGAATATTGTAAATGCACAAACAGTAATTTCTCCGCATTGCAAGGTGCAATTCTGAAATTTTTTGCTTTTTCCTGCTCCTCTTAGCATGATAAAGAAGATTCAAAGAGAGTGAGATGCCAGCTCCTTTCATTCAGTCAGTAGCTTCAAACATTTCTGGAATATGAATAACATGATGTTTTTCAATGGCAAAAATCAATGAATATTGTAAATGCACAAACAGTAATTTCTCCGCATTGCAAGGTGCAATTCTGAAATTTTTTGCTTTTTCCTGCTCCTCTTAGCATGATAAAGAAGATTCAAAGAGAGTGAGATGCCAGCTCCTTTCATTCAGTCAGTAGCTTCAATCATTTCTGGACGTTTTTCAATGGCAAAAATCAATGAATATTGTAAATGCACAAACAGTAATTTCTCCGCATTGCAAGGTGCAATTCTGAAATTTTTTGCTTTTTCCTGCTCCTCTTAGCATGATAAAGAAGATTCAAAGAGAGTGAGATGCCAGCTCCTTTCATTCAGTCAGTAGCTTCAATCATTTCTGGACGTTTTTCAATGGCAAAAATCAATGAATATTGTAAATGCACAAACAGTAATTTCTCCGCATTGCAAGGTGCAATTCTGAAATTTTTTGCTTTTTCCTGCTCCTCTTAGCATGATAAAGAAGATTCAAAGAGAGTGACATGCCAGCTCCTTTCATTCAGTCAGTAGCTTCAAACATTTCTGGTATATGAATAACATGATGTTTTTCAATGGCAAAAATCAATGAATATTGTAAATGCACAAACAGTAATTTCTCCGCATTGCAAGGTGCAATTCTGAAATTTTTTGCTTTTTCCTGCTCCTCTTAGCATGATAAAGAAGATTCAAAGAGAGTGAGATGCCAGCTCCTTTCATTCAGTCAGCAGCTTCAATCATTTCTGGACGTTTTTCAATGGCAAAAATCAATGAATATTGTAAATGCACAAACAGTAATTTCTCCGCATTGCAAGGTGCAATTCTGAAATTTTTTGCTTTTATCTGCTCCTCTTAGCATGATAAAGAAGATTCAAAGAGAGTGAGATGCCAGCTCCTTTCATTCAGTCGGTAGGTTCAATCATTTCTGGACGTTTTTCAATGGCAAAAATCAATGAATATTGTAAATGCACAAACAGTAATTTCTCCGCATTGGAAGGTGCAATTCTGAAATTTTTTGCTTTTTCCTGCTCCTCTTAGCATGATAAAGAAGATTCAAAGAGAGTGAGATGCCAGCTCCTTTCATTCAGTCAGTAGCTTCAATCATTTCTGGACGTTTTTCAATGGCAAAAATCAATGTATATTGTAAATGCACAAACAGTAATTTCTCCGCATTGCAAGGTGCAATTCTGAAATTTTTTGCTTTTTCCTGCTCCTCTTAGCATGATAAAGAAGATTCAAAGAGAGTGAGATGCCAGCTCCTTTCATTCAGTCAGTAGCTTCAATCATTTCTGGACGTTTTTCAATGGCAAAAATCAATGTATATTGTAAATGCACAAACAGTAATTTCTCCGCATTGCAAGGTGCAATTCTGAAATTTTTTGCTTTTTCCTGCTCCTCTTAGCATGATAAAGAAGATTCAAAGAGAGTGAGATGCCAGCTCCTTTCATTCAGTCAGTAGCTTCAATCATTTCTGGACGTTTTTCAATGGCAAAAATCAATGAATATTGTAAATGCACAAACAGTAATTTCTCCGCATTGCAAGGTGCAATTCTGAAATTTTTTGCTTTTTCCTGCTCCTCTTAGCATGATAAAGAAGATTCAAAGAGAGTGAGATGCCAGCTCCTTTCATTCAGTCAGTAGCTTCAAACATTTCTGGAATATGAATAACATGATGTTTTTCAATGGCAAAAATCAATGAATATTGTAAATGCACAAACAGTAATTTCTCCGCATTGCAAGGTGCAATTCTGAAATTTTTTGCTTTTTCCTGCTCCTCTTAGCATGATAAAGAAGATTCAAAGAGAGTGAGATGCCAGCTCCTTTCATTCAGTCAGTAGCTTCAATCATTTCTGGACGTTTTTCAATGGCAAAAATCAATGAATATTGTAAATGCACAAACAGTAATTTCTCCGCATTGCAAGGTGCAATTCTGAAATTTTTTGCTTTTTCCTGCTCCTCTTAGCATGATAAAGAAGATTCAAAGAGAATGAGATGCCAGCTCCTTTCATTCAGTCAGTAGCTTCAATCATTTCTGTACGTTTTTCAACGGCAAAAATCAATGAATATTGTAAATGCACAAACAGTAATTTCTCCGCATTGCAAGGTGCAATTCTGAAATTTTTTGCTTTTTCCTGCTCCTCTTAGCATGATAAAGAAGATTCAAAGAGAGTGAGATGCCAGCTCCTTTCATTCAGTCAGTAGCTTCAATCATTTCTGGACGTTTTTCAATAGCAAAAATCAATGAATATTGTAAATGCACAAACAGTAATTTCTCCGCATTGCAAGGTGCAATTCTGAAATTTTTTGCTTTTTCCTGCTCCTCTTAGCATGATAAAGAAGATTCAAAGAGAGTGAGATGCCAGCTCCTTTAATTCAGTCAGTAGCTTCAATCATTTCTGGACGTTTTTCAATGGCAAAAATCAATGAATATTGTAAATGCACAAACAGTAATTTCTCCGCATTGCAAGGTGCAATTCTGAAATTTTTTGCTTTTTCCTGCTCCTCTTAGCATGATAAAGAAGATTCAAAGAGAGTGAGATGCCAGCTCCTTTCATTCAGTCAGTAGCTTCAAACATTTCTGGAATATGAATAACATGATGTTTTTCAATGGCAAAAATCAATGAATATTGTAAATGCACAAACAGTAATTTCTCCGCATTGCAAGGTGCAATTCTGAAATTTTTTGCTTTTTCCTGCTCCTCTTAGCATGATAAAGAAGATTCAAAGAGAGTGAGATGCCAGCTCCTTTCATTCAGTCAGTAGCTTCAATCATTTCTGGACGTTTTTCAATGGCAAAAATCAATGAATATTGTAAATGCACAAACAGTAATTTCTCCGCATTGCAAGGTGCAATTCTGAAATTTTTTGCTTTTTCCTGCTCCTCTTAGCATGATAAAGAAGATTCAAAGAGAGTGAGATGCCAGCTCCTTTCATTCAGTCAGTAGCTTCAATCATTTCTGGACGTTTTTCAATGGCAAAAATCAATGAATATTGTAAATGCACAAACAGTAATTTCTCCGCATTGCAAGGTGCAATTCTGAAATTTTTTGCTTTTTCCTGCTCCTCTTAGCATGATAAAGAAGATTCAAAGAGAGTGACATGCCAGCTCCTTTCATTCAGTCAGTAGCTTCAAACATTTCTGGTATATGAATAACATGATGTTTTTCAATGGCAAAAATCAATGAATATTGTAAATGCACAAACAGTAATTTCTCCGCATTGCAAGGTGCAATTCTGAAATTTTTTGCTTTTTCCTGCTCCTCTTAGCATGATAAAGAAGATTCAAAGAGAGTGAGATGCCAGCTCCTTTCATTCAGTCAGCAGCTTCAATCATTTCTGGACGTTTTTCAATGGCAAAAATCAATGAATATTGTAAATGCACAAACAGTAATTTCTCCGCATTGCAAGGTGCAATTCTGAAATTTTTTGCTTTTATCTGCTCCTCTTAGCATGATAAAGAAGATTCAAAGAGAGTGAGATGCCAGCTCCTTTCATTCAGTCGGTAGGTTCAATCATTTCTGGACGTTTTTCAATGGCAAAAATCAATGAATATTGTAAATGCACAAACAGTAATTTCTCCGCATTGGAAGGTGCAATTCTGAAATTTTTTGCTTTTTCCTGCTCCTCTTAGCATGATAAAGAAGATTCAAAGAGAGTGAGATGCCAGCTCCTTTCATTCAGTCAGTAGCTTCAATCATTTCTGGACGTTTTTCAATGGCAAAAATCAATGTATATTGTAAATGCACAAACAGTAATTTCTCCGCATTGCAAGGTGCAATTCTGAAATTTTTTGCTTTTTCCTGCTCCTCTTAGCATGATAAAGAAGATTCAAAGAGAGTGAGATGCCAGCTCCTTTCATTCAGTCAGTAGCTTCAATCATTTCTGGACGTTTTTCAATGGCAAAAATCAATGTATATTGTAAATGCACAAACAGTAATTTCTCCGCATTGCAAGGTGCAATTCTGAAATTTTTTGCTTTTTCCTGCTCCTCTTAGCATGATAAAGAAGATTCAAAGAGAGTGAGATGCCAGCTCCTTTCATTCAGTCAGTAGCTTCAATCATTTCTGGACGTTTTTCAATGGCAAAAATCAATGAATATTGTAAATGCACAAACAGTAATTTCTCCGCATTGCAAGGTGCAATTCTGAAATTTTTTGCTTTTTCCTGCTCCTCTTAGCATGATAAAGAAGATTCAAAGAGAGTGAGATGCCAGCTCCTTTCATTCAGTCAGTAGCTTCAAACATTTCTGGAATATGAATAACATGATGTTTTTCAATGGCAAAAATCAATGAATATTGTAAATGCACAAACAGTAATTTCTCCGCATTGCAAGGTGCAATTCTGAAATTTTTTGCTTTTTCCTGCTCCTCTTAGCATGATAAAGAAGATTCAAAGAGAGTGAGATGCCAGCTCCTTTCATTCAGTCAGTAGCTTCAATCATTTCTGGACGTTTTTCAATGGCAAAAATCAATGAATATTGTAAATGCACAAACAGTAATTTCTCCGCATTGCAAGGTGCAATTCTGAAATTTTTTGCTTTTTCCTGCTCCTCTTAGCATGATAAAGAAGATTCAAAGAGAATGAGATGCCAGCTCCTTTCATTCAGTCAGTAGCTTCAATCATTTCTGGACGTTTTTCAACGGCAAAAATCAATGAATATTGTAAATGCACAAACAGTAATTTCTCCGCATTGCAAGGTGCAATTCTGAAATTTTTTGCTTTTTCCTGCTCCTCTTAGCATGATAAAGAAGATTCAAAGAGAGTGAGATGCCAGCTCCTTTCATTCAGTCAGTAGCTTCAATCATTTCTGGACGTTTTTCAATAGCAAAAATCAATGAATATTGTAAATGCACAAACAGTAATTTCTCCGCATTGCAAGGTGCAATTCTGAAATTTTTTGCTTTTTCCTGCTCCTCTTAGCATGATAAAGAAGATTCAAAGAGAGTGAGATGCCAGCTCCTTTAATTCAGTCAGTAGCTTCAATCATTTCTGGACGTTTTTCAATGGCAAAAATCAATGAATATTGTAAATGCACAAACAGTAATTTCTCCGCATTGCAAGGTGCAATTCTGAAATTTTTTGCTTTTTCCTGCTCCTCTTAGCATGATAAAGAAGATTCAAAGAGAGTGAGATGCCAGCTCCTTTCATTCAGTCAGTAGCTTCAAACATTTCTGGAATATGAATAACATGATGTTTTTCAATGGCAAAAATCAATGAATATTGTAAATGCACAAACAGTAATTTCTCCGCATTGCAAGGTGCAATTCTGAAATTTTTTGCTTTTTCCTGCTCCTCTTAGCATGATAAAGAAGATTCAAAGAGAGTGAGATGCCAGCTCCTTTCATTCAGTCAGTAGCTTCAATCATTTCTGGACGTTTTTCAATGGCAAAAATCAATGAATATTGTAAATGCACAAACAGTAATTTCTCCGCATTGCAAGGTGCAATTCTGAAATTTTTTGCTTTTTCCTGCTCCTCTTAGCATGATAAAGAAGATTCAAAGAGAGTGAGATGCCAGCTCCTTTCATTCAGTCAGTAGCTTCAATCATTTCTGGACGTTTTTCAATGGCAAAAATCAATGAATATTGTAAATGCACAAACAGTAATTTCTCCGCATTGCAAGGTGCAATTCTGAAATTTTTTGCTTTTTCCTGCTCCTCTTAGCATGATAAAGAAGATTCAAAGAGAGTGACATGCCAGCTCCTTTCATTCAGTCAGTAGCTTCAAACATTTCTGGTATATGAATAACATGATGTTTTTCAATGGCAAAAATCAATGAATATTGTAAATGCACAAACAGTAATTTCTCCGCATTGCAAGGTGCAATTCTGAAATTTTTTGCTTTTTCCTGCTCCTCTTAGCATGATAAAGAAGATTCAAAGAGAGTGAGATGCCAGCTCCTTTCATTCAGTCAGCAGCTTCAATCATTTCTGGACGTTTTTCAATGGCAAAAATCAATGAATATTGTAAATGCACAAACAGTAATTTCTCCGCATTGCAAGGTGCAATTCTGAAATTTTTTGCTTTTATCTGCTCCTCTTAGTATGATAAAGAAGATTCAAAGAGAGTGAGATGCCAGCTCCTTTCATTCAGTCGGTAGGTTCAATCATTTCTGGACGTTTTTCAATGGCAAAAATCAATGAATATTGTAAATGCACAAACAGTAATTTCTCCGCATTGGAAGGTGCAATTCTGAAATTTTTTGCTTTTTCCTGCTCCTCTTAGCATGATAAAGAAGATTCAAAGAGAGTGAGATGCCAGCTCCTTTCATTCAGTCAGTAGCTTCAATCATTTCTGGACGTTTTTCAATGGCAAAAATCAATGTATATTGTAAATGCACAAACAGTAATTTCTCCGCATTGCAAGGTGCAATTCTGAAATTTTTTGCTTTTTCCTGCTCCTCTTAGCATGATAAAGAAGATTCAAAGAGAGTGAGATGCCAGCTCCTTTCATTCAGTCAGTAGCTTCAATCATTTCTGGACGTTTTTCAATGGCAAAAATCAATGTATATTGTAAATGCACAAACAGTAATTTCTCCGCATTGCAAGGTGCAATTCTGAAATTTTTTGCTTTTTCCTGCTCCTCTTAGCATGATAAAGAAGATTCAAAGAGAGTGAGATGCCAGCTCCTTTCATTCAGTCAGTAGCTTCAATCATTTCTGGACGTTTTTCAATGGCAAAAATCAATGAATATTGTAAATGCACAAACAGTAATTTCTCCGCATTGCAAGGTGCAATTCTGAAATTTTTTGCTTTTTCCTGCTCCTCTTAGCATGATAAAGAAGATTCAAAGAGAGTGAGATGCCAGCTCCTTTCATTCAGTCAGTAGCTTCAAACATTTCTGGTATATGAATAACATGATGTTTTTCAATGGCAAAAATCAATGAATATTGTAAATGCACAAACAGTAATTTCTCCGCATTGCAAGGTGCAATTCTGAAATTTTTTGCTTTTTCCTGCTCCTCTTAGCATGATAAAGAAGATTCAAAGAGAGTGAGATGCCAGCTCCTTTCATTCAGTCAGTAGCTTCAATCATTTCTGGACGTTTTTCAATGGCAAAAATCAATGAATATTGTAAATGCACAAACAGTAATTTCTCCGCATTGCAAGGTGCAATTCTGAAATTTTTTGCTTTTTCCTGCTCCTCTTAGCATGATAAAGAAGATTCAAAGAGAGTGAGATGCCAGCTCCTTTCATTCAGTCAGTAGCTTCAATCATTTCTGGTATATGAATAACATGATGTTTTTCAATGGCAAAAATAAATGAATATTGTAAATGCACAAACAGTAATTTCTCCGCATTGCAAGGTGCAATTCTGAAATTTTTTGCTTTTTCCTGCTCCTCTTAGCATGATAAAGAAGATTCAAAGAGAGTGAGATGCCAGCTCCTTTCATTCAGTCAGTAGCTTCAATCATTTCTGGATGTTTTTCAATGGCAAAAATCAATGAATATTGTAAATGCACAAACAGTAATTTCTCCGCATTGCAAGGTGCAATTCTGAAATTTTTTGCTTTTTCCTGCTCCTCTTAGCATGATAAAGAAGATTCAAAGAGAGTGAGATGCCAGCTCCTTTCATTCAGTCAGTAGCTTCAATCATTTCTGGACGTTTTTCAATGGCAAAAATCAATGAATATTGTAAATGCACAAACAGTAATTTCTCCGAATTGCAAGGTGCAATTCTGAAATTTTTTGCTTTTTTCTGCTCCTCTTAGCATGATAAAGAAGATTCAAAGAGAGTGAGATGCCAGCTCCTTTCATTCAGTCAGTAGCTTCAATCATTTCTGGTATATGAATAACATGATGTTTTTCAATGGCAAAAATCAATGAATATTGTAAATGCACAAACAGTAATTTCTCCGCATTGCAAGGTGCAATTCTGAAATTTTTTGCTTTTTCCTGCTCCTCTTAGCATGATAAAGAAGATTCAAAGAGAGTGAGATGCCAGCTCCTTTCATTCAGTCAGTAGCTTCAATCATTTCTGGACGTTTTTCAATGGCAAAAATCAATGAATATTGTAAATGCACAAACAGTAATTTCTCCGCATTGCAAGGTGCAATTCTGAAATTTTTTGCTTTTTCCTGCTCCTCTTAGCATGATAAAGAAGATTCAAAGAGAGTGAGATGCCAGCTCCTTTCATTCAGTCAGTAGCTTCAATCATTTCTGGTATATGAATAACATGATGTTTTTCAATGGCAAAAATCAATGAATATTGTAAATGCACAAACAGTAATTTCTCCGCATTGCAAGGTGCAATTCTGAAATTTTTTGCTTTTTCCTGCTCCTCTTAGCATGATAAAGAAGATTCAAAGACAGTGAGATGCCAGCTCCTTTAATTCAGTCAGTAGCTTCAATCATTTCTGGACGTTTTTCAATGGCAAAAATCAATGAATATTGTAAATGCACAAACAGTAATTTCTCCGCATTGCAAGGTGCAATTCTGAAATTTTTTGCTTTTTCCTGCTCCTCTTAGCATGATAAAGAAGATTCAAAGAGAGTGAGATGCCAGCTCCTTTCATTCAGTCAGTAGCTTCAAACATTTCTGGAATATGAATAACATGATGTTTTTCAATGGCAAAAATCAATGAATATTGTAAATGCACAAACAGTAATTTCTCCGCATTGCAAGGTGCAATTCTGAAATTTTTTGCTTTTTCCTGCTCCTCTTAGCATGATAAAGAAGATTCAAAGAGAGTGAGATGCCAGCTCCTTTCATTCAGTCAGTAGCTTCAATCATTTCTGGACGTTTTTCAATGGCAAAAATCAATGAATATTGTAAATGCACAAACAGTAATTTCTCCGCATTGCAAGGTGCAATTCTGAAATTTTTTGCTTTTTCCTGCTCCTCTTAGCATGATAAAGAAGATTCAAAGAGAGTGAGATGCCAGCTCCTTTCATTCAGTCAGTAGCTTCAATCATTTCTGGACGTTTTTCAATGGCAAAAATCAATGAATATTGTAAATGCACAAACAGTAATTTCTCCGCATTGCAAGGTGCAATTCTGAAATTTTTTGCTTTTTCCTGCTCCTCTTAGCATGATAAAGAAGATTCAAAGAGAGTGAGATGCCAGCTCCTTTCATTCAGTCAGTAGCTTCAATCATTTCTGGACGTTTTTCAATGGCAAAAATCAATGAATATTGTAAATGCACAAACAGTAATTTCTCCGCATTGCAAGGTGCAATTCTGAAATTTTTTGCTTTTTCCTGCTCCTCTTAGCATGATAAAGAAGATTCAAAGAGAGTGAGATGCCAGCTCCTTTCATTCAGTCAGTAGCTTCAATCATTTCTGGTATATGAATAACATGATGTTTTTCAATGGCAAAAATAAATGAATATTGTAAATGCACAAACAGTAATTTCTCCGCATTGCAAGGTGCAATTCTGAAATTTTTTGCTTTTTCCTGCTCCTCTTAGCATGATAAAGAAGATTCAAAGAGAGTGAGATGCCAGCTCCTTTCATTCAGTCAGTAGCTTCAATCATTTCTGGATGTTTTTCAATGGCAAAAATCAATGAATATTGTAAATGCACAAACAGTAATTTCTCCGCATTGCAAGGTGCAATTCTGAAATTTTTTGCTTTTTCCTGCTCCTCTTAGCATGATAAAGAAGATTCAAAGAGAGTGAGATGCCAGCTCCTTTCATTCAGTCAGTAGCTTCAATCATTTCTGGACGTTTTTCAATGGCAAAAATCAATGAATATTGTAAATGCACAAACAGTAATTTCTCCGAATTGCAAGGTGCAATTCTGAAATTTTTTGCTTTTTTCTGCTCCTCTTAGCATGATAAAGAAGATTCAAAGAGAGTGAGATGCCAGCTCCTTTCATTCAGTCAGTAGCTTCAATCATTTCTGGTATATGAATAACATGATGTTTTTCAATGGCAAAAATCAATGAATATTGTAAATGCACAAACAGTAATTTCTCCGCATTGCAAGGTGCAATTCTGAAATTTTTTGCTTTTTCCTGCTCCTCTTAGCATGATAAAGAAGATTCAAAGAGAGTGAGATGCCAGCTCCTTTCATTCAGTCAGTAGCTTCAATCATTTCTGGACGTTTTTCAATGGCAAAAATCAATGAATATTGTAAATGCACAAACAGTAATTTCTCCGCATTGCAAGGTGCAATTCTGAAATTTTTTGCTTTTTCCTGCTCCTCTTAGCATGATAAAGAAGATTCAAAGAGAGTGAGATGCCAGCTCCTTTCATTCAGTCAGTAGCTTCAATCATTTCTGGTATATGAATAACATGATGTTTTTCAATGGCAAAAATCAATGAATATTGTAAATGCACAAACAGTAATTTCTCCGCATTGCAAGGTGCAATTCTGAAATTTTTTGCTTTTTCCTGCTCCTCTTAGCATGATAAAGAAGATTCAAAGACAGTGAGATGCCAGCTCCTTTAATTCAGTCAGTAGCTTCAATCATTTCTGGACGTTTTTCAATGGCAAAAATCAATGAATATTGTAAATGCACAAACAGTAATTTCTCCGCATTGCAAGGTGCAATTCTGAAATTTTTTGCTTTTTCCTGCTCCTCTTAGCATGATAAAGAAGATTCAAAGAGAGTGAGATGCCAGCTCCTTTCATTCAGTCAGTAGCTTCAAACATTTCTGGAATATGAATAACATGATGTTTTTCAATGGCAAAAATCAATGAATATTGTAAATGCACAAACAGTAATTTCTCCGCATTGCAAGGTGCAATTCTGAAATTTTTTGCTTTTTCCTGCTCCTCTTAGCATGATAAAGAAGATTCAAAGAGAGTGAGATGCCAGCTCCTTTCATTCAGTCAGTAGCTTCAATCATTTCTGGACGTTTTTCAATGGCAAAAATCAATGAATATTGTAAATGCACAAACAGTAATTTCTCCGCATTGCAAGGTGCAATTCTGAAATTTTTTGCTTTTTCCTGCTCCTCTTAGCATGATAAAGAAGATTCAAAGAGAGTGAGATGCCAGCTCCTTTCATTCAGTCAGTAGCTTCAATCATTTCTGGACGTTTTTCAATGGCAAAAATCAATGAATATTGTAAATGCACAAACAGTAATTTCTCCGCATTGCAAGGTGCAATTCTGAAATTTTTTGCTTTTTCCTGCTCCTCTTAGCATGATAAAGAAGATTCAAAGAGAATGAGATGCCAGCTCCTTTCATTCAGTCAGTAGTTTCAATCATTTCTGGACGTTTTTCAACGGCAAAAATCAATGAATATTGTAAATGCACAAACAGTAATTTCTCCGCATTGCAAGGTGCAATTCTGAAATTTTTTGCTTTTTCCTGCTCCTCTTAGCATGATAAAGAAGATTCAAAGAGAGTGAGATGCCAGCTCCTTTCATTCAGTCAGTAGCTTCAATCATTTCTGGACGTTTTTCAATAGCAAAAATCTATGAATATTGTAAATGCACAAACAGTAATTTCTCCGCATTGCAAGGTGCAATTCTGAAATTTTTTGCTTTTTCCTGCTCCTCTTAGCATGATAAAGAAGATTCAAAGAGAGTGAGATGCCAGCTCCTTTAATTCAGTCAGTAGCTTCAATCATTTCTGGACGTTTTTCAATGGCAAAAATCAATGAATATTGTAAATGCACAAACAGTAATTTCTCCGCATTGCAAGGTGCAATTCTGAAATTTTTTGCTTTTTCCTGCTCCTCTTAGCATGATAAAGAAGATTCAAAGAGAGTGAGATGCCAGCTCCTTTCATTCAGTCAGTAGCTTCAAACATTTCTGGAATATGAATAACATGATGTTTTTCAATGGCAAAAATCAATGAATATTGTAAATGCACAAACAGTAATTTCTCCGCATTGCAAGGTGCAATTCTGAAATTTTTTGCTTTTTCCTGCTCCTCTTAGCATGATAAAGAAGATTCAAAGAGAGTGAGATGCCAGCTCCTTTCATTCAGTAAGTAGCTTCAATCATTTCTGGACGTTTTTCAATGGCAAAAATCAATGAATATTGTAAATGCACAAACAGTAATTTCTCCGCATTGCAAGGTGCAATTCTGAAATTTTTTGCTTTTTCCTGCTCCTCTTAGCATGATAAAGAAGATTCAAAGAGAGTGAGATGCCAGCTCCTTTCATTCAGTCAGTAGCTTCAATCATTTCTGGACGTTTTTCAATGGCAAAAATCAATGAATATTGTAAATGCACAAACAGTAATTTCTCCGCATTGCAAGGTGCAATTCTGAAATTTTTTGCTTTTTCCTGCTCCTCTTAGCATGATAAAGAAGATTCAAAGAGAGTGACATGCCAGCTCCTTTCATTCAGTCAGTAGCTTCAAACATTTCTGGTATATGAATAACATGATGTTTTTCAATGGCAAAAATCAATGAATATTGTAAATGCACAAACAGTAATTTCTCCGCATTGCAAGGTGCAATTCTGAAATTTTTTGCTTTTTCCTGCTCCTCTTAGCATGATAAAGAAGATTCAAAGAGAGTGAGATGCCAGCTCCTTTCATTCAGTCAGTAGCTTCAATCATTTCTGGACGTTTTTCAATGGCAAAAATCAATGAATATTGTAAATGCACAAACAGTAATTTCTCCGCATTGCAAGGTGCAATTCTGAAATTTTTTGCTTTTTCCTGCTCCTCTTAGCATGATAAAGAAGATTCAAAGAGAGTGAGATGCCAGCTCCTTTCATTCAGTCAGTAGCTTCAATCATTTCTGGTATATGAATAACATGATGTTTTTCAATGGCAAAAATAAATGAATATTGTAAATGCACAAACAGTAATTTCTCCGCATTGCAAGGTGCAATTCTGAAATTTTTTGCTTTTTCCTGCTCCTCTTAGCATGATAAAGAAGATTCAAAGAGAGTGAGATGCCAGCTCCTTTCATTCAGTCAGTAGCTTCAATCATTTCTGGATGTTTTTCAATGGCAAAAATCAATGAATATTGTAAATGCACAAACAGTAATTTCTCCGCATTGCAAGGTGCAATTCTGAAATTTTTTGCTTTTTCCTGCTCCTCTTAGCATGATAAAGAAGATTCAAAGAGAGTGAGATGCCAGCTCCTTTCATTCAGTCAGTAGCTTCAATCATTTCTGGACGTTTTTCAATGGCAAAAATCAATGAATATTGTAAATGCACAAACAGTAATTTCTCCGCATTGCAAGGTGCAATTCTGAAATTTTTTGCTTTTTTCTGCTCCTCTTAGCATGATAAAGAAGATTCAAAGAGAGTGAGATGCCAGCTCCTTTCATTCAGTCAGTAGCTTCAATCATTTCTGGTATATGAATAACATGATGTTTTTCAATGGCAAAAATCAATGAATATTGTAAATGCACAAACAGTAATTTCTCCGCATTGCAAGGTGCAATTCTGAAATTTTTTGCTTTTTCCTGCTCCTCTTAGCATGATAAAGAAGATTCAAAGAGAGTGAGATGCCAGCTCCTTTCATTCAGTCAGTAGCTTCAATCATTTCTGGACGTTTTTCAATGGCAAAAATCAATGAATATTGTAAATGCACAAACAGTAATTTCTCCGCATTGCAAGGTGCAATTCTGAAATTTTTTGCTTTTTCCTGCTCCTCTTAGCATGATAAAGAAGATTCAAAGAGAGTGAGATGCCAGCTCCTTTCATTCAGTCAGTAGCTTCAATCATTTCTGGTATATGAATAACATGATGTTTTTCAATGGCAAAAATCAATGAATATTGTAAATGCACAAACAGTAATTTCTCCGCATTGCAAGGTGCAATTCTGAAATTTTTTGCTTTTTCCTGCTCCTCTTAGCATGATAAAGAAGATTCAAAGACAGTGAGATGCCAGCTCCTTTAATTCAGTCAGTAGCTTCAATCATTTCTGGACGTTTTTCAATGGCAAAAATCAATGAATATTGTAAATGCACAAACAGTAATTTCTCCGCATTGCAAGGTGCAATTCTGAAATTTTTTGCTTTTTCCTGCTCCTCTTAGCATGATAAAGAAGATTCAAAGAGAGTGAGATGCCAGCTCCTTTCATTCAGTCAGTAGCTTCAAACATTTCTGGAATATGAATAACATGATGTTTTTCAATGGCAAAAATCAATGAATATTGTAAATGCACAAACAGTAATTTCTCCGCATTGCAAGGTGCAATTCTGAAATTTTTTGCTTTTTCCTGCTCCTCTTAGCATGATAAAGAAGATTCAAAGAGAGTGAGATGCCAGCTCCTTTCATTCAGTCAGTAGCTTCAATCATTTCTGGACGTTTTTCAATGGCAAAAATCAATGAATATTGTAAATGCACAAACAGTAATTTCTCCGCATTGCAAGGTGCAATTCTGAAATTTTTTGCTTTTTCCTGCTCCTCTTAGCATGATAAAGAAGATTCAAAGAGAATGAGATGCCAGCTCCTTTCATTCAGTCAGTAGCTTCAATCATTTCTGGACGTTTTTCAACGGCAAAAATCAATGAATATTGTAAATGCACAAACAGTAATTTCTCCGCATTGCAAGGTGCAATTCTGAAATTTTTTGCTTTTTCCTGCTCCTCTTAGCATGATAAAGAAGATTCAAAGAGAGTGAGATGCCAGCTCCTTTCATTCAGTCAGTAGCTTCAATCATTTCTGGACGTTTTTCAATAGCAAAAATCAATGAATATTGTAAATGCACAAACAGTAATTTCTCCGCATTGCAAGGTGCAATTCTGAAATTTTTTGCTTTTTCCTGCTCCTCTTAGCATGATAAAGAAGATTCAAAGAGAGTGAGATGCCAGCTCCTTTAATTCAGTCAGTAGCTTCAATCATTTCTGGACGTTTTTCAATGGCAAAAATCAATGAATATTGTAAATGCACAAACAGTAATTTCTCCGCATTGCAAGGTGCAATTCTGAAATTTTTTGCTTTTTCCTGCTCCTCTTAGCATGATAAAGAAGATTCAAAGAGAGTGAGATGCCAGCTCCTTTCATTCAGTCAGTAGCTTCAAACATTTCTGGAATATGAATAACATGATGTTTTTCAATGGCAAAAATCAATGAATATTGTAAATGCACAAACAGTAATTTCTCCGCATTGCAAGGTGCAATTCTGAAATTTTTTGCTTTTTCCTGCTCCTCTTAGCATGATAAAGAAGATTCAAAGAGAGTGAGATGCCAGCTCCTTTCATTCAGTCAGTAGCTTCAATCATTTCTGGACGTTTTTCAATGGCAAAAATCAATGAATATTGTAAATGCACAAACAGTAATTTCTCCGCATTGCAAGGTGCAATTCTGAAATTTTTTGCTTTTTCCTGCTCCTCTTAGCATGATAAAGAAGATTCAAAGAGAGTGAGATGCCAGCTCCTTTCATTCAGTCAGTAGCTTCAATCATTTCTGGACGTTTTTCAATGGCAAAAATCAATGAATATTGTAAATGCACAAACAGTAATTTCTCCGCATTGCAAGGTGCAATTCTGAAATTTTTTGCTTTTTCCTGCTCCTCTTAGCATGATAAAGAAGATTCAAAGAGAGTGACATGCCAGCTCCTTTCATTCAGTCAGTAGCTTCAAACATTTCTGGTATATGAATAACATGATGTTTTTCAATGGCAAAAATCAATGAATATTGTAAATGCACAAACAGTAATTTCTCCGCATTGCAAGGTGCAATTCTGAAATTTTTTGCTTTTTCCTGCTCCTCTTAGCATGATAAAGAAGATTCAAAGAGAGTGAGATGCCAGCTCCTTTCATTCAGTCAGCAGCTTCAATCATTTCTGGACGTTTTTCAATGGCAAAAATCAATGAATATTGTAAATGCACAAACAGTAATTTCTCCGCATTGCAAGGTGCAATTCTGAAATTTTTTGCTTTTATCTGCTCCTCTTAGCATGATAAAGAAGATTCAAAGAGAGTGAGATGCCAGCTCCTTTCATTCAGTCGGTAGGTTCAATCATTTCTGGACGTTTTTCAATGGCAAAAATCAATGAATATTGTAAATGCACAAACAGTAATTTCTCCGCATTGGAAGGTGCAATTCTGAAATTTTTTGCTTTTTCCTGCTCCTCTTAGCATGATAAAGAAGATTCAAAGAGAGTGAGATGCCAGCTCCTTTCATTCAGTCAGTAGCTTCAATCATTTCTGGACGTTTTTCAATGGCAAAAATCAATGTATATTGTAAATGCACAAACAGTAATTTCTCCGCATTGCAAGGTGCAATTCTGAAATTTTTTGCTTTTTCCTGCTCCTCTTAGCATGATAAAGAAGATTCAAAGAGAGTGAGATGCCAGCTCCTTTCATTCAGTCAGTAGCTTCAATCATTTCTGGACGTTTTTCAATGGCAAAAATCAATGTATATTGTAAATGCACAAACAGTAATTTCTCCGCATTGCAAGGTGCAATTCTGAAATTTTTTGCTTTTTCCTGCTCCTCTTAGCATGATAAAGAAGATTCAAAGAGAGTGAGATGCCAGCTCCTTTCATTCAGTCAGTAGCTTCAATCATTTCTGGACGTTTTTCAATGGCAAAAATCAATGAATATTGTAAATGCACAAACAGTAATTTCTCCGCATTGCAAGGTGCAATTCTGAAATTTTTTGCTTTTTCCTGCTCCTCTTAGCATGATAAAGAAGATTCAAAGAGAGTGAGATGCCAGCTCCTTTCATTCAGTCAGTAGCTTCAAACATTTCTGGTATATGAATAACATGATGTTTTTCAATGGCAAAAATCAATGAATATTGTAAATGCACAAACAGTAATTTCTCCGCATTGCAAGGTGCAATTCTGAAATTTTTTGCTTTTTCCTGCTCCTCTTAGCATGATAAAGAAGATTCAAAGAGAGTGAGATGCCAGCTCCTTTCATTCAGTCAGTAGCTTCAATCATTTCTGGACGTTTTTCAATGGCAAAAATCAATGAATATTGTAAATGCACAAACAGTAATTTCTCCGCATTGCAAGGTGCAATTCTGAAATTTTTTGCTTTTTCCTGCTCCTCTTAGCATGATAAAGAAGATTCAAAGAGAGTGAGATGCCAGCTCCTTTCATTCAGTCAGTAGCTTCAATCATTTCTGGTATATGAATAACATGATGTTTTTCAATGGCAAAAATAAATGAATATTGTAAATGCACAAACAGTAATTTCTTGCTTTTTCCTGCTCCTCTTAGCATGATAAAGAAGATTCAAAGAGAGTGAGATGCCAGCTCCTTTCATTCAGTCAGTAGCTTCAATCATTTCTGGATGTTTAGTCAGTAGCTTCAATCATTTCTGGATGTTTTTCAATGGCAAAAATCAATGAATATTGTAAATGCACAAACAGTAATTTCTCCGCATTGCAAGGTGCAATTCTGAAATTTTTTGCTTTTTCCTGCTCCTCTTAGCATGATAAAGAAGATTCAAAGAGAGTGAGATGCCAGCTCCTTTCATTCAGTCAGTAGCTTCAATCATTTCTGGACGTTTTTCAATGGCAAAAATCAATGAATATTGTAAATGCACAAACAGTAATTTCTCCGAATTGCAAGGTGCAATTCTGAAATTTTTTGCTTTTTTCTGCTCCTCTTAGCATGATAAAGAAGATTCAAAGAGAGTGAGATGCCAGCTCCTTTCATTCAGTCAGTAGCTTCAATCATTTCTGGTATATGAATAACATGATGTTTTTCAATGGCAAAAATCAATGAATATTGTAAATGCACAAACAGTAATTTCTCCGCATTGCAAGGTGCAATTCTGAAATTTTTTGCTTTTTCCTGCTCCTCTTAGCATGATAAAGAAGATTCAAAGAGAGTGAGATGCCAGCTCCTTTCATTCAGTCAGTAGCTTCAATCATTTCTGGACGTTTTTCAATGGCAAAAATCAATGAATATTGTAAATGCACAAACAGTAATTTCTCCGCATTGCAAGGTGCAATTCTGAAATTTTTTGCTTTTTCCTGCTCCTCTTAGCATGATAAAGAAGATTCAAAGAGAGTGAGATGCCAGCTCCTTTCATTCAGTCAGTAGCTTCAATCATTTCTGGTATATGAATAACATGATGTTTTTCAATGGCAAAAATCAATGAATATTGTAAATGCACAAACAGTAATTTCTCCGCATTGCAAGGTGCAATTCTGAAATTTTTTGCTTTTTCCTGCTCCTCTTAGCATGATAAAGAAGATTCAAAGACAGTGAGATGCCAGCTCCTTTAATTCAGTCAGTAGCTTCAATAATTTCTGGACGTTTTTCAATGGCAAAAATCAATGAATATTGTAAATGCACAAACAGTAATTTCTCCGCATTGCAAGGTGCAATTCTGAAATTTTTTGCTTTTTCCTGCTCCTCTTAGCATGATAAAGAAGATTCAAAGAGAGTGAGATGCCAGCTCCTTTCATTCAGTCAGTAGCTTCAAACATTTCTGGAATATGAATAACATGATGTTTTTCAATGGCAAAAATCAATGAATATTGTAAATGCACAAACAGTAATTTCTCCGCATTGCAAGGTGCAATTCTGAAATTTTTTGCTTTTTCCTGCTCCTCTTAGCATGATAAAGAAGATTCAAAGAGAGTGAGATGCCAGCTCCTTTCATTCAGTCAGTAGCTTCAATCATTTCTGGACGTTTTTCAATGGCAAAAATCAATGAATATTGTAAATGCACAAACAGTAATTTCTCCGCATTGCAAGGTGCAATTCTGAAATTTTTTGCTTTTTCCTGCTCCTCTTAGCATGATAAAGAAGATTCAAAGAGAGTGAGATGCCAGCTCCTTTCATTCAGTCAGTAGCTTCAATCATTTCTGGACGTTTTTCAATGGCAAAAATCAATGAATATTGTAAATGCACAAACAGTAATTTCTCCGCATTGCAAGGTGCAATTCTGAAATTTTTTGCTTTTTCCTGCTCCTCTTAGCATGATAAAGAAGATTCAAAGAGAATGAGATGCCAGCTCCTTTCATTCAGTCAGTAGTTTCAATCATTTCTGGACGTTTTTCAACGGCAAAAATCAATGAATATTGTAAATGCACAAACAGTAATTTCTCCGCATTGCAAGGTGCAATTCTGAAATTTTTTGCTTTTTCCTGCTCCTCTTAGCATGATAAAGAAGATTCAAAGAGAGTGAGATGCCAGCTCCTTTCATTCAGTCAGTAGCTTCAATCATTTCTGGACGTTTTTCAATAGCAAAAATCTATGAATATTGTAAATGCACAAACAGTAATTTCTCCGCATTGCAAGGTGCAATTCTGAAATTTTTTGCTTTTTCCTGCTCCTCTTAGCATGATAAAGAAGATTCAAAGAGAGTGAGATGCCAGCTCCTTTAATTCAGTCAGTAGCTTCAATCATTTCTGGACGTTTTTCAATGGCAAAAATCAATGAATATTGTAAATGCACAAACAGTAATTTCTCCGCATTGCAAGGTGCAATTCTGAAATTTTTTGCTTTTTCCTGCTCCTCTTAGCATGATAAAGAAGATTCAAAGAGAGTGAGATGCCAGCTCCTTTCATTCAGTCAGTAGCTTCAAACATTTCTGGAATATGAATAACATGATGTTTTTCAATGGCAAAAATCAATGAATATTGTAAATGCACAAACAGTAATTTCTCCGCATTGCAAGGTGCAATTCTGAAATTTTTTGCTTTTTCCTGCTCCTCTTAGCATGATAAAGAAGATTCAAAGAGAGTGAGATGCCAGCTCCTTTCATTCAGTCAGTAGCTTCAATCATTTCTGGACGTTTTTCAATGGCAAAAATCAATGAATATTGTAAATGCACAAACAGTAATTTCTCCGCATTGCAAGGTGCAATTCTGAAATTTTTTGCTTTTTCCTGCTCCTCTTAGCATGATAAAGAAGATTCAAAGAGAGTGACATGCCAGCTCCTTTCATTCAGTCAGTAGCTTCAAACATTTCTGGTATATGAATAACATGATGTTTTTCAATGGCAAAAATCAATGAATATTGTAAATGCACAAACAGTAATTTCTCCGCATTGCAAGGTGCAATTCTGAAATTTTTTGCTTTTTCCTGCTCCTCTTAGCATGATAAAGAAGATTCAAAGAGAGTGAGATGCCAGCTCCTTTCATTCAGTCAGTAGCTTCAATCATTTCTGGACGTTTTTCAATGGCAAAAATCAATGAATATTGTAAATGCACAAACAGTAATTTCTCCGCATTGCAAGGTGCAATTCTGAAATTTTTTGCTTTTATCTGCTCCTCTTAGCATGATAAAGAAGATTCAAAGAGAGTGAGATGCCAGCTCCTTTCATTCAGTCGGTAGGTTCAATCATTTCTGGACGTTTTTCAATGGCAAAAATCAATGAATATTGTAAATGCACAAACAGTAATTTCTCCGCATTGCAAGGTGCAATTCTGAAATTTTTTGCTTTTTCCTGCTCCTCTTAGCATGATAAAGAAGATTCAAAGAGAGTGAGATGCCAGCTCCTTTCATTCAGTCAGTAGCTTCAATCATTTCTGGACGTTTTTCAATGGCAAAAATCAATGAATATTGTAAATGCACAAACAGTAATTTCTCCGCATTGCAAGGTGCAATTCTGAAATTTTTTGCTTTTTCCTGCTCCTCTTAGCATGATAAAGAAGATTCAAAGAGAGTGAGATGCCAGCTCCTTTCATTCAGTCAGTAGCTTCAATCATTTCTGGACGTTTTTCAATGGCAAAAATCAATGTATATTGTAAATGCACAAACAGTAATTTCTCCGCATTGCAAGGTGCAATTCTGAAATTTTTTGCTTTTTCCTGCTCCTCTTAGCATGATAAAGAAGATTCAAAGAGAGTGAGATGCCAGCTCCTTTCATTCAGTCAGTAGCTTCAATCATTTCTGGACGTTTTTCAATGGCAAAAATCAATGTATATTGTAAATGCACAAACAGTAATTTCTCCGCATTGCAAGGTGCAATTCTGAAATTTTTTGCTTTTTCCTGCTCCTCTTAGCATGATAAAGAAGATTCAAAGAGAGTGAGATGCCAGCTCCTTTCATTCAGTCAGTAGCTTCAATCATTTCTGGACGTTTTTCAATGGCAAAAATCAATGAATATTGTAAATGCACAAACAGTAATTTCTCCGCATTGCAAGGTGCAATTCTGAAATTTTTTGCTTTTTCCTGCTCCTCTTAGCATGATAAAGAAGATTCAAAGAGAGTGAGATGCCAGCTCCTTTCATTCAGTCAGTAGCTTCAAACATTTCTGGTATATGAATAACATGATGTTTTTCAATGGCAAAAATCAATGAATTTTGTAAATGCACAAACAGCAATTTCTCCGCATTGCAAGGTGCAATTCTGAAATTTTTTGCTTTTTCCTGCTCCTCTTAGCATGATAAAGAAGATTCAAAGAGAGTGAGATGCCAGCTCCTTTCATTCAGTCAGTAGCTTCAATCATTTCTGGACGTTTTTCAATGGCAAAAATCAATGAATATTGTAAATGCACAAACAGTAATTTCTCCGCATTGCGAGGTGCAATTCTGAAATTTTTTGCTTTTTCCTGCTCCTCTTAGCATGATAAAGAAGATTCAAAGAGAGTGAGATGCCAGCTCCTTTCATTCAGTCAGTAGCTTCAATCATTTCTGGTATATGAATAACATGATGTTTTTCAATGGCAAAAATCAATGAATATTGTAAATGCACAAACAGTAATTTCTCCGCATTGCAAGGTGCAATTCTGAAATTTTTTGCTTTTTCCTGCTCCTCTTAGCATGATAAAGAAGATTCAAAGAGAGTGAGATGCCAGCTCCTTTCATTCAGTCAGTAGCTTCAATCATTTCTGGTATATGAATAACATGATGTTTTTCAATGGCAAAAATCAATGAATATTGTAAATGCACAAACAGTAATTTATTCGCATTGCAAGGTGCAATTCTGAAATTTTTTGCTTTTTCCTGCTCCTCTTAGCATGATAAAGAAGATTCAAAGAGAGTGAGATGCCAGCTCCTTTCATTCAGTCAGTAGCTTCAAACATTTCTGGTATATGAATAACATGATGTTTTTCAATGGCAAAAATCAATGAATATTGTAAATGCACAAACAGTAATTTCTCCGCATTGCAAGGTGCAATTCTGAAATTTTTTGCCTTTTCCTGCTCCTCTTAGCATGATAAAGAAGATTCAAAGAGAGTGAGATGCCAGCTCCTTTCATTCAGTCAGTAGCTTCAATCATTTCTGGACGTTTTTCAATGGCAAAAATCAATGAATATTGTAAATGCACAAACAGTAATTTCTCCGCATTGCAAGGTGCAATTCTGAAATTTTTTGCTTTTTCCTGCTCCTCTTAGCATGATAAAGAAGATTCAAAGAGAGTGAGATGCCAGCTCCTTTCATTCAGTCAGTAGCTTCAAACATTTCTGGTATATGAATAACATGATGTTTTTCAATGGCAAAAATCAATGAATATTGTAAATGCACAAACAGTAATTTCTCCGCATTGCAAGGTGCAATTCTGAAATTTTTTGCTTTTTCCTGCTCCTCTTAGCATGATAAAGAAGATTCAAAGAGAGTGAGATGCCAGCTCCTTTCATTCAGTCAGTAGCTTCAATCATTTCTGGACGTTTTTCAATGGCAAAAATCAATGAATATTGTAAATGCACAAAGAGTAAATTCTCCGCATTGCAAGGTGCAATTCTGAAATTTTTTGCTTTTTCCTGCTCCTTTTAGCATGATAAAGAAGATTCAAAGAGAGTGACATGCCAGCTCCTTTCATTCAGTCAGTAGCTTCAAACATTTCTGGTATATGAATAACATGATGTTTTTCAATGGCAAAAATCAATGAATATTGTAAATGCACAAACAGTAATTTCTCCGCATTGCAAGGTGCAATTCTGAAATTTTTTGCTTTTTCTTGCTCCTCTTAGCATGATAAAGAAGATTCAAAGAGAGTGAGATGCCAGCTCCTTTCATTCAGTCAGTAGCTTCAATCATTTCTGGATGTTTTTCAATGGCAAAAATCAATGAATATTGTAAACGCAAAAACAGTAATTTCTCCGCATTGCAAGGTGCAATTCTGAAATTTTTTGCTTTTTCCTGCTCCTCTTAGCATGATAAAGAAGATTCAAAGAGAGTGAGATGCCAGCTCCTTTCATTCAGTCAGTAGCTTCAATCATTTCTGGACGTTTTTCAACGGCAAAAATCAATGAATATTGTAAATACACAAACAGTAATTTCTCCGCATTGCAAGGGGCTATTCTGAAATTTTTTGCTTTTTCCTGCTCCTCTTAGCATGATAAAGAAGATTCAAAGAGAGTGAGATGCCAGCTCCTTTCATTCAGTCAGTAGCTTCAATCATTTCTGGACGTTTTTCAATGGCAAAAATCAATGAATATTGTAAATGCACAAACAGTAATTTCTCCGCATTGCAAGGTGCAATTCTGAAATTTTTTGCTTTTTCCTGCTCCTCTTAGCATGATAAAGAAGATTCAAACAGAGTGAGATGCCAGCTCCTTTCATTCAGTCAGTAGCTTCAATCATTTCTGGACGTTTTTCAATGGCAAAAATCAATGAATATTGTAAATGCACAAACAGTAATTTCTCCGTATTGCAAGGTGCAATTCTGAAATTTTTTGCTTTTTCCTGCTCCTCTTAGCATGATAAAGAACATTCAAAGAGAGTGAGATGCCAGCTCCTTTCATTCAGTCAGTAGCTTCAATCATTTCTGGACGTTTTTCAATGGCAAAAATCAATGAATATTGTAAATGCACAAGCAGTAATTTCTCCGCATTGCAAGGTGCAATTCTGAAATTTTTTGCTTTTTCCTGCTCCTCTTAGCATGATAAAGAAGATTCAAAGAGACTGAGATGCCAGCTCCTTTCATTCAGTCAGTAGCTTCAATCATTTCTGGACGTTTTTCAATGGCAAAAATCAATGAATATTGTAAATGCACAAACAGTAATTTCTCCGCATTGCAAGGTGCAATTCTGAAATTTTTTACTTTTTCCTGCTCCTCTTAGCATGAAAAAGAAGATTCAAAGAGAGTGAGATGCCAGCTCCTTTCATTCAGTCAGTAGCTTCAATCATTTCTGGTATATGAATAACATGATGTTTTTCAATGGCAAAAATCAATGAATATTGTAAATGCACAAACAGTAATTTCTCCGCATTGCAAGGTGCAATTCTGAAATTTTTTGCTTTTTCCTGCTCCTCTTAGCATGATAAAGAAGATTCAAAGAGAGTGAGATGCCAGCTCCTTTCATTCAGTCAGTAGCTTCAATCATTTCTGGACGTTTTTCAATGGCAAAAATCAATGAATATTGTAAATGCACAAACAGTAATTTCTCCGCATTGCAAGGTGCAATTCTGAAATTTTTTGCTTTTTCCTGCTCCTCATAGCATGATAAAGAAGATTCAAAGAGAGTGAGATGCCAGCTCCTTTCATTCAGTCAGTAGCTTCAATCATTTCTGGTATATGAATAACATGATGTTTTTCAATGGCAAAAATCAATGAATATTGTAAATGCACAAACAGTAATTTCTCCGCATTGCAAGGTGCAATTCTGAAATTTTTTGCTTTTTCCTGCTCCTCTTAGCATGATAAAGAAGATTCAAAGAGAGTGAGATGCCAGCTCCTTTCATTCAGTCAGTAGCTTCAAACATTTCTGGACGTTTTTCAATGGCAAAAATCAATGAATATTGTAAATGCACAAACAGTAATTTCTCCGCATTGCAAGGTGCAATTCTGAAATTTTTTGCTTTTTCCTGCTCCTCTTAGCATGATAAAGAAGATTCAAAGAGAGTGAGATGCCAGCTCCTTTCATTCAGTCAGTAGCTTCAATCATTTCTGGTATATGAATAACATGATGTTTAACAATGGCAAAAATCAATGAATATTGTAAATGCACAAACAGTAATTTCTCCGCATTGCAAGGTGCAATTCTGAAATTTTTTGCTTTTTCCTGCTCCTCTTAGCATGATAAAGAAGATTCAAAGAGAGTGAGATGCCAGCTCCTTTCATTCAGTCAGTAGCTTCAATCATTTCTGGACGTTTTTCAACGGCAAAAATCAATGAATATTGTAAATGCACAAACAGTAATTTCTCCGCATTGCAAGGTGCAATTCTGAAATTTTTTGCTTTTTCCTGCTCCTCTTAGCATGATAAAGAAGATTCAAAGAGAGTGAGATGCCAGCTCCTTTCATTCAGTCAGTAGCTTCAATCATTTCTGGACGTTTTTCAATGGCAAAAATCAATGAATATTGTAAATGCACAAACAGTAATTTCTCCGCATTGCAAGGTGCAATTCTGAAATTTTTTGCTTTTTCCTGCTCCTCTTAGCATGATAAAGAAGATTCAAAGAGAGTGAGATGCCAGCTCCTTTTATTCAGTCAGTAGCTTCAATCATTTCTGGACGTTTTTCAATGGCAAAAATCAATGAATATTGTAAATGCACAAACAGTAATTTCTCCGTATTGCAAGGTGCAATTCTGAAATTTTTTGCTTTTTCCTGCTCCTCTTAGCATGATAAAGAAGATTCAAAGAGAGTGAGATGCCAGCTCCTTTCATTCAGTCAGTAGCTTCAATCATTTCTGGACGTTTTTCAATGGCAAAAATCAATGAATATTGTAAATGCACAAGCAGTAATTTCTCCGCATTGCAAGGTGCAATTCTGAAATTTTTTGCTTTTTCCTGCTCCTCTTAGCATGATAAAGAAGATTCAAAGAGACTGAGATGCCAGCTCCTTTCATTCAGTCAGTAGCTTCAATCATTTCTGGACGTTTTTCAATGGCAAAAATCAATGAATATTGTAAATGCACAAACAGTAATTTCTCCGCATTGCAAGGTGCAATTCTGAAATTTTTTACTTTTTCCTGCTCCTCTTAGCATGAAAAAGAAGATTCAAAGAGAGTGAGATGCCAGCTCCTTTCATTCAGTCAGTAGCTTCAATCATTTCTGGTATATGAATAACATGATGTTTTTCAATGGCAAAAATCAATGAATATTGTAAATGCACAAACAGTAATTTCTCCGCATTGCAAGGTGCAATTCTGAATTTTTTTGCTTTTTCCTGCTCCTCTTAGCATGATAAAGAAGATTCAAAGAGAGTGAGATGCCAGCTCCTTTCATTCAGTCAGTAGCTTCAATCATTTCTGGACGTTTTTCAATGGCAAAAATCAATGAATATTGTAAATGCACAAACAGTAATTTCTCCGCATTGCAAGGTGCAATTCTGAAATTTTTTGCTTTTTCCTGCTCCTCTTAGCATGATAAAGAAGATTCAAAGAGAGTGAGATGCCAGCTCCTTTCATTCAGTCAGTAGCTTCAATCATTTCTGGTATATGAATAACATGATGTTTTTCAATGGCAAAAATCAATGAATATTGTAAATGCACAAACAGTAATTTCTCCGCATTGCAAGGTGCAATTCTGAAATTTTTTGCCTTTTCCTGCTCCTCTTAGCATGATAAAGAAGATTCAAAGAGAGTGAGATGCCAGCTCCTTTCATTCAGTCAGTAGCTTCAATCATTTCTGGACGTTTTTCAATGGCAAAAATCAATGAATATTGTAAATGCACAAACAGTAATTTCTCCGCATTGCAAGGTGCAATTCTGAAATTTTTTGCTTTTTCCTGCTCCTCTTAGCATGATAAAGAAGATTCAAAGAGAGTGAGATGCCAGCTCCTTTCATTCAGTCAGTAGCTTCAAACATTTCTGGTATATGAATAACATGATGTTTTTCAATGGCAAAAATCAATGAATATTGTAAATGCACAAACAGTAATTTCTCCGCATTGCAAGGTGCAATTCTGAAATTTTTTGCTTTTTCCTGCTCCTCTTAGCATGATAAAGAAGATTGAAAGAGAGTGAGATGCCAGCTCCTTTCATTCAGTCAGTAGCTTCAATCATTTCTGGACGTTTTTCAATGGCAAAAATCAATGAATATTGTAAATGCACAAACAGTAATTTCTCCGCATTGCAAGGTGCAATTCTGAAATTTTTTGCTTTTTCCTGCTCCTCTTAGCATGATAAAGAAGATTCAAAGAGAGTGAGATGCCAGCTCCTTTCATTCAGTCAGTAGCTTCAATCATTTCTGGTATATGAATAACATGATGTTTTTCAATGGCAAAAATAAATGAATATTGTAAATGCACAAACAGTAATTTCTCCGCATTGCAAGGTGCAATTCTGAAATTTTTTGCTTTTTCCTGCTCCTCTTAGCATGATAAAGAAGATTCAAAGAGAGTGAGATGCCAGCTCCTTTCATTCAGTCAGTAGCTTCAATCATTTCTGGATGTTTTTCAATGGCAAAAATCAATGAATATTGTAAATGCACAAACAGTAATTTCTCCGCATTGCAAGGTGCAATTCTGAAATTTTTTGCTTTTTCCTGCTCCTCTTAGCATGATAAAGAAGATTCAAAGAGAGTGAGATGCCAGCTCCTTTCATTCAGTCAGTAGCTTCAATCATTTCTGGACGTTTTTCAATGGCAAAAATCAATGAATATTGTAAATGCACAAACAGTAATTTCTCCGCATTGCAAGGTGCAATTCTGAAATTTT
The DNA here is from genome assembly GCF_046119375.1 of Phyllobates terribilis. Classification (NCBI taxonomy): domain Eukaryota; kingdom Metazoa; phylum Chordata; class Amphibia; order Anura; family Dendrobatidae; genus Phyllobates; species Phyllobates terribilis. Next base: position 23,615 of record NW_027363883.1, on the reverse strand, counting down.
TTGCTTTTTTCTGCTCCTCTTAGCATGATAAAGAAGATACAAAGAGAGTGAGATGCCAGCTCCTTTCATTCAGTCAGTAGCTTCAATCATTTCTGGTATATGAATAACATGATGTTTTTCAATGGCAAAAATCAATGAATATTGTAAATGCACAAACAGTAATTTCTCCGCATTGCAAGGTGCAATTCTGAAATTTTTTGCTTTTTCCTGCTCCTCTTAGCATGATAAAGAAGATTCAAAGAGAGTGAGATGCCAGCTCCTTTAATTCAGTCAGTAGCTTCAATCATTTCTGGACGTTTTTCAATGGCAAAAATCAATGAATATTGTAAATGCACAAACAGTAATTTCTCCGCATTGCAAGGTGCAATTCTGAAATTTTTTGCTTTTTCCTGCTCCTCTTAGCATGATAAAGAAGATTCAAAGAGAGTGAGATGCCAGCTCCTTTCATTCTGTCAGTAGCTTCAATCATTTCTGGTATATGAATAACATGATGTTTTTCAATGGCAAAAATCAATGAATATTGTAAATGCACAAACAGTAATTTCTCCGCATTGCAAGGTGCAATTCTGAAATTTTTTGCTTTTTCCTGCTCCTCTTAGCATGATAAAGAAGATTCAAAGACAGTGAGATGCCAGCTCCTTTAATTCAGTCAGTAGCTTCAATCATTTCTGGACGTTTTTCAATGGCAAAAATCAATGAATATTGTAAATGCACAAACAGTAATTTCTCCGCATTGCAAGGTGCAATTCTGAAATTTTTTGCTTTTTCCTGCTCCTCTTAGCATGATAAAGAAGATTCAAAGAGAGTGAGATGCCAGCTCCTTTCATTCAGTCAGTAGCTTCAAACATTTCTGGAATATGAATAACATGATGTTTTTCAATGGCAAAAATCAATGAATATTGTAAATGCACAAACAGTAATTTCTCCGCATTGCAAGGTGCAATTCTGAAATTTTTTGCTTTTTCCTGCTCCTCTTAGCATGATAAAGAAGATTCAAAGAGAGTGAGATGCCAGCTCCTTTCATTCAGTCAGTAGCTTCAATCATTTCTGGACGTTTTTCAATGGCAAAAATCAATGAATATTGTAAATGCACAAACAGTAATTTCTCCGCATTGCAAGGTGCAATTCTGAAATTTTTTGCTTTTTCCTGCTCCTCTTAGCATGATAAAGAAGATTCAAAGAGAATGAGATGCCAGCTCCTTTCATTCAGTCAGTAGCTTCAATCATTTCTGGACGTTTTTCAACGGCAAAAATCAATGAATATTGTAAATGCACAAACAGTAATTTCTCCGCATTGCAAGGTGCAATTCTGAAATTTTTTGCTTTTTCCTGCTCCTCTTAGCATGATAAAGAAGATTCAAAGAGAGTGAGATGCCAGCTCCTTTCATTCAGTCAGTAGCTTCAATCATTTCTGGACGTTTTTCAATAGCAAAAATCAATGAATATTGTAAATGCACAAACAGTAATTTCTCCGCATTGCAAGGTGCAATTCTGAAATTTTTTGCTTTTTCCTGCTCCTCTTAGCATGATAAAGAAGATTCAAAGAGAGTGAGATGCCAGCTCCTTTAATTCAGTCAGTAGCTTCAATCATTTCTGGACGTTTTTCAATGGCAAAAATCAATGAATATTGTAAATGCACAAACAGTAATTTCTCCGCATTGCAAGGTGCAATTCTGAAATTTTTTGCTTTTTCCTGCTCCTCTTAGCATGATAAAGAAGATTCAAAGAGAGTGAGATGCCAGCTCCTTTCATTCAGTCAGTAGCTTCAAACATTTCTGGAATATGAATAACATGATGTTTTTCAATGGCAAAAATCAATGAATATTGTAAATGCACAAACAGTAATTTCTCCGCATTGCAAGGTGCAATTCTGAAATTTTTTGCTTTTTCCTGCTCCTCTTAGCATGATAAAGAAGATTCAAAGAGAGTGAGATGCCAGCTCCTTTCATTCAGTCAGTAGCTTCAATCATTTCTGGACGTTTTTCAATGGCAAAAATCAATGAATATTGTAAATGCACAAACAGTAATTTCTCCGCATTGCAAGGTGCAATTCTGAAATTTTTTGCTTTTTCCTGCTCCTCTTAGCATGATAAAGAAGATTCAAAGAGAATGAGATGCCAGCTACTTTCATTCAGTCAGTAGCTTCAATCATTTCTGGACGTTTTTCAACGGCAAAAATCAATGAATATTGTAAATGCACAAACAGTAATTTCTCCGCATTGCAAGGTGCAATTCTGAAATTTTTTGCTTTTTCCTGCTCCTCTTAGCATGATAAAGAAGATTCAAAGAGAGTGAGATGCCAGCTCCTTTCATTCAGTCAGTAGCTTCAATCATTTCTGGACGTTTTTCAATAGCAAAAATCAATGAATATTGTAAATGCACAAACAGTAATTTCTCCGCATTGCAAGGTGCAATTCTGAAATTTTTTGCTTTTTCCTGCTCCTCTTAGCATGATAAAGAAGATTCAAAGAGAGTGAGATGCCAGCTCCTTTCATTCAGTCAGTAGCTTTAATCATTTCTCAACGTTTTTCAATGGCAAAAATCAATGAATATTGTAAATGCACAAACAGTAATTTCTCCGCATTACAAGGTGCAATTCTGAAATTTTTTGCTTTTTCCTGCTCCTCTTAGCATGATAAAGAAGTCTCAAAGAGAGTGAGATGCCAGCTCCTTTCATTCAGTCAGTAGCTTCAATCATTTCTGGACGTTTTTCAATGGCAAAAATCAATGAATATTGTAAATGCACAAGCAGTAATTTCTCCGCATTGCAAGGTGCAATTCTGAAATTTTTTGCTTTTTCCTGCTCCTCTTAGCATGATAAAGAAGATTCAAAGAGAGTGAGATGCCAGCTCCTTTCATTCAGTCAGTAGCTTCAATCATTTCTGGACGTTTTTCAATGGCAAAAATCAATGAATATTGTAAATGCACAAACAGTAATTTCTCCGCATTGCAAGGTGCAATTCTGAAATGTTTTGCTTTTTCCTGCTCCTCTTAGCATGAAAAAGAAGATTCAAAGAGCGTGAGATGCCAGCTCCTTTTATTCAGTCAGTAGCTTCAATCATTTCTGGTATATGAATAACATGATGTTTTTCAATGGCAAAAATCAATGAATATTGTAAATGCACAAACAGTAATTTCTCCGCATTGCAAGGTGCAATTCTGAATTTTTTTGCTTTTTCCTGCTCCTCTTAGCATGATAAAGAAGATTCAAAGAGAGTGAGATGCCAGCTCCTTTCATTCAGTCAGTAGCTTCAATCATTTCTGGACGTTTCTCAATGGCAAAAATCAATGAATATTGTAAATGCACAAACTGTAATTTCTCCGCATTGCAAGGTGCAATTCTGAAATTTTTTGCTTTTTCCTGCTCCTCTTAGCATGATAAAGAAGATTCAAAGAGAGTGAGATGCCAGCTCCTTTCAGTCAGTAGCTTCAATCATTTCTGGACATTTTTCAATGGCAAAAATCAATGAATATTGTAAATGCACAAACAGTAATTTCTCCGCATTGCAAGGTGCAATTCTGAAATTTTTTGCTTTTTCCTGCTCCTCTTAGCATGATAAAGAAGATTCAAATAGAGTGAGATGCCAGCTCCTTTCATTCAGTCAGTAGCTTCAAACATTTCTGGTATATGAATAACATGATGTTTTTCAATGGCAAAAATCAATGAATATTGTAGATGCACAAACAGTAATTTCTCCGCATTGCAAGGTGCAATTCTGAAATTTTTTGCTTTTTCCTGCTCCTCTTAGCATGATAAAGAAGATTCAAAGAGACTGAGATGCCAGCTCCTTTCATTCAGTCAGTAGCTTCAATCATTTCTGGATGTTTTTCAATGGCAAAAATCAATGAATATTGTAAATGCACAAACAGTAATTTCTCCGCATTGCAAGGTGCAATTCTGAAATTTTTTGCTTTTTCCTGCTCCTCTTAGCATGATAAAGAAGATTCAAAGAGAGTGAGATGCCAGCTCCTTTCATTCAGTCAGTAGCTTCAATCATTTCCGGACGTTTTTCAATGGCAAAAATCAATGAATATTGTAAATGCACAAACAGTAATTTCTCCGCATTGCAAGGTGCAATTCTGAAATTTTTTGCTTTTTCCTGCTCCTCTTAGCATGATAAAGAAGATTCAAAGAGAGTGAGATGCCAGCTCCTTTCATTCAGTCAGTAGCTTCAATCATTTCTGGTATATGAATAACATGATGTTTTTCAATGGCAAAAATCAATGAATATTGTAAATGCACAAACAGTAATTTCTCCGCATTGCAAGGTGCAATTCTGAAATTTTTTGCTTTTTCCTGCTCCACTTAGCATGATAAAGAAGATTCAAAGAGAGTGAGATGCCAGCTCCTTTCATTCAGTCAGTAGCTTCAATCATTTCTGGACGTTTTTCAATGGCAAAAATCAATGAATATTGTAAATGCACAAACAGTAATTTCTCCGCATTGCAAGGTGCAATTCTGAAATTTTTTGCTTTTTCCTGCTCCTCTTAGCATGATAAAGAAGATTCAAAGAGAGTGAGATGCCAGCTCCTTTCATTCAGTCAGTAGCTTCAAACATTTGTGGTATATGAATAACATGATGTTTTTCAATGGCAAAAATCAATGAATATTGTAAATGCACAAACAGTAATTTCTTCGCATTGCAAGGTGCAATTCTGAAATTTTTTGCTTTTTCCTGCTCCTCTTAGCATGATAAAGAAGATTCAAAGAGAGTGAGATGCCAGCTCCTTTCATTCAGTCAGTAGCTTCAAACATTTCTGGTATATGAATAACATGATGTTTTTCAATGGCAAAAATCAATGAATATTGTAAATGCACAAACAGTAATTTCTCCGCATTGCAAGGTGCAATTCTGAAATTTTTTGCTTTTTCCTGCTCCTCTTAGCATGATAAAGAAGATTCAAAGAGAGTGAGATGCCAGCTCCTTTCATTCAGTCAGTAGCTTCAATCATTTCTGGACGTTTTTCAATGGCAAAAATCAATGAATATTGTAAATGCACAAACAGTAATTTCTCCGCATTGCAAGGTGCAATTCTGAAATTTTTTGCTTTTTCCTGCTCCTCTTAGCATGATAAAGAAGATTCAAAGAGAGTGAGATGCCAGCTCCTTTCATTCAGTCAGTAGCTTCAATCATTTCTGGACGTTTTTCAATGGCAAAAATCAATGAATATTGTAAATGCACAAACAGTAATTTCTCCGCATTGCAAGGTGCAATTCTGAAATTTTTTGCTTTTTCCTGCTCCTCTTAGTATGATAAAGAAGATTCAAAGAGAGTGAGATGCCAGCTCCTTTCATTCAGTCAGTAGCTTCAAACATTTCTGGTATATGAATAACATGATGTTTTTCAATGGCAAAAATCAATGAATATTGTAAATGCACAAACAGTAATTTCTCCGCATTGCAAGGTGCAATTCTGAAATTTTTTGCTTTTTCCTGCTCCTCTTAGCATGATAAAGAAGATTCAAAGAGAGTGAGATGCCAGCTCCTTTCATTCAGTCAGTAGCTTCAATCATTTCTGGTATATGAATAACATGATGTTTTTCAATGGCAAAAATTAATGAATATTGTAAATGCACAAACAGTAATTTCTCCGCATTGCAAGGTGCAATTCTGAAATTTTTTGCTTTTTCCTGCTCCTCTTAGCATGATAAAGAAGATTCAAAGAGAGTGAGATGCCAGCTCCTTTCATTCAGTCAGTAGCTTCAATCATTTCTGGACGTTTTTCAATGGCAAAAATCAATGAATATTGTAAATGCACAAACAGTAATTTCTCCGCATTGAAGGTGCAATTCTGAAATTTTTTGCTTTTTCCTGCTCCTCTTAGCATGATAAAGAAGATTCAAAGAGAGTGAGATGCCAGCTCCTTTCATTCAGTCAGTAGCTTCAAACATTTCTGGTATATGAATAACATGATGTTTTTCAATGGCAAAAATCAATGAATATTGTAAATGCACAAACAGTAATTTCTCCGCATTGCAAGGTGCAATTCTGAAATTTTTTGCTTTTTCCTGCTCCTCTTAGCATGATAAAGAAGATTCAAAGAGAGTGAGATGAGAGCTCCTTTCATTCAGTCAGTAGCTTCAATCATTTCTGGACGTTTTTCAATGGCAAAAATCAATGAATATTGTAAATGCACAAACAGTAATTTCTCCGCATTGCAAGGTGCAATTCTGAAATTTTTTGCTTTTTCCTGCTCCTCTTAGCATGATAAAGAAGATTCAAAGAGAGTGAGATGCCAGCTCCTTTCATTCAGTCAGTAGCTTCAATCATTTCTGGACGTTTTTCAATGGCAAAAATCAATGAATATTGTAAATGCACAAACAGTAATTTCTCCGCATTGCAAGGTGCAATTCTGAAATTTTTTGCTTTTTCCTGCTCCTCTTAGCATGATAAAGAAGATTCAAAGAGAGTGAGATGCCAGCTCCTTTCATTCAGTCAGTAGCTTCAATCATTTCTGGTATATGAATAACATGATGTTTTTCAATGGCAAAAATCAATGAATATTGTAAATGCACAAACAGTAATTTCTCCGCATTGCAAGGTGCAATTCTGAAATTTTTTGCTTTTTCCTGCTCCTCTTAGCATGATAAAGAAGATTCAAAGAGAGTGAGATGCCAGCTCCTTTCATTCAGTCAGTAGCTTCAATCATTTCTGGACGTTTTTCAATGGCAAAAATCAATGAATATTGTAAATGCACAAACAGTAATTTCTCCGCATTGCAAGGTGCAATTCTGAAATTTTTTGCTTTTTCCTGCTCCTCTTAGCATGGTAAAGAAGACTCAAAGAGAGTGAGATGCCAGCTCCTTTCATTCAGTCAGTAGCTTCAATCATTTCTGGACGTTTTTCAACGGCAAAAATCAATGAATATTGTAGATGCACAAACAGTAATTTCTCCGCATTGCAAGGTGCAATTCTGAAATTTTTTGCTTTTTCCTGCTCCTCTTAGCATGATAAAGAAGATTCAGAGAGACTGAGATGCCAGCTCCTTTCATTCAGTCAGTAGCTTCAATCATTTCTGGACGTTTTTCAATGGCAAAAATCAATGAATATTGTAAATGCACAAACAGTAATTTCTCCGCATTGCAAGGTGCAATTCTGAAATTTTTTGCTTTTTCCTGCTCCTCTTAGCATGATAAAGAAGATTCAAAGAGAGTGAGATGCCAGCTCCTTTCATTCAGTCAGTAGCTTCAATCATTTCTGGATGTTTTTCAATGGCAAAAATCAATGAATATTGTAAATGCACAAACTAATTTCTCCGCATTGCAAGGTGCAATTCTGAAATTTTTTGCTTTTTCCTGCTCCTCTTAGCATGATAAAGAAGATTCAAAGAGAGTGAGATGCCAGCTCCTTTCATTCAGTCAGTAGCTTCAATCATTTCTGGACGTTTTTCAATGGCAAAAATCAATGAATATTGTAAATGCACAAACAGTAATTTCTCCGCATTGCAAGGTGCAATTCTGAAATTTTTTGCTTTTTCCTGCTCCTCTTAGCATGATAAAGAAGATTCAAAGAGAGTGAGATGCCAGCTCCATTCATTCAGTCAGTAGCATCAAACATTTCTGGTATATGAATAACATGATGTTTTTCAATGGCAAAAATCAATGAATATTGTAAATGCACAAACAGTAATTTCTTCGCATTGCAAGGTGCAATTCTGAAATTTTTTGCTTTTTCCTGCTCCTCTTAGCATGATAAAGAAGATTCAAAGAGAGTGAGATGCCAGCTCCTTTCATTCAGTCAGTAGCTTCAAACATTTCTGGTATATGAATAACATGATGTTTTTCAATGGCGGCAAAAATCAATGAATATTGTAAATGCACAAACAGTAATTTCTCCGCATTGCAAGGTGCAATTCTGAAATTTTTTGCTTTTTCCTGCTCCTCTTAGCATGATAAAGAAGATTCAAAGAGAGTGAGATGCCAGCTCCTTTCATTCAGTCAGTAGCTTCAATCATTTCTGGACGTTTTTCAATGGCAAAAATCAATGAATATTGTAAATGCACAAACAGTAATTTCTCCGCATTGCAAGGTGCAATTCTGAAATTTTTTGCTTTTTCCTGCTCCTCTTAGCATGATAAAGAAGATTCAAAGAGAGTGAGATGCCAGCTCCTTTCATTCAGTCAGTAGCTTCAATCATTTCTGGACGTTTTTCAATGGCAAAAATCAATGAATATTGTAAATGCACAAACAGTAATTTCTCAGCATTGCAAGGTGCAATTCTGAAATTTTTTGCTTTTTCCTGCTCCTCTTAGTATGATAAAGAAGATTCAAAGAGAGTGAGATGCCAGCTCCTTTCATTCAGTCAGTAGCTTCAAACATTTCTGGTATATGAATAACATGATGTTTTTCAATGGCAAAAATCAATGAATATTGTAAATGCACAAACAGTAATTTCTCCGCATTGCAAGGTGCAATTCTGAAATTTTTTGCTTTTTCCTGCTCCTCTTAGCATGATAAAGATTCAAAGAGAGTGAGATGCCAGCTCCTTTCATTCAGTCAGTAGCTTCAATCATTTCTGGTATATGAATAACATGATGTTTTTCAATGGCAAAAATTAATGAATATTGTAAATGCACAAACAGTAATTTCTCCGCATTGCAAGGTGCAATTCTGAAATTTTTTGCTTTTTCCTGCTCCTCTTAGCATGATAAAGAAGATTCAAAGAGAGTGAGATGCCAGCTCCTTTCATTCAGTCAGTAGCTTCAATCATTTCTGGACGTTTTTCAATGGCAAAAATCAATGAATATTGTAAATGCACAAACAGTAATTTCTCCGCATTGAAGGTGCAATTCTGAAATTTTTTGCTTTTTCCTGCTCCTCTTAGCATGATAAAGAAGATTCAAAGAGAGTGAGATGCCAGCTCCTTTCATTCAGTCAGTAGCTTCAAACATTTCTGGTATATGAATAACATGATGTTTTTCAATGGCAAAAATCAATGAATATTGTAAATGCACAAACAGTAATTTCTCCGCATTGCAAGGTGCAATTCTGAAATTTTTTGCTTTTTCCTGCTCCTCTTAGCATGATAAAGAAGATTCAAAGAGAGTGAGATGAGAGCTCCTTTCATTCAGTCAGTAGCTTCAATCATTTCTGGACGTTTTTCAATGGCAAAAATCAATGAATATTGTAAATGCACAAACAGTAATTTCTCCGCATTGCAAGGTGCAATTCTGAAATTTTTTGCTTTTTCCTGCTCCTCTTAGCATGATAAAGAAGATTCAAAGAGAGTGAGATGCCAGCTCCTTTCATTCAGTCAGTAGCTTCAATCATTTCTGGACGTTTTTCAATGGCAAAAATCAATGAATATTGTAAATGCACAAACAGTAATTTCTCCGCATTGCAAGGTGCAATTCTGAAATTTTTTGCTTTTTCCTGCTCCTCTTAGCATGATAAAGAAGATTCAAAGCGAGTGAGATGCCAGCTCCTTTCATTCAGTCAGTAGCTTCAATCATTTCTGGTATATGAATAACATGATGTTTTTCAATGGCAAAAATCAATGAATATTGTAAATGCACAAACAGTAATATCTCCACATTGCAAGGTGCAATTCTGAAATTTTTTGCTTTTTCCTGCTAATCCTAGCATGATAAAGAAGATTCAAAGAGAGTGAGATGCCAGCTCCTTTCATTCAGTCAGTAGCTTCAAACATTTCTGGTATATGAAAAACATGTTTTTCAATGGCAAAAATCAATGAATATTGTAAATGCACAAACTAATATCTCCACATTGCACGGTGCAATTCTGAAATTTTTAGCTTTTTCCTGTTAATCCTAGCATGATAAAGAAGATTCAAAGAGAGTGAGATGCCAGCTCCTTTCATTCAGTCAGTAGCTTCAAACATTTCTGGTATATGAAAAACATGTTTTTCAATGGCAAAAATCAATGAATATTGTAAATGCACAAACAGTAATATCTCCACATTGCAAGGTGCAATTCTGAAATTTTTTGCTTTTTCCTGCTAATCCTAGCATGATAAAGAAGATTCAAAGAGAGTGAGATGCCAGCTCCTTTCATTCAGTCAGTAGCTTCAAACATTTCTGGTATATGAAAAACATGTTTTTCAATGGCAAAAATCAATGAATATTGTAAATGCACAAACAGTAATATCTCCACATTGCACGGTGCAATTCTGAAATTTTTAGCTTTTTCCTGTTAATCCTAGCATGATAAAGAAGATTCAAAGAGAGTGAGATGCCAGCTCCTTTCATTCAGTCAGTAGCTTCAAACATTTCTGGTATATGAAAAACATGTTTTTCAATGGCAAAAATCAATGAATATTGTAAATGCACAAACAGTAATATCTCCACATTGCAAGGTGCAATTCTGAAATTTTCTGCTTTTTCCTGTTAATCCTAGCATGATAAAGAAGATTCAAAGAGAGTGAGATGCCAGCTCCTTTCATTCAGTCAGTAGCTTCAAACATTTCTGGTATATGAAAAACATGTTTTTCAATGGCAAAAATCAATGAATATTGTAAATGCACAAACAGTAATATCTCCACATTGCAAGGTGCAATTCTGAAATTTTTTGCTTTTTCCTGCTAATCCTAGCATGATAAAGAAGATTCAAAGAGAGTGAGATGCCAGCTCCTTTCATTCAGTCAGTAGCTTCAAACATTTCTGGTATATGAAAAACATGTTTTTCAATGGCAAAAATCAATGAATATTGTAAATGCACAAACAGTAATATCTCCACATTGCACGGTGCAATTCTGAAATTTTTAGCTTTTTCCTGTTAATCCTAGCATGATAAAGAAGATTCAAAGAGAGTGAGATGCCAGCTCCTTTCATTCAGTCAGTAGCTTCAAACATTTCTGGTATATGAAAAACATGTTTTTCAATGGCAAAAATCAATGAATATTGTAAATGCACAAACAGTAATATCTCCACATTGCAAGGTGCAATTCTGAAATTTTTTGCTTTTTCCTGCTAATCCTAGCATGATAAAGAAGATTCAAAGAGAGTGAGATGCCAGCTCCTTTCATTCAGTCAGTAGCTTCAAACATTTCTGGTATATGAAAAACATGTTTTTCAATGGCAAAAATCAATGAATATTGTAAATGCACAAACAGTAATATCTCCACATTGCAAGGTGCAATTCTGAAATTTTTTGCTTTTTCCTGTTAATCCTAGCATGATAAAGAAGATTCAAAGAGAGTGAGATGCCAGCTCCTTTCATTCAGTCAGTAGCTTCAAACATTTCTGGTATATGAAAAACATGTTTTTCAATGGCAAAAATCAATGAATATTGTAAATGCACAAACAGTAATATCTCCACATTGCAAGGTGCAATTCTGAAATTTTTTGCTTTTTCCTGCTAATCCTAGCATGATAAAGAAGATTCAAAGAGAGTGAGATGCCAGCTCCTTTCATTCAGTCAGTAGCTTCAAACATTTCTGGTATATGAAAAACATGTTTTTCAATGGCAAAAATCAATGAATATTGTAAATGCACAAACAGTAATATCTCCACATTGCACGGTGCAATTCTGAAATTTTTAGCTTTTTCCTGTTAATCCTAGCATGATAAAGAAGATTCAGAGTGAGATGCCAGCTCCTTTCATTCAGTCAGTAGCTTCAAACATTTCTGGTATATGAAAAACATGTTTTTCAATGGCAAAAATCAATGAATATTGTAAATGCACAAACAGTAATATCTCCACATTGCAAGGTGCAATTCTGAAATTTTTTGCTTTTTCCTGCTAATCCTAGCATGATAAAGAAGATTCAAAGAGAGTGAGATGCCAGCTCCTTTCATTCAGTCAGTAGCTTCAAACATTTCTGGTATATGAAAAACATGTTTTTCAATGGCAAAAATCAATGAATATTGTAAATGCACAAACAGTAATATCTCCACATTGCAAGGTGCAATTCTGAAATTTTTTGCTTTTTCCTGCTAATCCTAGCATGATAAAGAAGATTCAAAGAGAGTGAGATGCCAGCTCCTTTCATTCAGTCAGTAGCTTCAAACATTTCTGGTATATGAAAAACATGTTTTTCAATGGCAAAAATCAATGAATATTGTAAATGCACAAACAGTAATATCTCCACATTGCAAGGTGCAATTCTGAAATTTTTTGCTTTTTCCTGCTAATCCTAGCATGATAAAGAAGATTCAAAGAGAGTGAGATGCCAGCTCCTTTCATTCAGTCAGTAGCTTCAAACATTTCTGGTATATGAAAAACATGTTTTTCAATGGCAAAAATCAATGAATATTGTAAATGCACAAACAGTAATATCTCCACATTGCAAGGTGCAATTCTGAAATTTTTTGCTTTTTCCTGTTAATCCTAGCATGATAAAGAAGATTCAAAGAGAGTGAGATGCCAGCTCCTTTCATTCAGTCAGTAGCTTCAAACATTTCTGGTATATGAAAAACATGTTTTTCAATGGCAAAAATCAATGAATATTGTAAATGCACAAACAGTAATATCTCCACATTGCAAGGTGCAATTCTGAAATTTTTTGCTTTTTCCTGCTAATCCTAGCATGATAAAGAAGATTCAAAGAGAGTGAGATGCCAGCTCCTTTCATTCAGTCAGTAGCTTCAAACATTTCTGGTATATGAAAAACATGTTTTTCAATGGCAAAAATCAATGAATATTGTAAATGCACAAACAGTAATATCTCCACATTGCACGGTGCAATTCTGAAATTTTTAGCTTTTTCCTGTTAATCCTAGCATGATAAAGAAGATTCAGAGTGAGATGCCAGCTCCTTTCATTCAGTCAGTAGCTTCAAACATTTCTGGTATATGAAAAACATGTTTTTCAATGGCAAAAATCAATGAATATTGTAAATGCACAAACAGTAATATCTCCACATTGCAAGGTGCAATTCTGAAATTTTTTGCTTTTTCCTGCTAATCCTAGCATGATAAAGAAGATTCAAAGAGAGTGAGATGCCAGCTCCTTTCATTCAGTCAGTAGCTTCAAACATTTCTGGTATATGAAAAACATGTTTTTCAATGGCAAAAATCAATGAATATTGTAAATGCACAAACAGTAATATCTCCACATTGCACGGTGCAATTCTGAAATTTTTAGCTTTTTCCTGTTAATCCTAGCATGATAAAGAAGATTCAAAGAGAGTGAGATGCCAGCTCCTTTCATTCAGTCAGTAGCTTCAAACATTTCTGGTATATGAAAAACATGTTTTTCAATGGCAAAAATCAATGAATATTGTAAATGCACAAACAGTAATATCTCCACATTGCAAGGTGCAATTCTGAAATTTTTTGCTTTTTCCTGTTAATCCTAGCATGATAAAGAAGATTCAAAGAGAGTGAGATGCCAGCTCCTTTCATTCAGTCAGTAGCTTCAAACATTTCTGGTATATGAAAAACATGTTTTTCAATGGCAAAAATCAATGAATATTGTAAATGCACAAACAGTAATATCTCCACATTGCAAGGTGCAATTCTGAAATTTTTTGCTTTTTCCTGCTAATCCTAGCATGATAAAGAAGATTCAAAGAGAGTGAGATGCCAGCTCCTTTCATTCAGTCAGTAGCTTCAAACATTTCTGGTATATGAAAAACATGTTTTTCAATGGCAAAAATCAATGAATATTGTAAATGCACAAACAGTAATATCTCCACATTGCACGGTGCAATTCTGAAATTTTTAGCTTTTTCCTGTTAATCCTAGCATGATAAAGAAGATTCAAAGAGAGTGAGATGCCAGCTCCTTTCATTCAGTCAGTAGCTTCAAACATTTCTGGTATATGAAAAACATGTTTTTCAATGGCAAAAATCAATGAATATTGTAAATGCACAAACAGTAATATCTCCACATTGCAAGGTGCAATTCTGAAATTTTTTGCTTTTTCCTGCTAATCCTAGCATGATAAAGAAGATTCAAAGAGAGTGAGATGCCAGCTCCTTTCATTCAGTCAGTAGCTTCAAACATTTCTGGTATATGAAAAACATGTTTTTCAATGGCAAAAATCAATGAATATTGTAAATGCACAAACAGTAATATCTCCACATTGCACGGTGCAATTCTGAAATTTTTAGCTTTTTCCTGTTAATCCTAGCATGATAAAGAAGATTCAAAGAGAGTGAGATGCCAGCTCCTTTCATTCAGTCAGTAGCTTCAAACATTTCTGGTATATGAAAAACATGTTTTTCAATGGCAAAAATCAATGAATATTGTAAATGCACAAACAGTAATATCTCCACATTGCAAGTTGCAATTCTGAAATTTTTTGCTTTTTCCTGTTAATCCTAGCATGATAAAGAAGATTCAAAGAGAGTGAGATGCCAGCTCCTTTCATTCAGTCAGTAGCTTCAAACATTTCTGGTATATGAAAAACATGTTTTTCAATGGTAAAAATCAATGAATATTGTAAATGCACAAACAGTAATATCTCCACATTGCAAGGTGCAATTCTGAAATTTTTTGCTTTTTCCTGCTAATCCTAGCATGATAAAGAAGATTCAAAGAGAGTGAGATGCCAGCTCCTTTCATTCAGTCAGTAGCTTCAAACATTTCTGGTATATGAAAAACATGTTTTTCAATGGCAAAAATCAATGAATATTGTAAATGCACAAACAGTAATATCTCCACATTGCACGGTGCAATTCTGAAATTTTTAGCTTTTTCCTGTTAATCCTAGCATGATAAAGAAGATTCAAAGAGAGTGAGATGCCAGCTCCTTTCATTCAGTCAGTAGCTTCAAACATTTCTGGTATATGAAAAACATGTTTTTCAATGGCAAAAATCAATGAATATTGTAAATGCACAAACAGTAATATCTCCACATTGCAAGGTGCAATTCTGAAATTTTTTGCTTTTTCCTGCTAATCCTAGCATGATAAAGAAGATTCAAAGAGAGTGAGATGCCAGCTCCTTTCATTCAGTCAGTAGCTTCAAACATTTCTGGTATATGAAAAACATGTTTTTCAATGGCAAAAATCAATGAATATTGTAAATGCACAAACAGTAATATCTCCACATTGCACGGTGCAATTCTGAAATTTTTAGCTTTTTCCTGTTAATCCTAGCATGATAAAGAAGATTCAAAGAGAGTGAGATGCCAGCTCCTTTCATTCAGTCAGTAGCTTCAAACATTTCTGGTATATGAAAAACATGTTTTTCAATGGCAAAAATCAATGAATATTGTAAATGCACAAACAGTAATATCTCCACATTGCAAGGTGCAATTCTGAAATTTTTTGCTTTTTCCTGCTAATCCTAGCATGATAAAGAAGATTCAAAGAGAGTGAGATGCCAGCTCCTTTCATTCAGTCAGTAGCTTCAAACATTTCTGGTATATGAAAAACATGTTTTTCAATGGCAAAAATCAATGAATATTGTAAATGCACAAACAGTAATATCTCCACATTGCACGGTGCAATTCTGAAATTTTTTGCTTTTTCCTGTTAATCCTAGCATGATAAAGAAGATTCAAAGAGAGTGAGATGCCAGCTCCTTTCATTCAGTCAGTAGCTTCAAACATTTCTGGTATATGAAAAACATGTTTTTCAATGGCAAAAATCAATGAATATTGTAAATGCACAAACAGTAATATCTCCACATTGCAAGGTGCAATTCTGAAATTTTTTGCTTTTTCCTGTTAATCCTAGCATGATAAAGAAGATTCAAAGAGAGTGAGATGCCAGCTCCTTTCATTCAGTCAGTAGCTTCAAACATTTCTGGTATATGAAAAACATGTTTTTCAATGGCAAAAATCAATGAATATTGTAAATGCACAAACAGTAATATCTCCACATTGCAAGGTGCAATTCTGAAATTTTTTGCTTTTTCCTGCTAATCCTAGCATGATAAAGAAGATTCAAAGAGAGTGAGATGCCAGCTCCTTTGATTCAGTCAGTAGCTTCAAACATTTCTGGTATATGAAAAACATGTTTTTCAATGGCAAAAATCAATGAATATTGTAAATGCACAAACAGTAATATCTCCACATTGCACGGTGCAATTCTGAAATTTTTAGCTTTTTCCTGTTAATCCTAGCATGATAAAGAAGATTCAAAGAGAGTGAGATGCCAGCTCCTTTCATTCAGTCAGTAGCTTCAAACATTTCTGGTATATGAAAAACATGTTTTTCAATGGCAAAAATCAATGAATATTGTAAATGCACAAACAGTAATATCTCCACATTGCAAGGTGCAATTCTGAAATTTTTTGCTTTTTCCTGCTAATCCTAGCATGATAAAGAAGATTCAAAGAGAGTGAGATGCCAGCTCCTTTCATTCAGTCATTAGCTTCAAACATTTCTGGTATATGAAAAACATGTTTTTCAATGGCAAAAATCAATGAATATTGTAAATGCACAAACAGTAATATCTCCACATTGCACGGTGCAATTCTGAAATTTTTAGCTTTTTCCTGTTAATCCTAGCATGATAAAGAAGATTCAAAGAGAGTGAGATGCCAGCTCCTTTCATTCAGTCAGTAGCTTCAAACATTTCTGGTATATGAAAAACATGTTTTTCAATGGCAAAAATCAATGAATATTGTAAATGCACAAACAGTAATATCTCCACATTGCAAGGTGCAATTCTGAAATTTTTTGCTTTTTCCTGTTAATCCTAGCATGATAAAGAAGATTCAAAGAGAGTGAGATGCCAGCTCCTTTCATTCAGTCAGTAGCTTCAAACATTTCTGGTATATGAAAAACATGTTTTTCAATGGCAAAAATCAATGAATATTGTAAATGCACAAACAGTAATATCTCCACATTGCAAGGTGCAATTCTGAAATTTTTTGCTTTTTCCTGTTAATCCTAGCATGATAAAGAAGATTCAAAGAGAGTGAGATGCCAGCTCCTTTCATTCAGTCAGTAGCTTCAAACATTTCTGGTATATGAAAAACATGTTTTTCAATGACAAAAATCAATGAATATTGTAAATGCACAAACAGTAATATCTCCACATTGCAAGGTGCAATTCTGAAATTTTTTGCTTTTTCCTGCTAATCCTAGCATGATAAAGAAGATTCAAAGAGAGTGAGATGCCAGCTCCTTTCATTCAGTCAGTAGCTTCAAACATTTCTGGTATATGAAAAACATGTTTTTCAATGGCAAAAATCAATGAATATTGTAAATGCACAAACAGTAATATCTCCACATTGCACGGTGCAATTCTGAAATTTTTAGCTTTTTCCTGTTAATCCTAGCATGATAAAGAAGATTCAAAGAGAGTGAGATGCCAGCTCCTTTCATTCAGTCAGTAGCTTCAAACATTTCTGGTATATGAAAAACATGTTTTTCAATGGCAAAAATCAATGAATATTGTAAATGCACAAACAGTAATATCTCCACATTGCAAGGTGCAATTCTGAAATTTTTTGCTTTTTCCTGCTAATCCTAGCATGATAAAGAAGATTCAAAGAGAGTGAGATGCCAGCTCCTTTCATTCAGTCATTAGCTTCAAACATTTCTGGTATATGAAAAACATGTTTTTCAATGGCAAAAATCAATGAATATTGTAAATGCACAAACAGTAATATCTCCACATTGCACGGTGCAATTCTGAAATTTTTAGCTTTTTCCTGTTAATCCTAGCATGATAAAGAAGATTCAAAGAGAGTGAGATGCCAGCTCCTTTCATTCAGTCAGTAGCTTCAAACATTTCTGGTATATGAAAAACATGTTTTTCAATGGCAAAAATCAATGAATATTGTAAATGCACAAACAGTAATATCTCCACATTGCAAGGTGCAATTCTGAAATTTTTTGCTTTTTCCTGTTAATCCTAGCATGATAAAGAAGATTCAAAGAGAGTGAGATGCCAGCTCCTTTCATTCAGTCAGTAGCTTCAAACATTTCTGGTATATGAAAAACATGTTTTTCAATGGCAAAAATCAATGAATATTGTAAATGCACAAACAGTAATATCTCCACATTGCAAGGTGCAATTCTGAAATTTTTTGCTTTTTCCTGCTAATCCTAGCATGATAAAGAAGATTCAAAGAGAGTGAGATGCCAGCTCCTTTCATTCAGTCAGTAGCTTCAAACATTTCTGGTATATGAAAAACATGTTTTTCAATGGCAAAAATCAATGAATATTGTAAATGCACAAACAGTAATATCTCCACATTGCACGGTGCAAATCTGAAATTTTTAGCTTTTTCCTGTTAATCCTAGCATGATAAAGAAGATTCAAAGAGAGTGAGATGCCAGCTCCTTTCATTCAGTCAGTAGCTTCAAACATTTCTGGTATATGAAAAACATGTTTTTCAATGGCAAAAATCAATGAATATTGTAAATGCACAAACAGTAACATCTCCACATTGCAAGGTGCAATTCTGAAATTTTTTGCTTTTTCCTGCTAATCCTAGCATGATAAAGAAGATTCAAAGAGAGTGAGATGCCAGCTCCTTTCATTCAGTCAGTAGCTTCAAACATTTCTGGTATATGAAAAACATGTTTTTCAATGGCAAAAATCAATGAATATTGTAAATGCACAAACAGTAATATCTCCACATTGCACGGTGCAATTCTGAAATTTTTAGCTTTTTCCTGTTAATCCTAGCATGATAAAGATTCAAAGAGAGTGAGATGCCAGCTCCTTTCATTCAGTCAGTAGCTTCAAACATTTCTGGTATATGAAAAACATGTTTTTCAATGGCAAAAATCAATGAATATTGTAAATGCACAAACAGTAATATCTCCACATTGCAAGGTGCAATTCTGAAATTTTTTGCTTTTTCCTGTTAATCCTAGCATGATAAAGAAGATTCAAAGAGAGTGAGATGCCAGCTCCTTTCATTCAGTCAGTAGCTTCAAACATTTCTGGTATATGAAAAACATGTTTTTCAATGGCAAAAATCAATGAATATTGTAAATGCACAAACAGTAATATCTCCACATTGCAAGGTGCAATTCTGAAATTTTTTGCTTTTTCCTGCTAATCCTAGCATGATAAAGAAGATTCAAAGAGAGTGAGATGCCAGCTCCTTTCATTCAGTCAGTAGCTTCAAACATTTCTGGTATATGAAAAACATGTTTTTCAATGGCAAAAATCAATGAATATTGTAAATGCACAAACAGTAATATCTCCACATTGCACGGTGCAATTCTGAAATTTTTAGCTTTTTCCTGTTAATCCTAGCATGATAAAGAAGATTCAAAGAGAGTGAGATGCCAGCTCCTTTCATTCAGTCAGTAGCTTCAAACATTTCTGGTATATGAAAAACATGTTTTTCAATGGCAAAAATCAATGAATATTGTAAATGCACAAACAGTAATATCTCCACATTGCAAGGTGCAATTCTGAAATTTTTTGCTTTTTCCTGCTAATCCTAGCATGATAAAGAAGATTCAAAGAGAGTGAGATGCCAGCTCCTTTCATTCAGTCAGTAGCTTCAAACATTTCTGGTATATGAAAAACATGTTTTTCAATGGCAAAAATCAATGAATATTGTAAATGCACAAACAGTAATATCTCCACATTGCACGGTGCAATTCTGAAATTTTTAGCTTTTTCCTGTTAATCCTAGCATGATAAAGAAGATTCAAAGAGAGTGAGATGCCAGCTCCTTTCATTCAGTCATTAGCTTCAAACATTTCTGGTATATGAAAAACATGTTTTTCAATGGCAAAAATCAATGAATATTGTAAATGCACAAACAGTAATATCTCCACATTGCACGGTGCAATTCTGAAATTTTTAGCTTTTTCCTGTTAATCCTAGCATGATAAAGAAGATTCAAAGAGAGTGAGATGCCAGCTCCTTTCATTCATTCAGTAGCTTCAAACATTTCTGGTATATGAAAAACATGTTTTTCAATGGCAAAAATCAATGAATATTGTAAATGCACAAACAGTAATATCTCCACATTGCAAGGTGCAATTCTGAAATTTTTTGCTTTTTCCTGTTAATCCTAGCATGATAAAGAAGATTCAAAGAGAGTGAGATGCCAGCTCCTTTCATTCAGTCAGTAGCTTCAAACATTTCTGGTATATGAAAAACATGTTTTTCAATGGCAAAAATCAATGAATATTGTAAATGCACAAACAGTAATATCTCCACATTGCAAGGTGCAATTCTGAAATTTTTTGCTTTTTCCTGCTAATCCTAGCATGATAAAGAAGATTCAAAGAGAGTGAGATGCCAGCTCCTTTCATTCAGTCAGTAGCTTCAAACATTTCTGGTATATGAAAAACATGTTTTTCAATGGCAAAAATCAATGAATATTGTAAATGCACAAACAGTAATATCTCCACATTGCACGGTGCAATTCTGAAATTTTTAGCTTTTTCCTGTTAATCCTAGCATGATAAAGAAGATTCAAAGAGAGTGAGATGCCAGCTCCTTTCATTCAGTCAGTAGCTTCAATCATTTCTGGATATGAAACGTTTTTCAATGGCAAAAATCAATGAATATTGTAAATGCACAAGCAGTAATTTCTCCGCATTGCAAGGTGCAATTCTGAAATTTTTTGCTTTTTCCTGCTCCTCTTAGCATGATAAAGAAGATTCAAAGAGAGTGAGATGCCAGCTCCTTTCATTCAGTCAGTAGCATCAAACATTTCTGGTATATGAATAACATGATGTTTTTCAATGGCAAAAATCAATGAATATTGTAAATGCACAAACAGTAATTTCTTCGCATTGCAAGGTGCAATTCTGAAATTTTTTGCTTTTTCCTGCTCCTCTTAGCATGATAAAGAAGATTCAAAGAGAGTGAGATGCCAGCTCCTTTCATTCAGTCAGTAGCTTCAAACATTTCTGGTATATGAATAACATGATGTTTTTCAATGGCGGCAAAAATCAATGAATATTGTAAATGCACAAACAGTAATTTCTCCGCATTGCAAGGTGCAATTCTGAAATTTTTTGCTTTTTCCTGCTCCTCTTAGCATGATAAAGAAGATTCAAAGAGAGTGAGATGCCAGCTCCTTTCATTCAGTCAGTAGCTTCAATCATTTCTGGACGTTTTTCAATGGCAAAAATCAATGAATATTGTAAATGCACAAACAGTAATTTCTCCGCATTGCAAGGTGCAATTCTGAAATTTTTTGCTTTTTCCTGCTCCTCTTAGCATGATAAAGAAGATTCAAAGAGAGTGAGATGCCAGCTCCTTTCATTCAGTCAGTAGCTTCAATCATTTCTGGACGTTTTTCAATGGCAAAAATCAATGAATATTGTAAATGCACAAACAGTAATTTCTCCGCATTGCAAGGTGCAATTCTGAAATTTTTTGCTTTTTCCTGCTCCTCTTAGTATGATAAAGAAGATTCAAAGAGAGTGAGATGCCAGCTCCTTTCATTCAGTCAGTAGCTTCAAACATTTCTGGTATATGAATAACATGATGTTTTTCAATGGCAAAAATCAATGAATATTGTAAATGCACAAACAGTAATTTCTCCGCATTGCAAGGTGCAATTCTGAAATTTTTTGCTTTTTCCTGCTCCTCTTAGCATGATAAAGAAGATTCAAAGAGAGTGAGATGCCAGCTCCTTTCATTCAGTCAGTAGCTTCAATCATTTCTGGTATATGAATAACATGATGTTTTTCAATGGCAAAAATTAATGAATATTGTAAATGCACAAACAGTAATTTCTCCGCATTGCAAGGTGCAATTCTGAAATTTTTTGCTTTTTCCTGCTCCTCTTAGCATGATAAAGAAGATTCAAAGAGAGTGAGATGCCAGCTCCTTTCATTCAGTCAGTAGCTTCAATCATTTCTGGACGTTTTTCAATGGCAAAAATCAATGAATATTGTAAATGCACAAACAGTAATTTCTCCGCATTGAAGGTGCAATTCTGAAATTTTTTGCTTTTTCCTGCTCCTCTTAGCATGATAAAGAAGATTCAAAGAGAGTGAGATGCCAGCTCCTTTCATTCAGTCAGTAGCTTCAATCATTTCTGGACGTTTTTCAATGGCAAAAATCAATGAATATTGTAAATGCACAAACAGTAATTTCTCCGCATTGCAAGGTGCAATTCTGAAATTTTTTGCTTTTTCCTGCTCCTCTTAGCATGATAAAGAAGATTCAAAGAGAGTGAGATGCCAGCTCCTTTCATTCAGTCAGTAGCTTCAATCATTTCTGGACGTTTTTCAATGGCAAAAATCAATGAATATTGTAAATGCACAAACAGTAATTTCTCCGCATTGCAAGGTGCAATTCTGAAATTTTTTGCTTTTTCCTGCTCCTCTTAGTATGATAAAGAAGATTCAAAGAGAGTGAGATGCCAGCTCCTTTCATTCAGTCAGTAGCTTCAAACATTTCTGGTATATGAATAACATGATGTTTTTCAATGGCAAAAATCAATGAATATTGTAAATGCACAAACAGTAATTTCTCCGCATTGCAAGGTGCAATTCTGAAATTTTTTGCTTTTTCCTGCTCCTCTTAGCATGATAAAGAAGATTCAAAGAGAGTGAGATGCCAGCTCCTTTCATTCAGTCAGTAGCTTCAATCATTTCTGGTATATGAATAACATGATGTTTTTCAATGGCAAAAATTAATGAATATTGTAAATGCACAAACAGTAATTTCTCCGCATTGCAAGGTGCAATTCTGAAATTTTTTGCTTTTTCCTGCTCCTCTTAGCATGATAAAGAAGATTCAAAGAGAGTGAGATGCCAGCTCCTTTCATTCAGTCAGTAGCTTCAATCATTTCTGGACGTTTTTCAATGGCAAAAATCAATGAATATTGTAAATGCACAAACAGTAATTTCTCCGCATTGAAGGTGCAATTCTGAAATTTTTTGCTTTTTCCTGCTCCTCTTAGCATGATAAAGAAGATTCAAAGAGAGTGAGATGCCAGCTCCTTTCATTCAGTCAGTAGCTTCAAACATTTCTGGTATATGAATAACATGATGTTTTTCAATGGCAAAAATCAATGAATATTGTAAATGCACAAACAGTAATTTCTCCGCATTGCAAGGTGCAATTCTGAAATTTTTTGCTTTTTCCTGCTCCTCTTAGCATGATAAAGAAGATTCAAAGAGAGTGAGATGAGAGCTCCTTTCATTCAGTCAGTAGCTTCAATCATTTCTGGACGTTTTTCAATGGCAAAAATCAATGAATATTGTAAATGCACAAACAGTAATTTCTCCGCATTGCAAGGTGCAATTCTGAAATTTTTTGCTTTTTCCTGCTCCTCTTAGCATGATAAAGAAGATTCAAAGAGAGTGAGATGCCAGCTCCTTTCATTCAGTCAGTAGCTTCAATCATTTCTGGACGTTTTTCAATGGCAAAAATCAATGAATATTGTAAATGCACAAACAGTAATTTCTCCGCATTGCAAGGTGCAATTCTGAAATTTTTTGCTTTTTCCTGCTCCTCTTAGCATGATAAAGAAGATTCAAAGAGAGTGAGATGCCAGCTCCTTTCATTCAGTCAGTAGCATCAAACATTTCTGGTATATGAATAACATGATGTTTTTCAATGGCAAAAATCAATGAATATTGTAAATGCACAAACAGTAATTTCTTCGCATTGCAAGGTGCAATTCTGAAATTTTTTGCTTTTTCCTGCTCCTCTTAGCATGATAAAGAAGATTCAAAGAGAGTGAGATGCCAGCTCCTTTCATTCAGTCAGTAGCTTCAAACATTTCTGGTATATGAATAACATGATGTTTTTCAATGGCGGCAAAAATCAATGAATATTGTAAATGCACAAACAGTAATTTCTCCGCATT